>NC_137502.1:2120000-2155000 GCF_041902795.1 Electrophorus electricus | reverse complement strand
TGTGTGTACACGTACGTACCTGTGTGTGTGTGTGTGTGTGTGTGTGTACACGTACGTACCTGTGTGTGTGTGTGTGTGTGTACACGTACGTACCTGTGTGTGTGTGTGTGTGTGTGTGTGTGTGTACACGTACGTACCTGTGTGTGTGTGTTTGTGTGTGTGTACACGTACGTACCTGTGTGTGTGTGTTTGTACACGTACGTACCTGTGTGTGTGTGTGTACACGTACGTACCTGTGTGTGTGTGTGTGTACACGTACGTACCTGTGTGTGTGTGTGTGTACACGTACGTACCTGTGTGTGTGTGTGTGTGTACACGTACGTACCTGTGTGTGTGTGTGTGTACACGTACGTACCTGTGTGTGTGTGTGTGTGTGTGTGTGTGTACACGTACGTACCTGTGTGTGTGTGTGTGTGTGTGTGTGTGTACACGTACGTACCTGTGTGTGTGTGTGTGTGTGTACACGTACGTACCTGTGTGTGTGTGTGTGTGTGTGTGTGTACACGTACGTACCTGTGTGTGTGTGTGTGTGTGTGTGTGTACACGTACGTACCTGTGTGTGTGTGTGTGTGTGTGTGTGTGTGTATACACGTGCGTACCTGTGTGTGTGTGTGTGTGTGTGTGTACACGTACGTACCTGTGTGTGTGTGTGTGTGTGTGTGTGTGTATACACGTGCGTACCTGTGTGTGTGTGTGTGTGTGTGTACACGTACGTACCTGTGTGTGTGTGTGTGTGTGTACACGTACGTACCTGTGTGTGTGTGTGTGTGTGTACACGTACGTACCTGTGTGTGTGTGTGTGTATACACGTGCGTACCTGTGTGTGTGTGTGTGTGTATACACGTGCGTACCTGTGTGTGTGTGTGTGTATACACGTGCGTACCTGTGTGTGTGTATACAAGTGCGTACCTGTGTGTGTGTATACAAGTGCGTACCTGTGTGTGTGTGTGTGTGTATACACGTGCGTACCTGTGTGTGTGTGTGTGTATACACGTGCGTACCTGTGTGTGTGTGTGTGAGCGCGCGTGTACGTACGTATGTGCGCGCGTACGTACGTGTGCGTGTGCGTACGTACGTGTACGCGCGCGTACGTGTATGTGCGTGTGCGCGCGCACGTACCGGTGTGTGAGCGCGCGCACGTACGTGTGTGTGCGCGTGTGTGTGTGCACGTACGTGCGTGTGTGTGCGCACGTACGTGTGTGCGCGCGCACGTACGTGTGTGCGCGCGCACGTACGTGTGTGCGCGCGCACGTACGTGTGTGCGTGTGTGTGCGTGTGTGTTTAAGTACGTACGCACCTGTGTGTGTGTGTGTGTGCGCACGTACGTACGTATGTGCGCGTGTACGTACGTGTGTGCGCGCGTACGTACGCGCATGTGTGTGCGCGCGTACGTACGTGCGTGTGTGCGTACGTTCGTGCGCGTGCGCGCGTGTGCGTACGTGTACGTGAGCGCGCGCGCGCGTACGCACGTGCGTGAGCGCGCGCGCGCGTACGTACGTACGTGCGTGTACTTGTACGTGTGCGCGCGCGCGTGTACGTACGTGTACGTGTGTGCGCGCGCGCGCGTGTCCGTACGTGTACGTGTGTGCGCGCGCGCGCGTGTACGTACGTGTGTGTGTGCGCACGTACGTGTACGTACGTGTGTGTGTGCGCACGTACGTGTAAGTGCGTGTGTGTGCGCACGTACCGGTGTGTGTGCGTGCGCACGTACGTGTGTGTGTGCGCGCGTGTGTGCGCACGTACGTGTGTGTGCGTGCGCACGTACGTGTGTGTGCGCGCGTGCGCGCACGTACGTGTGCGTGCGCGCGCACGTACGTGTGTGTGCGCACGTACGTGTGCGTGCGCGCGCATGTACGTGTGTGTGCGCACGTACGTGTGTGCGCACGTACGTGCGTGTGTGTTTAAGTACGTACGCACGTACGTGCGTGTGTGTTTAAGTACGTACGCACGTACGTGCGTGTGTGTTTAAGTACGTACGCACGTACGTGCGTGTGTGTTTAAGTACGTACGCACGTACGTGCGTGTGTGTTTAAGTACGTACGCACGTACGTGCGTGTGTGTTTAAGTACGTACGCACCTGTGTGTGTGTGTGTAAGTACGTACGCACCTGTGTGTGTGTGTAAGTACGTACGCACCTGTGTGTGTGTGTAAGTACGTACGCACCTGTGTGTGTGTGTGTAAGTACGTACGCACCTGTGTGTGTGTGTGTGTGTAAGTACGTACGCACCTGTGTGTGTGTGTGTGTGTAAGTACGTACGCACCTGTGTGTGTGTGTGTGTAAGTACGTACGCACCTGTGTGTGTGTGTGTAAGTACGTACGCACCTGTGTGTGTGTGTGTAAGTACGTACGCACCTGTGTGTGTGTGTAAGTACGTACGCACCTGTGTGTGTGTGTGTGTAAGTACGTACGCACCTGTGTGTGTGTGTGTGTAAGTACGTACGCACCTGTGTGTGTGTGTAAGTACGTACGCACCTGTGTGTGTGTGTAAGTACGTACGCACCTGTGTGTGTGTGTGTAAGTACGTACGCACCTGTGTGTGTGTGTGTAAGTACGTACGCACCTGTGTGTGTGTGTGTAAGTACGTACGCACCTGTGTGTGTGTGTGTGTGTGTATACACGTACGTATCTGTGTGTGTGTGTGTGTGTACACGTACGTACCTGTGTGTGTGTGTGTGTACACGTACGTACCTGTGTGTGTGTGTGTGTGTGTGTACACGTACGTACCTGTGTGTGTGTGTGTGTGTACACGTACGTACCTGTGTGTGTGTGTGTGTGTACACGTACGTACCTGTGTGTGTGTGTGTGTGTACACGTACGTACCTGTGTGTGTGTGTGTGTGTACACGTACGTACCTGTGTGTGTGTGTGTGTGTACACGTACGTACCTGTGTGTGTGTGTGTGTGTACACGTACGTACCTGTGTGTGTGTGTGTGTGTACACGTACGTACCTGTGTGTGTGTGTGTGTGTACACGTACGTACCTGTGTGTGTGTGTGTGTGTACACGTACGTACCTGTGTGTGTGTGTGTGTGTATATACACGTGCGTACCTGTGTGTGTATACAAGTGCGTACCTGTGTGTGTGTATACAAGTGCGTACCTGTGTGTGTGTATACACGTGCGTACCTGTGTGTGTGTATACAAGTGCGTACCTGTGTGTGTGTGTGTATACACGTGCGTACCTGTGTGTGCGCGCGCGTGTGTGTGCGCACGTACGTGCGTGTGTGTGCGCACATACGTGCGCACGTACGTGCGTGTACGCACCTGTGTGTGTGTGTAAGTACGTACGCACCTGTGTGTGTGTGTCTGTGTGTGTGTAAGTACGTACGCACCTGTGTGTGTGTCTGTGTGTGTAAGTACGTACGCACTTGTGTGTGTGTGTGTAAGTACGTACGCACCTGTGTGTGTGTGTGTCTGTGTGTAAGTACGTACGCACCTGTGTGTGTGTGTGTGTGTGTAAGTACGTACGCACCTGTGTGTGTGTGTGTGTGTGTAAGTACGTACGCACCTGTGTGTGTGTGTGTGTGTGTGTGTGTAAGTACGTACGCACCTGTGTGTGTGTGTGTGTGTGTGTGTGTAAGTACGTACGCACCTGTGTGTGTGTGTGTGTGTGTGTGTGTAAGTACGTACGCACCTGTGTGTGTGTGTGTGTGTGTGTGTGTAAGTACGTACGCACCTGTGTGTGTGTGTGTGTGTGTGTGAGTACGTACGCACCTGTGTGTGTGTGTGTGTGTGTGAGTACGTACGCACCTGTGTGTGTGTGTGTGTGTGTGAGTACGTACGCACCTGTGTGTGTGTGTGTGTGTGTGTGAGTACGTACGCACCTGTGTGTGTGTGTGTGTGTAAGTACGTACGCACCTGTGTGTGTGTGTGTGTGTGTAAGTACGTACGCACCTGTGTGTGTGTGTGTGTGTGTAAGTACGTACGCACCTGTGTGTGTGTGTGTGTGTAAGTACGTACGCACCTGTGTGTGTGTGTGTAAGTACGTACGCACCTGTGTGTGTGTGTGTAAGTACGTACGCACCTGTGTGTGTGTGTGTAAGTACGTACGCACCTGTGTGTGTGTGTGTAAGTACGTACGCACCTGTGTGTGTGTGTGTAAGTACGTACGCACCTGTGTGTGTGTGTGTAAGTACGTACGCACCTGTGTGTGTGTGTGTAAGTACGTACGCACCTGTGTGTGTGTGTGTAAGTACGTACACACCTGTGTGTAAGTACGTACACACCTGTGTGTAAGTACGTACACACCTGTGTGTAAGTACGTACACACCTGTGTGTAAGTACGTACACACCTGTGTGTAAGTACGTACACACCTGTGTGTAAGTACGTACACACCTGTGTGTAAGTACGTACACACCTGTGTGTAAGTACGTACACACCTGTGTGTAAGTACGTACACACCTGTGTGTGTGTGTGTGTGTGTGTGTGTGTAAGTACGTACGCACCTGTGTGTGTGTGTGTGTGTGTGTGTAAGTACGTACGCACCTGTGTGTGTGTGTGTGTGTGTGTGTGTGTGTAAGTACGTACGCACCTGTGTGTGTGTGTGTGTGTAAGTACGTACGCACCTGTGTGTGTGTGTGTGTGTGTGTGTAAGTACGTACGCACCTGTGTGTGTAAGTACGTACGCACCTGTGTGTGTGTGTGTGTGTGTAAGTACGTACGCACCTGTGTGTGTGTGTGTGTGTAAGTACGTACGCACCTGTGTGTGTGTGTGTGTGTGTGTAAGTACGTACGCACCTGTGTGTGTGTGTGTGTGTGTGTGTGTGTGTGTGTGTGTGTAAGTACGTACGCACCTGTGTGTGTGTGTGTGTGTGTAAGTACGTACGCACCTGTGTGTGTGTGTAAGTACGTACGCACCTGTGTGTGTGTGTAAGTACGTACGCACCTGTGTGTGTGTGTGTGTGTGTAAGTACGTACGCACCTGTGTGTGTGTGTGTGTGTGTGTAAGTACGTACGCACCTGTGTGTGTGTGTGTGTGTGTGTGTAAGTACGTACGCACCTGTGTGTGTGTGTGTGTGTGTGTGTAAGTACGTACGCACCTGTGTGTGTGTGTGTGTGTGTGTGTGTGTGTGTAAGTACGTACGCACCTGTGTGTGTGTGTGTAAGTACGTACGCACCTGTGTGTGTGTAAGTACGTACGCACCTGTGTGTGTGTAAGTACGTACGCACCTGTGTGTGTGTGTGTGTGTGTGTGTGTGTAAGTACGTACGCACCTGTGTGTGTGTGTGTAAGTACGTACGCACTTGTGTGTGTGTGTCTGTGTGTGTGTGTAAGTACGTACGCACTTGTGTGTGTGTGTGTGTCTGTGTGTGTGTGTGTAAGTACGTACGCACCTGTGTGTGTGTGTGTGTGTGTGTGTGTGTGTGTGTAAGTACGTACGCACCTGTGTGTGTGTAAGTACGTACGCACCTGTGTGTGTGTAAGTACGTACGCACCTGTGTGTGTGTGTGTGTGTGTGTAAGTACGTACGCACCTGTGTGTGTGTGTGTAAGTACGTACGCACCTGTGTGTAAGTACGTACACACCTGTGTGTGTGTGTGTGTGTGTGTGTGCGCGTAAGTACGTACGCACCTGTGTGTGTGTGTGTGTGTAAGTACGTACGCACCTGTGTGTGTGTGTGTAAGTACGTACGCACCTGTGTGTGTGTGTAAGTACGTACGCACCTGTGTGTGTGTGTAAGTACGTACGCACCTGTGTGTGTGTGTAAGTACGTACGCACCTGTGTGTGTGTGTGTGTGTGTGTGTAAGTACGTACGCACCTGTGTGTGTGTGTGTGTGTGTGTGTAAGTACGTACGCACCTGTGTGTGTGTGTGTAAGTACGTACGCACCTGTGTGTGTGTGTGTAAGTACGTACGCACTTGTGTGTGTGTGTGTCTGTGTGTGTGTGTAAGTACGTACGCACTTGTGTGTGTGTGTGTGTCTGTGTGTGTGTGTAAGTACGTACGCACTTGTGTGTGTGTGTGTGTCTGTGTGTGTGTGTAAGTACGTACGCACTTGTGTGTGTGTGTGTGTCTGTGTGTGTGTGTAAGTACGTACGCACTTGTGTGTGTGTGTGTGTCTGTGTGTGTGTGTAAGTACGTACGCACCTGTGTGTGTGTGTGTGTCTGTGTGTGTGTGTAAGTACGTACGCACCTGTGTGTGTGTGTGTCTGTGTGTGTGTGTAAGTACGTACGCACCTGTGTGTGTGTAAGTACGTACGCACCTGTGTGTGTGTAAGTACGTACGCACCTGTGTGTGTGTAAGTACGTACGCACCTGTGTGTGTGTAAGTACGTACGCACCTGTGTGTGTGTGTGTGTGTGTGTAAGTACGTACGCACCTGTGTGTGTGTGTGTAAGTACGTACGCACCTGTGTGTAAGTACGTACGCACCTGTGTGTGTGTGTGTAAGTACGTACGCACCTGTGTGTAAGTACGTACACACCTGTGTGTGTGTGTGTGTGTGTGTGTGCGCGTAAGTACGTACGCACCTGTGTGTGTGTGTGTAAGTACGTACGCACCTGTGTGTGTGTGTGTGTGTGTGTAAGTACGTACGCACCTGTGTGTGTGTGTGTGTGTGTGTAAGTACGTACGCACCTGTGTGTATGTGTGTGTGTGTGTAAGTACGTACGCACCTGTGTGTGTGTGTGTGTGTGTGTGTAAGTACGTACGCACCTGTGTGTGTGTGTGTGTGTGTGTGTGTGTAAGTACGTACGCACCTGTGTGTGTGTGTGTGTGTGTGTGTGTGTAAGTACGTACGCACCTGTGTGTGTGTGTGTGTGTGTGTGTAAGTACGTACGCACCTGTGTGTGTGTAAGTACGTACGCACCTGTGTGTGTGTGTAAGTACGTACGCACCTGTGTGTGTGTGTAAGTACGTACGCACCTGTGTGTGTGTGTGTGTGTGTGTGTGTGTGTAAGTACGTACGCACCTGTGTGTGTGTGTGTAAGTACGTACGCACCTGTGTGTGTGTGTGTGTGTGTGTGTGTGTGTGTGTGTAAGTACGTACGCACCTGTGTGTGTGTGTGTAAGTACGTACGCACCTGTGTGTGTGTGTGTGTGTGTGTGTGTGTGTGTGTGTGTAAGTACGTACGCACCTGTGTGTGTGTGTGTAAGTACGTACGCACCTGTGTGTGTGTGTGTGTGTGTGTGTGTGTGTGTGTGTGTGTGTAAGTACGTACGCACCTGTGTGTGTGTGTGTAAGTACGTACGCACTTGTGTGTGTGTGTGTCTGTGTGTGTGTGTAAGTACGTACGCACTTGTGTGTGTGTGTGTGTCTGTGTGTGTGTGTGTAAGTACGTACGCACCTGTGTGTGTGTGTGTGTGTGTGTGTGTGTGTGTAAGTACGTACGCACCTGTGTGTGTGTAAGTACGTACGCACCTGTGTGTGTGTAAGTACGTACGCACCTGTGTGTGTGTGTGTGTGTGTAAGTACGTACGCACCTGTGTGTGTGTGTGTAAGTACGTACGCACCTGTGTGTAAGTACGTACACACCTGTGTGTGTGTGTGTGTGTGTGTGTGCGCGCAAGTACGTACGCACCTGTGTGTGTGTGTGTAAGTACGTACGCACCTGTGTGTGTGTGTGTGTGTAAGTACGTACGCACCTGTGTGTGTGTGTAAGTACGTACGCACCTGTGTGTGTGTGTAAGTACGTACGCACCTGTGTGTGTGTGTGTGTGTGTGTGTAAGTACGTACGCACCTGTGTGTGTGTGTGTGTGTGTGTGTAAGTACGTACGCACCTGTGTGTGTGTGTAAGTACGTACGCACCTGTGTGTGTGTGTGTGTGTGTGTGTAAGTACGTACGCACCTGTGTGTGTGTGTGTGTGTAAGTACGTACGCACCTGTGTGTGTGTGTAAGTACGTACGCACCTGTGTGTGTGTGTGTAAGTACGTACGCACTTGTGTGTGTGTGTGTAAGTACGTACGCACCTGTGTGTGTGTGTGTCTGTGTGTGTGTGTAAGTACGTACGCACCTGTGTGTGTGTGTGTCTGTGTGTGTGTGTAAGTACGTACGCACCTGTGTGTGTGTGTGTGTGTGTGTGTGTGTGTAAGTACGTACGCACCTGTGTGTGTGTGTGTGTGTGTGTGTGTGTGTGTAAGTACGTACGCACCTGTGTGTGTGTAAGTACGTACGCACCTGTGTGTGTGTAAGTACGTACGCACCTGTGTGTGTGTGTGTGTGTGTGTAAGTACGTACGCACCTGTGTGTGTGTGTGTGTGTGTAAGTACGTACGCACCTGTGTGTGTGTGTGTAAGTACGTACGCACCTGTGTGTAAGTACGTACACACCTGTGTGTGTGTGTGTGTGTGTGTGTGCGCGTAAGTACGTACGCACCTGTGTGTGTGTGTGTAAGTACGTACGCACCTGTGTGTGTGTGTGTGTGTGTGTGTGTAAGTACGTACGCACCTGTGTGTGTGTGTGTGTGTGTGTAAGTACGTACGCACCTGTGTGTATGTGTGTGTGTGTGTAAGTACGTACGCACCTGTGTGTGTGTGTGTGTGTGTGTAAGTACGTACGCACCTGTGTGTGTGTGTGTGTGAAGTACGTACGCACCTGTGTGTGTGTGTGTGTGTGTGTGTGTGTAAGTACGTACGCACCTGTGTGTGTGTAAGTACGTACGCACCTGTGTGTGTGTGTAAGTACGTACGCACCTGTGTGTGTGTGTAAGTACGTACGCACCTGTGTGTGTGTGTAAGTACGTACGCACCTGTGTGTGTGTGTGTGTGTGTGTGTGTGTAAGTACGTACGCACCTGTGTGTGTGTGTGTAAGTACGTACGCACCTGTGTGTGTGTGTGTGTGTGTGTGTGTGTGTGTGTAAGTACGTACGCACCTGTGTGTGTGTGTGTAAGTACGTACGCACCTGTGTGTGTGTGTGTGTGTGTGTGTGTGTGTGTAAGTACGTACGCACCTGTGTGTGTGTGTGTGTGTGTGTGTGTGTGTGTGTGTGTAAGTACGTACGCACCTGTGTGTGTGTGTGTGTGTGTGTGTGTGTGTGTAAGTACGTACGCACCTGTGTGTGTGTGTGTGTGTGTGTGTGTGTGTGTGTGTGTGTAAGTACGTACGCACCTGTGTGTGTGTGTGTAAGTACGTACGCACCTGTGTGTGTGTGTGTGTAAGTACGTACGCACCTGTGTGTGTGTGTGTGTGTGTGTGTGTGTGTGTGTGTGTGTGTAAGTACGTACGCACCTGTGTGTGTGTGTGTGTGTGTGTGTAAGTACGTACGCACCTGTGTGTGTGTGTGTGTGTGTGTGTGTGTGTAAGTACGTACGCACCTGTGTAAGTACGTACGCACCTGTGTGTGTGTAAGTACGTACGCACCTGTGTGTGTGTGTGTGTGTGTGTGTGTGTGTGTAAGTACGTACTCACGTGTGTGTGTGTGTAAGTACGTACGCACCTGTGTGTGTGTAAGTACGTACGCACCTGTGTGTGTGTGTGTGTGTGTGTGTGTGTGTGTGTAAGTACGTACGCACGTGTGTGTGTGTGTAAGTACGTACGCACCTGTGTGTGTGTGTAAGTACGTACGCACCTGTGTGTATGTGTGTGTGTAAGTACGTACGCACCTGTGTGTGTGTGTGTGTGTAAGTACGTACGCACCTGTGTGTGTGTGTGTGTGTAAGTACGTACGCACCTGTGTGTGTGTGTGTGTGTAAGTACGTACGCACCTGTGTGTGTGTGTGTGTGTGTAAGTACGTACGCACCTGTGTGTGTGTGTGTGTGTGTGTGTAAGTACGTACGCACCTGTGTGTGTGTGTGTGTGTGTGTGTGTAAGTACGTACGCACCTGTGTGTGTAAGTACGTACGCACCTGTGTGTGTGTGTGTGTGTGTGTGTGTGTGTGTGTGTGTGTAAGTACGTACGCACCTGTGTGTGTGTGTGTAAGTACGTACGCACCTGTGTGTGTGTGTGGAGTACGTACGCACCTGTGTGTGTGTGTGTGTGTGTGTGTGTGCAAGTACGTACGCACCTGTGTGTGTGTGTGTATATATACACTTACCTGTATCTGTGTGTTTCCTCCCCGTAGCAGTGCAATACCCAGTAAGATGCTTTCTTCAAAAACTCGGTCATTCTTGGTGTTGACGATAAGATGGATGACTAACTCAGACGCTCCCACACTATCCAGCAAACACTGGATATCCCCCGGAGTCGTGCCAGGCTTGTCAGCGTCCAGCCCTGGAGAACCCACTGAACGGGCACACACACACACAGGACTTTGTTTCTAAAAAGTTAAAACAGACACTATTGCAGTTCTGAAGAAAGAGCACTGTAAAACACATTAAACACAACCTGACAGACCCCTCAGTAAAATAATCAAAAACTCTTATTTCTGATCTTATTTCTGGAGCCTTCTGCAGCAGCAACGCACATGACCATCCAGGTGGCTGGGGCTCCTAGTCACTCCTGGACTGTGGTGTAAATAAACCCCACACACACCCCTGCAGGTGAGTCAGTAAAACCTGTCAGCGCTGCTCTCTCCTTAAACACACTGGTCTGGTGAGCTAGTTCTCCAAACACGAATATTACAGCAAATTACAAAACTCACTGATGCACAATACCCCTCAACACACCCCACACATAGACCCACACAAACATACATGCAAGCAAACACACATAACAGAGCCAAAACATGCGCGCGTGCACACACACACTGACCCTCTCTGTATGAACGTGTCTGTAGCTACCACAAAAGAATGACTGACCACTGACAGAATCTCACCAGTTTACATTGAGCACTTAAATCATTAATGAGCGCATCATTTGTTAATTACCACAATAAAAGGCAGAAATATGCAAATGAGTTCTAACAAATTAAAAATGTGTGTTGTGCTAGTATTTTGGATGAGTCTCAGTTTTCATGCAAAATAATGGAGGTCAATCTTTATCCAAGTCACAGTACAGGGTTATCATTGTTTTTAATACACTGCAAGGTATATGGCATATGTTCATTTGTCAGTGTAAATTCTGTACATACAAGAAGGTTTACATGTTTCCTGGCTCCAGTGCACTCACGGACCATCTTCTTCCTGGCCTGGGAATGTTCTGGTGGCGGCTCACATGATTCGAAGGCAGCTTAGAGCGAACGTGACATGACGCGTGACGTGAGGGTGCTTGTGCTGGTGTGTTCGGAGGGATGTATGGCGCTCGCTGAGCTCTGTACCTCCGGGGGAGGAAACTCCAGCAGGGGCATGGTCCAGAGCCTTGGTGTGGGGTCGCTGAGTGCCAAAGTAGTGGGTCAGCAGCGTTTTCCGTAGTGTGTTGCCCTGTGAATGGAGAGAGAAGGAGAGACCAGGCAGTTATGGCACCTCACCGCTGAAGGTCCTCCAGTCCTGCGAGACTTGCATACGTCGGCAGGACGTGAAGGTCAGTGAACTTCATACATTACAAGTCAACCAAGTTACATCTCAGTGGCATCAAATATGACATCATTAGACAGCAGTGCATGTTGCTTAAAAGCTGCTCCCGAGTTTGCCGTTCTTGCCAACTTCAGCCAGTGTAGGACACGCCTCCCTTTAATCCCTGCCCCCTATGCAAAACCTTTGGCAAAGCCCCGCCCTTCAAATGCTTAATGCTTAACTAAATTTCTCTACGCTTGTAAAAATAGTTGACAAGAAAGGAGGAGCTTCAGAGTAGAGACATGTTATGATTGGTTAATACAACTGGACCAGGTTCAAGTAGAGGTCCAAAACAGCAAACAAATCTTTTATTTTTACTTAAGTATTTAAATGACATCTATCTGAATGTGAATGTGCTCTCTCACACACACACACAAAATTCAAATTGTGACACACCCAGAACCCTCTAATTGCTGCAATGCAGAAACCACAGACGGACTCATGTAACTACAAATCCCATCATGCATCATGGTATACTTAGATTAGCAAGCTTCGGCTATGCCAATAGCAAACCCCCCCCCCCCCCCCCCATATCCGTCACAGTGAGCTTAACTTAGTTTGTTCAGTACTTTCTGGTTCTAAAGAGAAAAACTGTTAAAAACCTAAAAATCTGAATGGAAAAGATTTAAATGAGAAAAAATTTAAATGGAATGGGGGGCGGGGCCCGACCAAAACAAAAAACATTTAAATGAATTTTATAGGCCCCCACACATCTGAGTGAAGGCACCGGACCACAGCTTGGAGTGTCACAGCAATACGTGATTTTCAGTTTCTGATTTTTAATTCATTTTTTAACACGTTTTCACTTCACCGTTCTGAGTGATTAAGTGTAGACTGATGGGTAAACATGGCAATTATATTCATTCAACACTATAATGTGTTGTGGATTTGATTTTGAATGGATATAATTGAATCAACTGGGGACTGAATACCTTCTGAACCAGTGTGTGTGAGGATATGTGCACACACACACACACACACACACACACACAATCCCCCCACCCTCCCTGAGCCCCTCAGTGTGTCACTATGGAGACACGTATATTATATATGGGTTGCCCAGCAGCCTGCGTGTGAGTCGCATGCAGGGGCCGTGGGCCAAACCCGGCTGCACTAGCCTCTGTACGGCTGAACTAAAGAGAAACATGACCTCTGGGTTTACGCCGAGAGACAACAACCTCTGGAGAGAAACAAGCAGTGTTTGCATCGCAGCCAGGTTTAGTGTGTGTGCCCCAGTTAGGTTAAACGCACTTTCTGATCAGAGCTACCGGGAGTGGAACCATTCCCACCTGTCCTGGACACGTCACACGAGAGAAAATGTGCTTTGTAGGTCAGACCCAAAATATATATAAAAAAGGTGCTCCATGTTGTGTAAGGGACGATTCACATATTTCGCACAATAGTGTGTTTTACGTAACTATTATAAACTGTAATTGCGACTACTCCAATTATGTACCAGGAAGAGTGAGGAGAAGATAAGAAGACAAAGGAAGGAAGCCATCATCCCACCACAGTCCTGCTTCACCGAGGAAGAGGTGAAACAGCCAGGTGGAGGAGGTGTAGAGAGAGATAGACGACTCAGAGACAGACAGACGGGGTGTTACGCAACACCTGGTGGTGTCATGCTGGGAGAGCATGAGGAAAACAGGTGGAATGAGGGGTGGAGCCAATGGTCCCTTAGCCTCTCCATATCCTCCTCTCACTCGCTCCATCCTTCTCCCTCACAGCACCCCCCCTTCTGGCTGCGGGGGGAGAGAGGCACCCTGGGTCGTGGTTGCGTTGCCCGTGGGGACGGTGGTGTGTCCAGCGTGCCTCCGTGAGGCTTCCAGTACTCAGCCGGGTTGTGCTAGAGCATTGAGGGCATGGGGCTAGGAGTGGGGGTGGGGCTGGCTAGACAGACCCCCCGAATCCCCTTACTCAGTGTTACTATGGAGACAGCGCGGGCACCTAATGGCCCTTCCTCCACTGGGCCTCTGAGCCACTCGGAGTCTGGTCCTTCCAAACAGGCGCGCACGCACGCACGCGCGCACACACACACACACACACACACACACACACACACACATCCCAGAGAGCAGGAGCTGCATGGTGAACAGAAGAACAGGTTCTCAGTCTCTCTCTCTCCCCTGATGCACACACACACTCACTCTTTCTCCAGTGAACACATGTGACTTATGTTCTTTCCCAGTGAACACTGTCTCATCAGCAGTCAGTTCAGACACACGTCTGCTTTCGATGTCTGGAAGAGTCCAGTAAACACACACGCGCACGTGCACACATCCCTCCAGATGCTTCTCCCTTGCAGATTCCTGCAAAAGACCAGAAGGCTTTGGAGGGGTGCGTGGGGGAGCGAGTGAGTGAGAGAGAGGGGGGGGGGGGGGGGGTTAGGTGTGCCAGCCTGACTCATCTGTCTGGTGCTGCAAGGAGTTGGGAAAAAAAAAAAAAAAAAAAAAAAAAAAAAAAGTCAGGTGAAGTAAGGACAGAGGATGAGAGAGGGAGGTGTAGAGAGAGGGGCATTCATTTTAAAATGTGCGTAGGCACGCCACACTGCGGCTGAACTGGCCAAACCCAGGATGCTCTAGACAGCCCCCCCGTCATCTCCACCTTCTGTCTGTACACACCTGACAGGTACCAACACCACAGTGAGTTGGGGGGTGATAGATGGGGTAGATGTGAGACAGCACCTCTAACCACCCTCCACTCTCCACCCAAACATCTCCAGCTTTTACCCTTCAGAAGACACAGACGCCATTGAGGGGGAAAACTCGCAAGTGGTCGCTGGTCTGGGTGAGACTGTTTAGCTTTGACTTTTATACTTTATTTGCATCAGACATTTGCATCGGCAGGGAACAACGTTCCAAACTGGTCGTCTCCTGGCTGGATTCTTCACCAAATGTTTCTGTGTTATGCACTTAAGAGCCGCTAAGCTGCCAAAACCAGCGTATGTGGGTCTAATGAAAGCACCTCCCTGCTGGGCCGAAAAACAAGCTGAGATTCTCAAGCAATTCCCCATGGCTCGCGGGACGACAGTATCTGCGGATCAGGAGACAGCAGGGGTTTGCCAAACGCGGTGCTCGTGAGGGGCCAAACACAGCAAATGGCCAGCGAAACGTGTGAGCCGTTTCTAACACAATCTGTAGAAGTGTGTATACCTCCTCACAGTGACACCAACACAGAGTCTGTCTGAGGTCTGAGAAGATCTGAAAGGTGCTGAGTGATGAGTGCTGGCTTTAACGCTGATGAAATGGGCTTGTTGAGAGAAAAAGGGGGTAAAAAACCCAATACACCTAAAATCCGATTGGCCTGTTCAGGCATGAACACGACAGTGGCACAAGTCAGTGGAGACACTTATATAACCCAGTGCACGTGCAGGAGAGGGAGAGAAAGAATGAGAGAGACCATGATGGAAAAAGAAGAGAGACAGAGAGAGGGTGAGCAAGCAAGAATGAGAGACTGAGAGAAAACGAGAGAAGAGAGAGAACACAGCTGGATTGCCTGTTGAGTTTCATCATAAAGGACTTTCTCTCCAGCTCTGATTGTAAAGACTGAGGTTGTTCACTGTGCTGTGGCCTGCCTGCTCTCTTACTGGCTGTCCACCCTGTCCAGTGTCCTGGGTCTTCTCCTATTGGCTGTCCACCCTGTCCAGTGTCCTGGGTGTTCTCCTATTGGCTGTCCACCATGTCCAGTGGCCTGCCTGCTCTCCTATTGGCTGGGCCTGCGGACAGCTGTCCTCCCAAATGGCAGCACTAGCAGAAGCCAAACAAGCGATGCTTGCATGTGAGAGCAGTGTGTGTGTGTGTGTGTGTGTGTGTGTTTTTCCGGACTGGTCCATGGTGTGGAAACAGCCGTTCCTTTAACCACGGCTGACACGTCATCCTGTAACGTGCTTTGAGTGCTCAGATCACGTTCAGGAGACACACAGCGCATCTCTATGCAAACTGCTGCTAATATGAGCCATCCTTCTAACGCCATGAACTGTTATTGTGTATGAAAACAACTATACAATTAACATTATTTTACACACGCACACACTCATATCCTGGTACACAGTATAAAATTAGCAATTTAGCAACAGAAATTATTTAGTATGCAAGAGTGCAGACCAAATCACAGGATTGTGTGGTATCAATTCTACAGTAACACTACACTCACCTGCCCTCTACCCTACCCTACCCTCCTTCTACCCCAACCTTCCCTACCCTCCCTCTACCCCAACCTACCCTACCCTCCCTCTACCTCTACCCCAACCTACCCTACCCTCCCTCTACCTCTACCCCAACCTACCCTCCCCTCCCTCTACCCCAACCTACCCTACCCTCCCTCTACCCCAATCTACCCTCCCTCTACCCCAACCTACCCTCCCCTCCCTCTACCTCTACCCCAACCTACCCTACCCTCCTTCTACCCCAACCTACCCTCCCCTCCCTCTACCCCAACCTACCCTCCCCTCCCTCTACCCCAACCTACCCTACCCTCCCTCTACCCCAACCTACCCTCCCCTCCCTCTACCCCAACCTACCCTCCCCTCCCTCTACCCCAACCTACCCTCCCCTCCCTCTACCCCAACCTACCCTCCCCTCCCTCTACCTCTACCCCAACCTACCCTCCCCTCCCTCTACCTCTACCCCAACCTACCCTCCCCTCCCTCTACCTCTACCCCAACCTACCCTACCCTCCTTCTACCCCAACCTACCCTCCCCTCCCTCTACCCCAACCTACCCTACCCTCCTTCTACCCCAACCTACCCTCCCCTCCCTCTACCCCAACCTACCCTCCCCTCCCCTCCCTCTACCCCAACCTACCCTCCCCTCCCTCTACCCCAACCTACCCTCCCCTCCCCTCCCTCTACCCCAACCTACCCTACCCTCCCTCTACCCCAACCTAACTTACCCTCCCTCTACCCCAACCTACCCTCCCCTCCCTCTACCCCAACCTACCCTCCCCTCCCTCTACCTCTACCCCAACCTACCCTCCCCTCCCTCTACCTCTACCCCAACCTACCCTACCCTCCTTCTACCCCAACCTACCCTCCCCTCCCTCTACCCCAACCTACCCTCCCCTCCCTCTACCCCAACCTACCCTCCCCTCCCCTCCCTCTACCCCAACCTACCCTACCCTCCCTCTACCCCAACCTAACTTACCCTCCCTCTACCCCAACCTACCCTCCCCTCCCTCTACCCCAACCTACCCTCCCCTCCCCTCCCTCTACCCCAACCTACCCTCCCCTCCCTCTACCTCTACCCCAACCTACCCTACCCTCCCTCTACCCCAACCTAACTTACCCTCCCTCTACCCCAACCTACCCTCCCCTCCCTCTACCCCAACCTAACCTACCCTCCCTCTACCCCAACCTACCCTCCCTCTACCTCTACCCCAACCTACCCTCCCCTCCCTCTACCCCAACCTACCCTCCCTCTACCCCAACCTACCCTCCCCTCCCTCTACCTCTACCCCAACCTACCCTCCCCTCCCTCTACCCCAACCTACCCTACCTTCCCTCTACACCAACCTACCCTACCTTCCCTCTACACCAACCTACCCTACCTTCCCTCTACACCAACCTACCCTACCCTCCCTCTACCCCAACCTACCCTCCCCTCCCTCTACCCCAACCTAACCTACCCTCCCTCTACCCCAACCTACCCTCCCTCTACCTCTACCCCAACCTACCCTCTCCTCCCTCTACCCCAACCTACCCTCCCTCTACCCCAACCTACCCTCCCCTCCCTCTACCCCAACCTAACCTACCCTCCCTCTACCCCAACCTACCCTCCCTCTACCTCTACCCCAACCTACCCTCTCCTCCCTCTACCCCAACCTACCCTCCCTCTACCCCAACCTACCCTCCCCTCCCTCTACCTCTACCCCAACCTACCCTCCCCTCCCTCTACCCCAACCTACCCTACCTTCCCTCTACACCAACCTACCCTACCTTCCCTCTACACCAACCTACCCTCCCTCTACCTCTACCCCAACCTACCCTACCCTCCTTCTACCCCAACCTACCCTCCCCTCCCTCTACCTCTACCCCAACCTACCCTCCCCTCCCTCTACCCCAACCTACCCTCCCCTCCCTCTACCCCAACCTACCCTCCCCTCCCTCTACCCCAACCTACCCTACCCTCCCTCTACCCCAACCTACCCTACCCTCCCTCTACCCCAACCTACCCTACCCTCCCTCTACCTACCCTACCCTCCCTCTACCCACCCTACCCTACCCTCCTTCTACCCCAACCTACCCTACCCTCCCTCTACCCCAACCTACCCTCCCTCTACCCCAACCTACCCTACCCTCCCTCTACCCCAACCTACCCTCCCCTCCCTCTACCCCAACCTACCCTCCCCTCCCTCTACCCCAACCTACCCTACCTTCCCTCTACACCAACCTACCCTACCTTCCCTCTACACCAACCTACCCTCCCTCTACCTCTACCCCAACCTACCCTACCCTCCTTCTACCCCAACCTACCCTCCCCTCCCTCTACCTCTACCCCAACCTACCCTCCCCTCCCTCTACCCCAACCTACCCTCCCCTCCCTCTACCCCAACCTACCCTCCCCTCCCTCTACCCCAACCTACCCTCCCCTCCCTCTACCCCAACCTACCCTACCCTCCCTCTACCCCAACCTACCCTACCCTCCCTCTACCTACCCTACCCTCCCTCTACCCACCCTACCCTACCCTCCTTCTACCCCAACCTACCCTACCCTCCCTCTACCCCAACCTACCCTCCCTCTACCCCAACCTACCCTACCCTCCCTCTACCCCAACCTACCCTCCCCTCCCTCTACCCCAACCTACCCTCCCCTCCCTCTACCCCAACCTACCCTCCCCTCCCTCTACCCCAACCTACCCTACCCTCCCTCTACCCCAACCTACCCTACCCTCCCTCTACCTACCCTACCCTCCCTCTACCCACCCTACCCTACCCTCCTTCTACCCCAACCTACCCTACCCTCCCTCTACCCCAACCTACCCTCCCTCTACCCCAACCTACCCTACCCTCCCTCTACCCCAACCTACCCTACCCTCCCTCTACCCCAACCTACCCTACCCTCCCTCTACCCCAACCTACCCTACCCTCCCTCTACCCCAACCTTACCCCTACATGCGTTACTGATTGACCCATTATGGACATGCGTTACTGATTGTCCCCCAGTTATTTTGTCTAAAATTATTTACACTTGTTGGATCATGTTAATGTTGTGATTCATCCTTTTGAATATTTATATGGAACATCTGGGATTGGTCAATTGCAATTTGTTACAAAGCACATTTGCATATTAAAGCTTTCTGCAAGCTCACCACCGCCAAAGCCAATACTGCTATAGCAATTAGCAATGAATATACAGTGTAGCCCTGAAAAGACGTTAATTTACAGAACGTCTCCAACATGCAGCAGTACTCCCCACAGTAGACAGGCAGCCCTGAAACACACAACACTGACGTGGGCCGAGTCACTCGGCGAAGCTCTCCGGGAATTCCCCGACGCAAATGTCCAAGTTAGCTGTGGGCTGGTGTGCTGGCGGTCTCGGGAGCTACAGCGCGAGCGCTAACACAGCCGAGCAGATGCCAACACACAATACGCTGGCTGAGGGCATACCATGCGTGCTGGGGCAGGCTTTTCACAGATGCATCTGTTGCCTAATCCAATGCTCCAGTTAACGAGCAGATTTAATAACCGTGTTGGATCAGGAAACGTCAGCAAACTGTCATCCACAGGAATGGAAATGGGACCCTTTGCTCTGCAGAACACAGACGTGCACCGTGTGCCATCTCTATGGCAACCCCACACTTTCTCAGACTGTGGAAGACGTCAAAGAGCACCACAAGACCGTCTAAACCGGTAGGCTTATCAGACGTTTGGAGGACAACCGTGTCACTGCCAAATAAAGGCATCGCTTGCCAGGGCCAGACGTGGACTCGGATGGAGAACGTGATTGGGAATCGGCCCTAAATGTGTTAGAGACTTGGGAGGATGGCAACAAGCCATGTTTCAAATCTCAAAACCAAACTTTGACATTTCTCCACTGTGTGAAAGTGGGAGTTCAACGCAGGGGACATGACCTAAACTGTAGAAGATTAAAAACTAAATTATTGAAGTGCTTTCAACTGATTACGCGCATCACACACAACTCCTCCAATATCCGCTTTGACAAATGTTCACGATGCTTTAAGCATCGTTTTGCTTATGTTATGGTTTATACTCCTGACGTGAAGCGCATAGACTGTCGGGATTTGGGCGGAGTTTAAAAGGGGCATGGTGTATGGTGTGGCCTCGTTCCTGATGGATTTCACCATGAGCCATTAAGCCACGGAGAATTTGGCCGTGTGCACACTCGCTGCGAGATCACGTCTGACTGCTGCACAACTCGCACGTCTGAGGATTTGATCAGTTCTTTAAATCTTCCCCATCTAATCGTTGCTGGCTACTTTTATAGTGCAGTGACTACGCGATGCGTTTAAAGGTGTGGATCCCTGGACACAAGCGTCTCTCCACACCGCGGAAAGTTGGAGTCTGGTGGTTATGCATCTGCACGATTGTGAGCGAGTGTGCGCTTTATCTGAGCGCTCAGGAGAGGGTGGTCTGCTGATGTGTGTGTTGCTCTGGGATAGTGATAATCCAGGGGGGTTATCAGAAAGGCCCGCAGGCTCTGAGCGTGCGCGTGAGAGAGATTTATAAGTGGGAGGTTGGTAATCTGTAAAGCTGCTTAGCCTAAGGGCAGTGGTGTGAAACTTGACAGAGAGGAAAAGAGAAAGAATTACATAACTTCTCTTTACTGTGTCAAACAGGAGAGGTGGGTTTACACACACACACACACACACACGAGTAATGTGAGACAGTTCACTCTTGGGGCATGACTAGCCACAGAGACCTGAATGACATGATGTCTCCCCCCCCACACACACACACACACACTTCCTATTTTTTAATAAGGCCTGAGTGTATGTAGCGTATTAAGCTAAGAAAGGAGAGTCGACAGCTTTGTGACTGGTGAGATTCAGTCAAACTGGCAGTAAGACAAGATTTTTCAGTTACACCTAGCGACTCCCCTCCACACACACACACACACACACACACACGGTCATCCAAGAATAGTAATGACTGACATTTTAAATCTATAAAATATCCAATTAATAAAAATACTCATATCTACATTTTTTCCATCAGCTGTACTGAAGCGTTCTGACCCAACCACACCCACCCTCAAATCACCTTGCTGTACTCAGAGCTCAGATAAACCCACACACACACACACAGAGTGGAAACTAGAGACGATAGCTCGTGTGTGGTATGTGACCCATCTACGGAGCAGGGTGGGGTAGCCCTGAGAAACTAGTGGACATTCTGTAGATTTGATTCAGACCCTGCTGCTGTGTCCCTGGATGCCACGCTGTCCTCATGAGACAAACCACCACTCATCTACCACTGTAAGTAGCACGTTAAAGGATCAGAACGGAAACCAAAGTTGGGAGTCCTGTATTGTATCTACACAGACGCACACACAGAACCTCTAGAAGGCACAGAGACCTTCAGACCAATTATACATACTCATGAGTCATGACCTGCTGCTTAGCAACTGAGTCACGAGAGCGAGAAAGAGAGACAGGGAGAGAGAGAGAGAGAGGGAAAAAAAACACGTGATGGGCCACGTGAGTCTGGCTCAGTCACTGCAGCCTGGTTACGTAAGCACATCACCCCCTGCTCTGTCTCCTCATGGACTGAGCAGGCTGGGCTCAGCGCCAGGCCCCACCCTCCACTGCCTGGCCCCACCCTCGCATGGCTTCCCCCTCCCCCTGCCCCTCCCACGCAGCACGGCGCTAAACTGCACTCGGGCCTGTGTGTGACTGCAGCACCACATACAGGACAAGGACACACACACACACACACACACACACACACACACACACACCTCTAAATGACAGCACTCTTCTCTGATCGTCACCTCAAAGGTGAGAGGCTGCGAGATACTGTGCAGGAGGAGAAGGTTGGGACTGGAGCTCCAGTTATGCTGCGTCAAAGCTTCTCATCCCTGTCTGGCTCGTGCACTCTCTCACTCACTCTTTCTCTCACTCCCTCTCTCCCTCCCTCCCTCTGGCTGCAGTCTGCTCTCTGCAGTATTGATTTGTTATGCTGGGCTGCTGTAACAGCCCCCCCCTCTCTCTCGCATTCTCTGTCTGTGTCTCACTCTTTGTCTGTCTCTCACTCTCCATCTGTATCTCACTCACTCTCCGTCTGTGTCTGTCGGTCTCGCTCTCTGTCCGTCTGTCTCTCTCTCACTCACTCTATATCCATCTTTCTGTTACTCACTCTCTCTGCCTCTCACTCTCCATCTGTCTCACTCTCTCTTTCTCTGCATGGTACACCGAGCACATCCTCACGTGCATCTGCCTTATGTAACAACACTCTCTGCTCTGTCGGCTGAATACTGATCAGCTGTCTGAGACTCTCAGCTCCCAGCCAATGCTACCAGAAGTCTGTGGGGAGAGCTTAGGTCATCCATCTCGCTCACACACACACACACACACACACACACACACACACACACACACACACACACACACACACACACACACACACACACACACACACACACACACACACACACACACCTCTCCCTCAGGGGTCAACAGGTTTAAGTGTCATTTAGGTCCCTCTAGCACCCTCTCCTGGTGACTGCCAGCAGAGACCTCCTGGAGATTTCTCCGGAGTCCTTCTGGAGGCAGCCTACATCAGACAGCCTTCATCCCACCCCCGCCGTAATAACACTCATCTTGGAGTGAGACAGGCCAGCTAGCACACAGTGCACCAGATACACAGATAAGGAGACGCCGCACAGAACAGCGGTTTGGCTTGCGTGAAGATGGATACTGATATCCGTAGTAACCAAACATCAGACTGCGTTTCATACACGGGTCTTTCAATCAGAACTCCAGGACATAAACGCCCCCCCGCCACACACACACACACACACACACACACACACACACTTCAAAAGCAATAAAAACACAAACAACTGGAATTCAATTAGTTTTAGAAGTTAACTTTCAAAGGGTTTTTGTTTTCTGTGATTAATTTTAGATTTTACTTTACGACGACCTCAAAACATGTCTGTATGAAAATCAATATCTTAAATAAATAAATTTTAAAAGATACGACCTGAAATAAAAAATAATTTCGTTGTACAGAAACAGAAGTGCAGAGGAGAGGTGACGCTAGACCTTTATGCTGCGATCTTCTGCTTATAACTCTGTCTTTAGAACTCACTGCCGTTACACTCAGCCTAGCACGAACCCTCACGCCGCGTGAGGTTTGGCAGAAGGTGTGGGGGGTGTCCAGGACTGACCCGTTCGTCAAAGCTCTCCTTCTGGTCCAGCATCTCCTCGAGGGTCTGCAGGACCTTGATGCAGAGCTTCTCCTCCTTGTCCATCAGCTTCTTGGTGTGTTTGATCAGTCTGAAAGCAGACACAAGACCCACCCCTCCGGTGAGCGCAACTCCACCGGGCTCACCCTGCCACACCTTCACGTTCAACTCATCCAACCTCCGCAGTTCTGCCGCTTTTCGGGAAGGGTGAGGGGGATCTTCATCAATAAGAAGTCCATTATTACCATCTCTTTTCTTTACTAAGTATTTAGTGTTCCATGCCTGTTTCTTAAGAAACAGTTTATTTTTGTGAAAGCAAAATTGAAATACAATTGTTCTTATGGTTTCACAACACGAGCGCAAGTGTTCGACTGAAGCAGAGTATTTGTTTCTTGTTAGCAAACCTTAAAAATCATGAATGTATTGCGAAAATGTATTCCGAGTATTGTGATGGAACATTTCTGCTGTATCGCCCACCTCTAACTGACATTACATAAGAGTACGCGAGCGCTGCAGCAGGTGGGTTTTTCTGGGCTCTGTGCTGTGGTTTTCAGGGTGAATCACGCGGGCCTGAGTGCTTATGCAACATCACAGGCACATCAGGTGGTCATACACCCTTCTCCTGTTCTCAGGCATGCAGACAGCCCACCGTCCTGCCCTGATCACCTGCTGCAGCTGGACAAAACAACCTCTGCTGGATGAGATGAGTGCAAATGCTTAGTATGATTATTTAGAAAACCATTAAATGTTAAAAACATATACGCCCACAGATTGTGCACCTTAGTTTAACACACATGTGGGGGAATTCTGGCTTGACTTGTGAGCGGATGTGGTTTAGTCCATCGTACACGGAGATATAATGAGCTTTGATTTCAATAACTGATATCTTGGGCTGTGTTCGTATGAGCATACGTGTGCGTGCGTGCATATAAACGTCTCACTTTGTCATGAAAGCACCGGTTTCACATCGTAGCCTTGCCATCTCAGGAAACAACATCTCTGGGTTGTACAGTACATCAACCAACACAGAGAACTCAGCCTCCACCCATGGACTGAACTGCTCCTTCAGGTACGCCACCATACCCTGCACATGCACGTGGACACACACACACACACACACACACACACCCCGGAAAAGGTGATGAAGGTGTAACAGTGTGCAAACAACAACTACCTCAGGAGGTTTGAACGGAGAGAACGTGAGCTGCTGGGAGGGACCAGGGAGGCCTGCAGAAGGAGCTCCAACCCTCGGCCAGCAGGGTCACGGGGCCCGACACCTCCATCACCTAGGTCTCAGGGCCACATCACCTGCAGTACCTGCAGTTTCTCAATGATGTTCTTATAGTCCAGACCGCCCTGAATGTCCTTGCGGGGACGAAAGCGGACAGCGTTGAGCCTCCAGTCCTTAGCCGCACGCTGCACCATGGTGGTGTGTGTCTTCAGAGACAGCGTGTTCACCTGACTGTCCAGATCCACTGGGATGGGAATGTTGCGGTTTTTAGCTGAAGGGAACATGGGAAATATGGAGTTTAGCTTAACACTGCATTCAGGATGTGGCCTTTCTCAGCGCCTCATTTAAAAGACACACCAACACGTTACAGACTGATCATTTGAGTTTCATGTAGCACATGGATTTTTCACCAGTTCTCCAGAGTGTGTGTGAGTAATGGCAGTCACATGAATAACTAATAACTACAGTCACATCAATAATGATAGTAACAAAACCAGCATCAGCATGCTGGTGGATCATACCTGGCATACATGATCCTATTCATTGTCAGTGGGAAACAGTGATATGGGTTGATGTAGCTAAATAAACATCATATGTTTGGTAAAAATATCTGTGTATTTTTGTTGCTCGGCTAGGTTAGCGCCGTGACTTTCAGCATTTCAGCAGTTTTTTCTAGCCGTATTTTTATTTTTTAAGCAATTTTGCGATGACAGTCAGTAGTGAAGTGTGATACATTTCTCAGACATTTCTTCCAGCATCTACGTCATCTGCTGTGATGTTTTCTGCAATGAAATTGTGCCTTTATATAACTAGCAGAAATCTAGCATCTGTGGGGTAGTAAATACCAACAGTTCAAAAGTGGGTCATTAGCTGCTTCTGGGGCTCAAACTCACCCACGTCGGCCAGGGTCTTAATGCAAGACTCAGTGTTGGTCTTCTGTACGGTCACGAGCCACGGACAGTTGTAAAGTCTCAGTGCTGACTCCAGCAGCTTGATAAAAAGCTCCTGATGCATCTGGCAAACCACAAAGAGAAAAAGATAAAGAGTTAATAAATGTGTGCTTAGTAAACGTGAGAGAAGACTTGACGGAGTGGGGGGGGGGGGGTGACGCTAGCCAGACGGACTGGATCGGAGCTGACCCACGAGACATACTGGATCAGCCACAGTGAAGAAGGTGTACCTCTACACACACTCTACCTTCAGGTTAGCACTGTTGACGGAGAACTGGGAGCTAAAGAAACCCTTGATGATGGCCATGATGGTCTCTGTGACATACTTCTCCAGCACAGTGTCCGCATGCTTCCTGTCTGTGGAGGTGTTACATACCTGGAGGGCACACACACACACACACACACATGGAGCATGGAATCTGGATAAGGCCTGTGAGGGAAATTTTAGAAGGGATTGTGCTAGCCTTTTTACCCGGGCCATGTCAATGAGGAAGTTCTCAAACAGCTTCCAGATGTGATGGCTGGTGTAGATCTCCTTCATCTCCACTTCAGTGTCAACGTAGCAGTGGTTCACGAAGTTCACGTAGGCTATCTTTACCTGCAGGGGAACCCATCCAAGAAGCAGGCTGAAATGTGTAACCGTGGCAATCGACCCTGTTCTCCTCCTCTCCCCATGACACAATGCAGCAGCACTGGTGACATCACCCAGTGGATTATTTGCATCAAGCTTCCTCTCTTTTGAGTGACCAATCAATTATTTTATCTTTTAACTGTCAAAGGACATTCCGGACAGTCACATGTTGCAAGAACATGAGAAGGAAAACCTACTATAATCTTATAACCAAACAAGATTATTTCTGCAAAATCCACAACAGGGACTTTGAGGGACTTTAGGGACATCGGTGTGGTGGGTTCAGAAAGAGCAAACCAGCACCTATAGTCCTAACCATAAGCAGAAACCACCTGCGCCCAACCAAACGATGGCCACTGGTCTGTCCCCAGGCTAGCCGCTCAGGTTAGCCCCTCGCAGGAAGCCGTGGAGACGAGGGGGCCCACTGACCTCCGGGATGCAGTCTTCGTGGACGACCACCTTGACAATGTCGTCAAGGGGAAGCAGGGAGTTGCATTTGATCTCCGTGTAGACGTTCTTGCCCTCGGTACATGCAGCCAGCAGCTCCACCAAGTTGGTGTGGTAGGCCAGCTGACCGTCTGGGTCCTGGCGAACTTTCTCCGAGGTCATCATCTCCAGGAAGGTGTGGAAAGAGGCGCGGTCATTGTAGAAGACGAGCACATCTTCGCCACCATTCGCCAGCTGTGGCGGACGACAAGTAGGGACAGGCGTCAGTTTCCACTTTAGAAACGATTACAGTCCAATGACTGCTACAAGACAGTTAAAGCATAAAACAAATAAGGACAGAAGGATCTCAATAACAACTGATCTATTTGCCCAGTACCCCTCCAAGTGCCCAACCCAGTGGTATAGCCCAGTACCCCTCCAAGTGCCCAACCCAGTGGTATAGCCCAGTACCCCTCCAAGTGCCTAACCCAGTGGTATAGCCCAGTACCCCTCCAAGTGCCCACCCTCCCCGCAGTGGTCCAGCCTGGCTTCCTCACCTCTGTCATCACCTTGTCCTGGCACTTCTTCATGTTCTTGCCGTCGGCCTTGACGATGGTCTGCAGAAAACGCAGGTAGTCCACGTGGCGTCCGTGCATGGCGATGCACTGCACAAAGTGGTGCACCACGCGGTCGCTGATGTCATTGCACAGGTGGCTGTTGTTCTGGAAAATGTAGCGCATGGTCTTTGCCTCCAGGAGCTGTATGAGAGAGCCAAGAGAGGCTACTGTCAACTCGGCAACGGTGCTGCAGCTGTGCGCGTACGTGGGACCAACCGCACGCCCCTCGGGCTCAGGGCTCGGGAGCTGCTGGAACCTACCCCCGGGGTCAAGAAGAGGTTGATGTGTTTATGGAGCAGGATCTGATTCTGAGGGTTGTCCAGGCAGAAGTTCTGCAGGAACGTGTGGGCCAGGTTCATAATCTCCAACATCTTTGTGTCTTGCTGAAGACAGATATGAGGGGACAGCAAGTTAAAACATCAGCGTGTTAATTCACCAACACGCCCCACCGGACCCGGAGAGGACAGACAGGTCAGGGAGACTGTCGTGACTCATTTGGAAGGCGTGTCCAGGTACTTACTTTGTCATAGGGGATCTGGAGCAGGTCCAGGACCACCGTGTGAGCCCCCATGTTCTTCAGCAGACGCTGCTGTTGCATGCGCACCTTCTTAATGTTGTAGCACAGCCGACTGAGGCGCTGCAGGATCTAGTGACCAACGCAAGCCTGTTACCATGACACTCACCCACAGCAGGAGAAAACACCTACACCTACATCAGCTTCTGCAAGAGGAACGGCCTTAACATGGAGGTGGTGATGTCTCTCGGAAGGGAACTGTGAGACGATGTGCTATCTGACAAGAGGCAATTACAGCCGTGCCCAATTACAGCTTTACCCACCTCTTTGACGATTTTATAGTTGTTGGCCTTGTTGCTATCTATCTGTGGCTTAGCATTTCCGTCCTGTACGGGACTCAGGAGGCCCATGTCCTGTAACACACACAAAGAGACATCACATTTCATAAACACACAATATACAGCACACACACACTTTCCACTTAAAAGTCAGTGATGCTCAGTATATTCTCTCTTAATTTAAGTGGCACCTGAACCACTCAGATGTGTTTTTAACTTCTCATTGTGCTAGCTAGGTGTCTCCATGTCCTGGTCTAGCTACTTGGAACTCTAAACGGAGTTACCAGGTGAGTAAGGCTGCTGTGTCTGCCACTAGAGGGCGTACCTCCATGTTCTGCTCCTTGGCCTGGTTTTCAGCAATGTCCTCGTTTCCGTAGCCCCCGCTCTTCTCCACCCACAGCTCTGACTTCTCCACCGTCAGCCGGAGCTGGTCCAGGTCTGCCTTGATCTGCTTGTAGCTTTCCACGTCGGACTCCGAGACTAGCAGCTGCACCTGCACACGGGAACACGGCGGCGATGAAAATACAAGAAACGTAGGAGAGAAACCCCAACGTGAGACTGAAGTGAAGCGGAGGGGTGAGAGAAGGGGTTGAGGGACCTGTTTGAAGGCCTGGAGGACCTCAGCTCTCTGGCTGAAGTGTTTGAAGATGAGCTGCAGAGAGCCGGAGACCAGAGGAGGGTAGTCCTGCATGATGAGGTGAATCAGGACTCGCAGAAACGTTCGGCCGCCTTCATCGTCCAGGTCTACTGAGGTGCTTTCCTTACTGAGATCCACACACACACACACATTTTTGTTGCTGTTCAGCTCAGCTACATTCCATTTCTCTTTTAAAAAAGTTGCGAACACACTGAACATAATTCCATAATTATATGATTCTTTCATGTAAAAACATTGTGACGAACAGCAGTTATGAGATGTAAAAGCTGACATCAGTCACTAACGTGGGAACAGGACTTCCGTTAACACACATACAGAAAGTCCGGCAGGGAGCTGTTAATAGACCACGCGCAAAACGTTACACCTCCCTAGTGCTCACTTATCACTCACTTATAAAGAAGGAGCTCACAAATGACTTGAAAAACTTAAAATGGCCTTAAACTCACCTTCCAGCAAACATGTTCTCAGCCAGTTCAGCAATCTCTTCCAAGTTTGGCTCTACACACACACACACACACACACACACACACACACACACAGCCTATAGTCAGCCAATGGAACCTGGATTTGCCTGGACGCACAAGGGAAACGTGTTTCGACACCGAGTGCGTCCTCACCAGCTGGCGTCTGTGCAAAGTCCGACGTCGTGCTGTCCGTTATGCTCTGGTCTCTGAACTCTTGCTTGTAGACGGAGAGGAGGTAGGTGATCCGGTAATCCAGACGCACGCTCAGAATGAACTATGGTGGAACGGCACATGCAGGGTTGACACATAGGAGTACAGCAGAACGGTCTTAGGTTGTGTCAGATGCTTGGTTGCAGAGACAAAGTCATGTGCCATCGGCTTCCACGGGACATAATCCCAGGGCATAAACTGTGTGCTGTCTAAGTTTAAAACCAATTTTTTTTTACAGAAAATATAACCCACCACAAAGCAATGTCAACCCGACTCTGAAAGCTAATTTAATACTTTAATTTTACAAGAGTACAATTACGGAGCCTTATATTAACACGCAAAACGCTTCAGACACGGTATACCCCATTCACCAGTGGTCAGTTCCTGACCATGCAACCACGGCTGACAATGTCATTTAGGTTTGTTGATTCTGTGTTGAGCTGGTACAAGCCACCAGCAGTTCTGGGGTCAAACACCAACCAGTGAGGAAGGGCTGAAGGTGACCATCCATGGCAACAGAGAGACAGCAGGCGTGTACACCTACAAAGCCTTTCTAAAACGCCGACAGGACAACTGACCCAGCTCATGCCAACTGACCAAGTTCATGCCAAATACTGCTTTTTACTGCTAGCATCGCATTAGTGTGCGTGCTCTGTATTCACAGTGGTCTATGGTGAACACACGGCCAGCACCTGCAGAATCTCGATGATCCTCAGCTTGGTGTCCATCACAACCACGTCCTGGTTGTTAGGACAACTGAGCGGGTTTGCGAGGTTCGTCATCTGTGTGGACTCGGGGCTGTTGGGGAGCATGGTTCCTCTGCTGAGAACCATCTGAGTCATCATCTCGCCCACGCCGTGGATAGTGCGCAGGACATTATTACCTACACACACACACACACACACACACACACACACTTCTCAGTGGTCTGCGTACAGCCAAGAGGAGGCTTGTGGTGAGGCACCCTGGTCTGACCTGCGTCAGGGTGCTGTTTGCTCAGCTTGGACATGAAGGTGAGAGGATGCTGCACAATGTCCAGGATGGCCAGGAGGGTGCGGGTGAGACCCAGCAGCTCATCGAAGCTGTAGAAACCGAAATAGACCAGATTCCTTGCCAAGTTAACCACCTGAGAGAGAGAGAGAGACACACACAGACAGACAAAGGCCACTTAGCTCATAAAAGCACCGAGGGGTGGTGGTGGTGAGGGGTCAAATCAGATCAGATCAGATCACCTCCAGAGTGAGCTCATTCTTCTCCTCGTCTCCGAAGGGAAAGGACTGGACCAGGACGTCTTTCAGGTACTCGTCGACAAAGTCCATGGTGGAGGCGAGCTTATTCTTCATGTCTTCTCTGGACATGTCTCGGAACTCGTAGTCATACCTGCCACACACACACACACACACACACACTTGAGATCCAGCAGTACGAGAAGAACGTCTGCAACCACGACAACGGGCACAACCTGGCAAACATCGGCCAGCGAAAAGGCTGGCCTGGACCTCGAGCGCCCCCTGCAGCCTGTCCCCGGCCTCGCACACTCACTCTTTCACAGTGACCTTCGAGGGGATCTCGTTCCAGAGGCGGGCGTAGCGGACAGGCACCACGGCCTCCTGAGGGTCGCGGTCCACGTGCATGTGCAACATGAGACGACAGAAGGAGGCACGGAGGTTAAAGGGCAAACACTCGTCACACATGCAGCGCAGGATCAACTCCACGGGCATGTGGGTTGAGATCTGGTTGATGGCCAGGTACTGGCGGTCCAGACACATCTTGGCAAAGAGGTTCAGCTGGCATCTGCAGCGGGGGGGGGGGGGGAAGCAAGATTCCACAGATGTTTACCCGCCGCAGGAAATATCGTCTTTTACACTCCAAACGTAAAGTGCTATATGAAGAAAGACGATATAAAACTCCCTATAAATAAACATTAATAAAGATTAAATCACATATCGCCACCATCTATTGCTATTATAGTGCAGGCAGACAGTGAGGAAGGTGGACCTGTAGTAGGTGAGGCTGTCCATGTCTTTTTTGTTGCTGCTCTTGGCATCCTGCGCCAGGTGGCGGATGGACTTGCCATAGGGCTCCTTGTTCTCATCAATCCAGTAGAGCCAGACCTCATCCTCCTCGCTGTCGTCGTGCATGAGTGGACTGTCCAGACCGCTACCGCTGGGTGCAAGCAGCCTGGGTGGGCAACACATACGCGCACACGGATTTAAAGTGTAGTTAGATGTGTAGCAGGTCACCACGGCGCGCCGCCCCTGGCCGTTCTCACTCACTTGGTCTGCATGAGTATGTCGGCGTTGCCGGGGTTCAGCATGAATTTGCAGATGAGCTCCTGTGTAACAGGGATGGCCGTTTTGTTGGAAACGCAGAGGTCTGAGAGGTAATCCAGAAACCTGCGGGCAGAGCGCTACGTTTAATTTACCAACTCACTCCTAGTGTGTCTGAGTGACAATACCAACACGTCATCAGCAAAGGACACTGCAGACCATGTTTGGTGGTGTTTGGTGGGGTGTCATTTGCGAGCATATTTTTGAGGTGGCAGTCTGCCTTTGGTGGTGTTCAGTGGTGTTCGAGGCGGCGGTGGTGCACCTCGGCTCTCGCGTCTTGCGCAGCAGCTTCACGAAGGTCTCGATTTCGCGTGCCGTGATGTGTTTCTCCAGGAGCTTCCGGTTGTTGTGCAGCAGAGCGGTGATGGTGTCTTCTGCCAGGATCTCATAGCCAATCTGAGCTTGCATGATGGAGAACTTCTTGGCTATGTACTCCTGACAGGAAGAGGAAAAGAGAAGAGGGTTAACCCACTGGTAGACGTGTCACCTGGGTCACTCCAATCAGGACACTGTAGACACTGGAACCCTTGGTCACGCATGTGTGAGGATGTATGTGTGTATTCGTGCCTGGTTCTTCCGGTAGTCCTGCTGCGAGTGCCGCAGTGCTCTATAGCAGAGCTGGAGCATGTACTTGAACTGGGTATTACACTGCTCACTCAGCTCCTCCAGTGGCACCACAGGACGGGATTCACCTCCACCCAGCGGGGCTCTCAGGATACCAAAGATCTGATAACACACACACAAACACAAATAAACACAAAAAAATACAGAAATCAAGAAGGTAACATTTTCTGGAGATAACCTTTGTAAAATGAGCCTCTGATATCTTAATATCGCTAATATCCAACACCTAATACCTAAACATCTATTAAAACCTTAATATGCAAACAGTCTTGCACATCCACAGAATGTGTGTACTTACTGAGTCTGTAAATCCCTTAAAAGACAAACAACCAGCAAAGTACTGTTCAGTATTCAGTACTGTTCGGTATCAGATGTTGCAGTAGTGTTCAGTATACTTCAGTATCAGATGTTGCAGTAGTGTACAGTATCAGTTATTACAGTACTGTTCAGTATTCAGTACTGTTCAGTATCAGATCTTGCAGTAGTGTTCAGTAGTGATCTTGTGTGTTTGGAGAAGATGCTATTTGGTTCATGAAGGTGAGACTTACTGTGGGCAGAAGTTTGAATTGCATAATGACTCTGGACAAATATTTCAATGATGTTTTGTGCATTTTACATTATATTTTAATCCAAGTATTTAAATGGGTGTGTGGATGTGCAACATTCTCTAAGGCCCGCACAAACATGTTTATGACTGTGTGTGTGTACGCGTGCGCACCCCCGTATGTGTGTGCGCATGCGTGTGCATACCTGGGCGAGAATATTCTGCTCCCTCATTAGTTTCTGTCTCTCTCTGTTGGGGTTGGAGATGACCACAGAGAGCACATCCTGGCCGTTGTTGGCCACATCACACACAAAGAAGATCAAATCTTCTAGCAGCTTGTTCACAAACCTGTGCGACACACACACAATGTCTAAACCACAGCGTGCTCAAAAACACAACCTATCCCACACTATCGCACCACCATGTCCAACCATTCAAACCTCACAGATACGCAACTTAATGCACATTGCAAAATAAAAGTCCCCTCGTGGTGGGTATGAAGCGTACCTGCGGTCATTGGGAGTGAAGGTACCAATCTCTAGCTGCCTCACACACGACTCCAGTACCTTATTGGCATCGTTAGCAAAGTCCAGGTCTCGGACCTCCGACAGGGGCACAGAGACGATAGCAAAGGCTTCCTTGTCCTCCTTGATGGGACATGTACCAATCTGCAAGGCCAGAGAAGAGAACAGGCATCCAGCAACTGTATGCACGGTCAGCAAGGGTGGGTATGCTACACTCCCCAGGCTAGCCCCCTCACACCATAACCTTCACCCACCTTCAGCATCACAGGTCGGTCCTCATCCGTGTCGATAGGGATGTTGGTGCTTGTAACCCAGGTGTTGGTGCACAGGTTTCTCAGTCGGACATAAGAGTTCCTGGAATCACAGAGCTGGTTTAGGATCTCCAGGATATTAACATGGTGCCCCAGGGCTTTTAACCCAATGTCTCCTCTACTATGGGGGCAGAGAACAGTCGGTGTGACGTTGTGTCACACTCATCAAGGAAGTCAAACAGGACTTCAGTGTGAAGGCTAACTGTAGCCAGCCCTCAAGTCAGTTTTACTGAAAGCTGGAAACACAATTCCTTTTTCATGTAAGATGACAAACATACACACACGGCGTAGGGAGATTAGGCTGGGGAAGACTATAGTATGAATTTAATGCACTCAAAACTGAAGCAGGAAAGGACAACATGGTGAACGCAGACTACGGAGACAATGACAGGAACGGTTCGGTGTGTGTGTGTGTGTGTGTGTGTGTGTGTGTGTGTAACCTGGGAACGAGACAGTCAGCCCGCTGCAGGGTAGTGGCATCCAGCTCGAACAGCGAGGCGATGTCGTTACTATGAGAAACGGCCACCAAGATGTAGGTGATCTTCTCCACCTGCTGCTTCTTCTTTGAGTACATAGAGTCCACCTCCACCTGCGGCGAGAGGCAAGATGTGGGTGGAGAGCGGCCCTGGTGGAGACAGACCAGACCCACACCCATGTACATACACATGTACACACTCATATACACCACCCGTGTACATACACACGCACACACTCATGGACGCACCCGTGTACACACACACACACACACACACACACACACACACACACACATGTTGCTGCTGGTCCAGGTCCTTCACTGTACTCAATAAAGAGTTTCATTTCCACTGTCTTGTGTCATTAATCCTCAGTTCTATATGTAGTCCTACACCAGTCATACGTGGCATCCTTACACTGAACACACCTCACATGCACAACACACACATCTGCCTGCATGCATACACACACACGCACGCTCAGCCCCACATGAAGCGTGATTGTCATACCACTCTGTTGAGGGTATCTGATCTTCACCATGCATTTACGGTAAAGTCATACTCAACAGAAAGAACAGGGACCAACATCTACATGACCCAAACACAGCCTCCAAACGTCTCGCTGACGACGGCAAGACGCTTTCTTTACAATCAGATATGGAGAAGGGCATTTGGAGAACGACGGAAAGGCAGGACTCATCTCCGATAGAGATTTCATGCTGGAATTTGTATGGATGAGGGTTTAGAGAAAAGCATTTCAGTCTAGACGTGTTATTAACCCAACACTGTTTTCCTCTCTCTCTCTCAACACTTTCTGACTCTCTCCTCTTTCTCTCTCTCGTGCAACTCACACTTGCAGGAAGCAGACGTGCTGTCTGCCTGTTCCCCCCCGCCCCCCCGGACGCACTAGACTCAGCCCTTACGTAAGACGCCCCCGCCACGTGAGGGGTGTTGAGCCAGCCAGAAGTGGGTGTGCATCTGGAACTGCTGGCTCGGAATAACCAACAAAGCACAACGGTGCGGAGGGAAGAGTACGGATCCCATACGTCTCCAGAGAGCAGGGAATGAGAGAGAGAGAGATTATATAATCATGATGGTGTAGGAGTGGGGGCTGAGGACATGCTGGGATAAGAGACTCAGTGCCAATCAGCTTCTACCTCTGCAGTCGCACACTGTCCACACACACACACACCAAATAAATATTTCTAAAGCTTTTGTATTCTTGTCAAATAGGTGCTATAAATGCACAAATTCCCCTGGTGCCACACTACCCGGCCACACACTGCAGGATTCTGGGTTTCCACGACATCAGACAAACGTGGAAAGTTTAAGGAACACAACCTTCTCCCACGGTCTGAGCGCAACCCTGCCTCTGTACCTACCTCAGTTTTGGAATCTGCGCTGTCGTCATGGTAATC
>NC_137502.1:1840000-2115000 GCF_041902795.1 Electrophorus electricus | reverse complement strand
TATAACTGAACTTCAGTAGGTGTTGTGGTTGTACTGGTCTTTCCTACAGAGTCTCCGCTCCGGCTGACATACCTCTGAACTTCTTGGGTGGGTTGGCCAGGTCTCCAGCCTCAGGCTGCACCACACATCTGTCATCCACCAGCCTACAGGAACAGATCACGTGATGCCTTAACAGCTACGTCGCACCCAACCAAACCCTAAACACATGCCAGTCAAGCCATACTGGTCTACACATCACTCCAAAAGACTTTACTGCTGTTGGCTTGCTAAAGTTTTAGCAGTATGTCATGCTGGTTCAGCCAGGAATGCCCAGCTGTGCATGTGGAGGGTCAAAGTCCAGCTCAGTCCAGCGGTTTCCCCTCGTCGGCCTGGTCATTACCCGAGGTGCAGATCCAGCTGAACTGGTCCTTCCCAGGCTCAATCACATGCACGCACTCAACGCTCCTCAAGGCATTTCAGAACCATTGTTTTCACAAGACCAGAGAAAACGTCTTGTGACAGTCTTCACACTTCGGCTGCCTCAGCTCAACTTGACACATTACCAAAATGGCCAGAGAAGGATGAAAAGAATAAACCTCCCATAAGTATTCAGAACCCTGAATCAACAAACTATTCAGTTTATTCGGAAGGAAGAATACGTGGGAATTCTTTTCTACCTGTGCCTAATCTACACTTTTACACACACACACACACACACACACACACACACACACACACACAGACCCCAGGCCTCTGGGCCACAGGCATCTGGAAGCCACCCACCACATCTCGGTCCAGAGCCCAGGGGCATAAATGCTGCCCTGACTTACAGGGCAGCCTGATGGTGTATAATCGCTCCACACACACTCAGAGCTCGTGATGGAGTGCACACCACCCTCCTAAACTACAGGAAGCAGCTCACATCTGTGCAGGCCTGATAAAGAGAAGAGGACTGACACTGACCAATCCAGTTTCCCCACAAGCTGGAGTCACACCTCTCGCTGCTCAGCAGTGGGGGACAGCAAAACGCGTTTCACATACACGGCATAGGGCCAGATAGTGATGTTATACAGGGTACAGAGCTGGAACTCAAATGTTTTGTACATATGAAATCAACAGGATTAACCCCTTTTTTTTTTTTTTTTTTTACCAGTCATAACTGTATAATATATAAAATGACAAACTTCAGACTAACGTGGATGTTCATTAAACACTACTACGTATGGCAGATTACCGAAAATGAAAAAGCAGAGAATATTAGAAATGGCCAGCTAACCAGGGAAGCAGCAGAACACACCGCAGAACACACCCGCCATGTTGGAGGTCACTGTAATAATACTCTGTTGCAGTGTCAAGCAGTGTGTGTTCCTGTCTTTTAGAGAAGTGACAACATCATTGCCAGCCACCGTGGTCGTCTCCTCACTTCTCATGCTGAACACGGTGCGAGACAACCCAACAGACCAGCTCTTCGCTGTATTTATGCATATATTCTTGTGTGCATGTATTCATTGATACACTGCACGTTCTCATGCCCATGCCCAGTACTTCACTACAAACTTTCAGAACAACCTCTCGAGTCATCTTTCCTAAGGTTGTGAAAGCGCAGATTAAGGTCGACAGAAAACCAGACAATGAAACCTAAACGCAAAGATTAGAGTCCATACGATTCTATTGGTTCATTTGTCACAGATCAGCACTAGCATCTTAAACAGAGACACAAGGAGACAGGGGTTAGAGAGAGTGGAACAGGAAACTAGAGGTGTCTCATAAATAACTAACAGTCCACTTGTAACAGGCACAGCCAATCTCCCACACAGCTCATGAACTTTAAGAGGCATGACGAAGCAGATTAGGTTAAATATGAACCACATTTGGCCACCTTTCAGTTTAAGAAAATGCCTATTACAGGTGCTCTGAGCTGGACAGGAAGGAGGATGACCTGGTCTTACTGAGGGCGATTAACCAGGCCTGAGGCTGCACGCTGTCTAATGACCAAGAAGAAAGCTGCCACGGCACGTTAAAGAACGCTTGTCCTTACGAGATCTTTCTGTGACATCACAGCGGGCACTGAATGAGGATTTCTCTCAGCATGCCAAGTCTGTCGAGACATTACATCAGCGCTACCTTCAGACCACATTTAACAGGTCTACGTAAACCAGGCACGGCTTTGCATGCCAACAACTGCGATCCAGTCCAATTTGCATTACTGAACGTGAAAGCAAGGGGTTGCGTAACCAAGGGGTTCTCGTGAGCTCAGTGACAAAACCAACCATTTTTGCATTTCAATTTCAGTAAAAGGTTCTCTGGAAGCCCAAACCTCAGTCTGATATCGACGAGGGCACTTCTCAGTATGGCTGTGCACCGTCTGCTCTTCTCAACTGCTCTAGAACACACAGTCCTCCGCAAGGGGCTGTCCATAATGCGCTTCGCACAACTCCAGATTTTCCAAACATCCTCTGGCTGCAGGGTCCAAACCTTTTACCAAATGTTACAAGCCAGCAGAAAGGACCTTCTGGGTGTACACAAACGAACAAAGAATCTTTAAATATTAAAGTTAGGAATCCAAAAATGCAAATTCTTCCATAAGCACAGTGGCACATGTTGAACTTTGAACCCGCTGCCTCTCAAAACACTGAGCAGGGGCCACTGAGGTGTCTCACGTGAGAAGTTGAATTGATTGAGTGTTTTAAGTGTCATAGTGGACCATGTGCTCTACTTCAGTCCTTAGACTCCCACTAGAAGTGTGATCAGTGCTTGTGCATTAACACACCAGCGCAAATCAGACATGAACAAGACGGTCAGCTGGAGTCCCGTGGAACTCCAAACACGTAGTGCAAGTGCGGTAACGATTATACTAATGTGATACTCACGTCAACAGATCATTGAGTCGCTATGTTTAGTACACACCACACCACACCACACACACACATGCAAAGCAGGATGTACAGCGTGTTAACAGTGTCACGATATCCCACATTTGAAAGTACTCCCGAGTTTAGCAAACAACCGGGAGGACCCGAACAAGCCGGGTTAATTAATTATTCCGAGAGGTTTAAAAGCACCAGACCCGATTTAGCGACTGTAAAGCACTTTTGGGGACGACATGCAAACAGCCGAGCGGTTTGCATTCTTTACCGCTCGCGCACCCGCGCGAGCAGGCCCGAGATGACTTCCTTATTCCACGCTACAAGCTTACCGCGACACCTGGGCTGAGCGGCGCGGGGGCAGTTAGTGAAATCACGAAACGTTAGTGATTACGCCCGTGCAGCCCGTGGTGCAAGGCTCAGCGGGACGGGGCCACGTACCCAAGGGTGCTGATGAATCCGTTGACCGTCCCCTCTGCGTACAGCGACACGATATCGCCAACGTGCAGGAAACTCGACTTGCTGTGTTCTGACATGTCTCGGGTGGCCCGCGAGGGAAGGCTGCTGCTTCGCGGCTCTGTGCAACTCCAGCGCGCGGGGAAGCCTCTCCGTTCGCCGTGCCCCAGTCGAGAGAGAGAGAGAGAGAGAAAGAGAGAGAGACAAAAGCCTTAAGCCATGTGTCAAAACTTGGACTTCTGATGGTCGACAGGAAAACCCGCTTCTTTGGCTCCCACCGCCTTAAGCTCTGCTGTGTTAGCGGCTCCTAACTGACGCTGTTCTGCATGTTTGCAACTTCTTCCTGTGAGTCAAACAAGCCTTCTGAGCAGCAGAGCAGCCTGGGGGAGGAGACAGCCTGGCGATGGTGTGGCCTCTGGGACGCCTTCTTTGGCCTTTCCCCCTTAATTAAACTATTGTGAAGTACTCTTGGACGGTCTCGCACTCTGCTGCGGGACGGGGCTGAAGCGCGTGCGCACGCTCAACTTTGCTGCAGTTTGTTCATCAGTGCTCCAGTCTCGCGGATTAATGTGCGAGCAATAACTCATTTGTTTTTGTTGACAAATTTCGAGTGCGGGTCAGGATGCAATGAAAACTAGTTTAAAGTAAAGTGTGTTTACTGTTCCATGATGAAGTATTTTCCAGTGCGAGGTCTCACTGATTACTGATAACCATGAAGCACGGGCCTGTTTGTTCTTCATGTCAGACTCTAACGTTAATTCGCGCAAGACGTCCTTGATGCCAGTGGTCAGAATGACAATGACAGTGTTCACGTTTGAAAAATGAGCAATTTAACATTAAAGCAGCATGTCGTTAACACAGGGAGGCTATGCTGTTTAAGTACTATTAAGCGATGAACATAAAAAGAACCGGTTTCTTCATTTACATGTGCAGCACTTATCCAAAGCGATTTACAATTCTGACTGAACACAATTTAGTAATCGGGGGTTAAGGATCTTGCTCAGGGACCCAACAGTGGCACTTTGGCAGTGGTGGGGCTTGAACCAGCAACCTTCTAAGTACTAGTACAGTACCTTAACCATTGAGCTACCACTGTTGTTTGTTTTCCCCACTTAGGCCCCACTTAACCAACAACCGAAACAAAAGTGTGCGTACACTGTCATCTAGTGGACAGTAAAATAACTGCAGCCAGATCACGTGGTTCGGTGACGGCACCAAATGCCCATTACATGCCCATTAGCTGAAGGCACCTCAGGGGTCTGGCGATCAGGCCACCTTAAGCTCATTAACAGCTGTTCAAAAGAGTTTATTCCGCTTGTAAACTTATGACGGTTTATATGCATGAGAGCAACTTAAGCTAATTACGCGCAGATCATCATAAAGTGTTGACTAAAAAAAGCTCACACGGAATTAAGTATTTATAATGCCAGGTCTCACGTCCGCTTCCTTGAAATGACTGCGCGTGGCAAACATTGCTGCAATTATTAAACCTGTTTTATATGGAAATGGAAAAAGAATAGTGAATAACAAATGATTAATTTTAGTGTTTACTAAAGGAGTGTATAATAAGACAATCGCTTGTTTTATTAGTGGATTATATTTTGTACCGAATGACATGGATAAAAGTCCTTGTTGAACTAGAAGAGTGGTAGAAAACGTAGAAAATTAGCTGATGATCTTCAGAAAATACTAAACAAGCACTTCACGAGCGCACTGTACGAGCTCGAGAAAAGAGTGAGCGTGCAGTGTCTGCGCCAAAATGCCATTTTTAGGCACACGCGCACGCGCTGTTGACACTCCACGCCTCGTTTTCTTTCTGTAGCTTCATTCATCAAGGCAGGTGGTTTGTCCGCGCGTGTCAGAGACCGCGCATGGTCCGACGGGTGGCGTCTCTCGGAGCTACAGCGCTTTGTCTGCTCGTTATATTCGTGTTTGCGGAGATGGCGCAGAGACGCGTGCTGACTCAGAGTCGCTAAAGCTCGCGCTAAGATCATGCCTTCGCAACACACTGAAGTTCAAAGAGTCCGTGGTCAGACGCGTTGGACTCGCTAAGTCGTAAGTAACAGCCTTCCTCGGGTCATTCGAGCCCAATAACCTGGCCTAACAGGTTCCGATATTTGGGGGAAAATATTGGTTTACATAAAGGCAATTTATTCTGCTTAAAATAAAGCAAAACCAATCCAGCGTCTACACGTCTTTACACCCATTATAGGTTTAAACTAAAGGCTGTAAGTTTGGTTATAGTTTATTTGGTACTTTCAATACAAAACTGTACCTATCCTTTCTCGGGTGGCTAAGCAGTGCAGCTGGATTTATTTGGGAACAGGTGCATATCTCCCAACCTCTCTCGTGCTCCCCTTTGTTTCCCACGCGCAGGCTGTTTTAAGTTGCGTCTCATGCGTCACGTAACTAAGTTGCGGTGTTACGATCCGGTATGATTTTATATCAAACTCTGATCAACAAGTAACCGCGGCCAGGGTACATGGTAATAAACAGGTGTTCTTTAATCGTTCTTTAATCATTGTTATAGGCCTAGATTGTGTTGTAAACTGCCGCGTTTGTAGTTAACGCGTCGCTCATCACTTTCCGGGATGATTTACTTGTGTGTCCATATCATGGGAATTAATTCAGTTCAAGATAAAGGATTTCTATTGTATGACAGATACTACCCGCATTGACATATACAGTTATACACTGACTACCTTCTACTGTTCTTGACTTTTTAGAAATTCCCCCCCAGTTACTCGCAAGACCTCCGGTATGGATAACTCCACCTGACTGGGAACCGGATTGAACTTTCAGGAGTTTAAAGATAACGCCGATTTGCACAAGATGACTGAAGTTAATCACATTTATACAACAGAAAATGGGAAGGATGCGGGTAAGCCACTCGACTGGAAGTATATTGAGTGGCACGATGATGGCATGACGAGAGGGACCGATGCTCACACTCAAACTACGTGCGAGATAACCGTTGACAAAGAGACGCAAACACACAATCTCGGCATGATGCATTCGGAGCTGGCGCGGACCCCGTCGGAAGTGAGATACAGGGCACTGATGGAAGTGGACGGCACCGCCAAGCCGCTGTTCCAGTTTGACAGACTAGCCCCGGCGCGCATCTCGACCTCCCCCACCCTGAGACGCGTGAGGAGCACGAGGCTTTCTTTCCAGGAGATGGGGAAGTTGAGCAGCACGCAGGAGGAGTCGAGCACACGCGAGACCCCCTCGCCGAGGAGTCCTTTGTCTCCCGCGCACCACGAGAAGTCTCCGCTCGCCGCTCCTCCGCTCCGGTCCGACAGGGTGGGCACGAGGGACCGTCACCCTGACATGTCTGTGTCTCACCGGAAAATCAGGTCGCATGTCAGATCAAAGACGTTTAGCAGCCGTGCCGTTTACAGGAGGGAGGACGTCCTGAGTCCAACCGACAGTACCAACTCGGACACGGCTAGCGAGACCGAACAGGTAACGTAGAACACAGCACCACCCTGGCCTCACATATCTTAATGAAGGTGAATTTCACAGGAAATATTTGCCGCATGTTACAAATGGGTGGAGGCTGTGGTGCGTGATGGTAATAATCATATTCACCTCAGTAGAGTTTACTGGAAAAACCCAATCTCGGTCAGTCTGAGGTTCATAGTCCCGTCCTCCTGGGATGGGAGTTTACAATGAGCTTTTGAAAGCAAACAAATAGTAGTTACAGGCACTCAGAGCTTCGGCTGAACCCACGTCTCCTTGGGAAGGTCTTGTCTGATGGGCCTCCATTTGTCCCCCCACCCTTGGAGTCACCAAATAATGGGGATGGGGGCAGTGCACAATTATTTACATTATTTAGCTGACACTTTTATCCAAAGCAGCTTACAATTAGGGCTGAGTACAGCTTGAGTAATTGAGGGTTAAGGGTCTTGCTCAGGGGCCCAACAGTGGCAGGACTTGAACCAGCAACCTTCTGATTACAAGTCACGTATCTTAACCACTGAACTATCACTGCCCCAGTTACTTTTAAAGTGCAGCTTGAAAGCGAGAGCAGGCGCACGGTTCCAGACACACTCGCTTTCCCTCTCACTGTCTGGAACTTACATGCTGTCTTTTGTTTTTCATTGCAGGCGAAGGAGTTTGGTCATACGAGGTAGGTGTGCTGCCCACTATCACCACTGCTTTGCATTCATTAGATTTGCATATGGAGCATGCACTCATTTTGACAGAATAACACACCAAACTTGGAGGTCATTGGACTTGCAAAATACCTCCCTGTCCCTAATGCTCAGAGTGTGTGTGGACAGGTCAACCAAATAAGACGCCAAATTGTACTTTGATGGAAAAGAAGTAGTTCCTCGCTCCCAAAAATAACTGAGGTCCCGCTCCTGTTTCACAACATCTCTTATTTAAAACACCATGTCATCAAACCAGGAGTTTGGTTGTGACGGAGCGCCGTTTGTGAGCACTGCTGAAGCTCTGTGTTCCCGTGCGAGTGCGCGGGGACTAACTCGGAGAGCAGGAGATGCTGCAGGTGGATGGTCCGTCGCTGCCGTTTTCTTGACAGCGTGAACAGCTGGTTAGGTGAGCCACGGTCGTGCGGGGACGAGACGGACTCTCCTCGTCTTGTCCTCGTTGGCGCCGATCTCCTCCACTCATGCCAGCTTTGGTGGGAAGCGTAGGCAGTTGCTGTGGCCTTCGCTACTCTGGGGTGCAGTCTGTGGAACTGCATGTCCTTGGACAGAGATTGGATAAGACGGGTCTGTGGGAGCATCGTTATTTGAGGGAGGGGCAAGGACAATGCTTCAATTCTTTGCACTGGGAGTGTTGCAGAGCGGTTTTCTGGCCTGCGTCGCTAAGGTAGGGTTGCCCTAGCGATGCGCTTTGTGGTAGTAATTAGGCACGACCTGTTTTCGTTGTGGACTGCACACAAGTTAATATGAGCATATTTTGTAAATTGAGCCTTGAATCCCAGATTTCTCTTTTGAAGATTATGAACTAGCTGACTGCTACGACCATGTGAACGCATCAAACATGTTAGACTTTTGTAAAGAACCTTCCATCTTTCTAGAAAAAAACACAGAAACAATAAGTTTTGTAGGGTCCATCACAGCAGAAACTGGGTGTTACTTTTATAAGGTCCAAGAATGTGTGTCATAGCAACTGCACATATAGCAGTGTTTATCAGTACACAGAACCACAGTCAGGTGATAACAAATCTCTCCATGCTGATTTAGCCTTGAGTCACCTTTTTGGATTACCCTGGAGATCAGAGATCACTCCAGAAATCAGCTCTTATTTACATTTACCTGACACTTTTCTCCAAAGCCACTTAGAATTATGACTGAGTACAACTTGTGTAATTGAAGTTTAAGGGTCTTGCTGAGGGACCCTACAGTGGCAATTTGGCTTTGGTGGGACTTAAACCCACAACCTTCTGATTATAAGACAAGGACCTTAATCATTGTGCTACCACTGCCCACTGCTACTAGTTACTCATAAACCCATAAAGATATAATGTAACTACATTAGGACATGTCATCTTGTGGGTGTACGCTAATGGTTCTCGCATCTGAACTTGGCCAGTGATACTACAACCACTGGTAATTGAGTTAAAGCAACTGGTTTGTCACTTTCTCACCTGACTCCTACATTAAGGAAGCATCAGAAAATCTCCAGGACTCTGTGAGGACTGTCACCAGATAGACTGACTGCTTAGTTGAGAATGTTGGTCCTTAAATGGAAACAGAGTTAACTGCAACCATATTTTGCTTGTATTGCACAAATATGTGACTTGTTAGTAGATCTTCCAAAAGAGATAGATAACCTACATATATCTCAGTGTGGAATATTTCCGTTAACAGAGAGAATTCGTATTCGCTGTGACGTCATATCCTGCCACCATCTCATCTCACTTGACAAAACTCTCGCACTCATCATCCTTTTAGACCACTTCTATAGTACAGAGCTCTCGACCAGTGCTCACGGCCAGTTTGCTTCCACTGGGGTGACCAGTAAGAGCAGTGCTCGCTAGCTTCCTGAATCTATGTCCAGAAAATGCCCCTTCCTGCACAGGGAGAAGATGTCAGTACAGGCACAGATAAGCAGAAGTAGCCTGTTTTAGTCTGTTTGGGTTTTTGGTATTCTCTTCTCAGATGTCCTTCAGAGAAAGCTGGGAACTGAGGTAAACTCAGAAAAGAGAGTAAACTGTATTTCCTTTAAAGTGTTGACAAATACATCAGAATACATGGTTACCACCATTAACCTTTTTATGAGAGGACAGGCATAAAACCTCCAAAACCAGCTTGTCGAGTTGTTGTTAAAACAGTTCTGCCACCATTTGCAAGCCTGGGATTTCCTGACATTTTGCATTTCAGTGTGTGTTAATAAAGAGCCAGCAGTGAACCAGGAATAACAAAGCATAAGTGTGAATGAGTTTGACAAACTGCAGGCTGAACAGAAGCTGCGTTGCTCTGTTGGTGCGGAACATGCCTCAGGCTCGCCGGACAGACGGGGGTCACATGCTGCACTCAAGGAGAACGATCTCAGTGTTTTCAGAGGATATTTACATCATAACTTCACCCGAGTGTTGGCACCTTAAATGAAAGGAGACCGAAAACAAACCTACAGTCTGTGTGCTGCAAAGCTCCCACGGCTGCCCGCTGAAAAGGGGCCAGACGTTTTCCTCTATGGTCTCTCCTTTTGCCCTCGGCTCCTTACAGATACGAGTCCTTTGCACATGTCACACTCTTACGATACCTGATCATTATTGACCCAAATGTGTAGTGCACGTACGTGGTTTTTTACGTGGTAGTTAGGAAGAGGGTTTGGCTTTGTAGTTTTGCCAGTTTATTGCAACCTGATAAACGTATTGTAACAATGTTGCAAATGTAAACCAGGAATTCACAATTTCATATCTATCAGGATACATGATTCCTGTAATATTCAAAACAGGGAAGTTTAACATGATATTCAAAATTTACTAGTTGTCATCTTCCTGTGTCCAATTATAGATTTAGGTTGTTGCCATTTAAACATGCACGTCACCTGCAGATCCAGACTTATACGGACATACTGATAAAGAAAAGCCTCTCACCACCAGGACACTGCACTGTGTTTATACGCTGTCAGTAATCATGCCACAAATGTCTCTCTCAGGCATTGGGTGACTAATAGGCTTTGGGGCAGAATGTTCTATGATGTTCTCTAAAGTTTTGTGCCTTCAGCAGGTTGCAGGAGAGGAGGCGGAGCTCAGTGGTGGTAACTCTTCCTGGATCGGACGTTTCCCCTGGTGACCTCTTTGTTTCTAATGGTGTGGTGGACATTTTAAACCAGTCTACATATTCAGGTTGGTGATGCAATCACATTGTTCAGGACCTCTGAGTCGTCTCTTTCTGATGTTAGTCATTAAACTTCCAGAGCTACCATTTACATCTGAGAAGGATATGTACTTGCACTGAATCTGAGTTCTAGTACTGAATATCCTCAGTACTTAATATTCTAGTACTGAATATTCATATTGTACACATGCATTATGCTTCCCTTCTACTAATTTTATGTACGACTTGCTCTGTGCGCAAGCATTCACTCTGGTAACGTCTGTTTTTTCCTGATCTTCTCTGTAGATACAAAGAAATCAAAGTGGCTCTTTTCAAGACGTAGCACGGTAGGTGAAATGCTACAGTGTGTGGGCATTAAGGTTACAGTGTCACTTTGAAGAGCGCTCCCTAATGGCCACTGCTGGTATTGCACATCGCCACAACGCCCACCGTTTCTCCTTCTTCCTCCATAACTGCAACCAACATGCAATGACATGCAGGAGAGAACAGAAATGACCTGTTGCCCAGTCTCAGTTAAACTCAGGATCCCCTATCTGCACACTGAATGTCGTTTTAAAATAAATGTATACAAATGTTTGGGGGTTTTTTTGTGTACATAGACGTTTAAAGGAAATAAACGTATTTTTTAAACTTGGTCTTAGTCATTCTGAGTGATATGTTGATCAGTAAGGTCAGCCTCAGAGGGTGAAGGACACAACACACGCCTGCTCCTGTGTTTTCTTCTATATTTGTGCTACTGGTCCTGGTGCATTTAAGTGTTCGGCTTGGCTTGGTCAGATGACCATGCACACATCTGATTGGCTGGAGCACAGACTAACGAGCAAGACAAACCTTGGGTGTGTTTGCTGCCATGTGACCCTGTGGCCCTCAGGGGCCTTTGGTCACAGACATGAATGTGAAATATGGTCATCAATGCACACTCTGCAGAGCTAACCAAGACAAACAGAACTACAGTTTGATTAGAGAGATCTCACATTCTTCACCCAACTGAATTGAGCACTGATCATTTGTATCTCTAGGCGTGGTGTGACTCAGGTATGGAGTCTCTTAAAAAATCCCTTTGTGTAGAGATTCCTCTTTAGAAACAAATGTTCTGCACTGAAGTAGAATTCCTGCATTCCGCTGATCTCTCAGTGCGACTGCGCCCAGTTTATTTCAGTGCATTTGAAATTATTATTTTGTATGTAGATGTAAGCTGTAACGTTATCCTGATTTTCAGACTAAAGTGAAGACACGCACCTCTGCTGACGTTGACAAATGTCTGGCAGGGTTTCAAGTCCAGGACTGGAGAGACACAAACTTCCAGAAGTACAAGGTAAAAACAATGATAGTTCATGGGACCCTGCAGCACTGTTTGGACTAGTTTTTTGGGCACAGAGCACCTTTAGTTCTGAGTGACTAGCAATCTAATTGACTAATCAGATAACAAAATGGAGATTTTAGAATGAAGTGGGAGACTTTAGTAGAGTGGACCACACATCCCCTTTAACAAAGTCTATTCTAGAGGAGTCCTCCTGTTCAAATACCATCCCCCTACTCAAATACCAAACCCTGCTGAAATACCATCCCCTGCTCAAACACCGTTGTATATAAACGTAAAGATGCAGAGTGTATTTTAATGAACAAGCTTCAGTTTTTGAGAACCTGCTTAATGGCTCTTCATCTGCTGGTTATATTTACTGAAGAGTAATAAACAATATTTTGCTGGAAAAACTGCTTCATCCTGTCATCTCTGCCTTTATTGATGGACTCGTTTAAAACTTGTGGTGCCTACTGTTCTCGCCTTATCAGAATGTTTTTGCTGTTCGTTTACTGTTGTGGTACAGTGATGTATTTTGGTAACATTGCACTGCAATACCCATTAATTGTTTCCTTTCTTTATTTCAGGACTCCAGCCTGAAGGAATTTCTGATGAGCCACCTGCAGCTGAGAGCAGAGGACATTCCAAAAAAACTCAGGAGGCAGGAGGCCATCTGGGAGCTGTTCACCAGCGAGTGTGTCTACTTCCTGGACCAGCTGATGGTGCTGAAAGAGGTGTGAGTGGGTGGAGGTGGGGAGACACTGAGAGGTGGACATGTGAGGGGGTGGAGGTGTGAGTGGGTGGATGTGGTGATACACAGGTGGAGGTGGGAGTGGGTGGATATGGTGACAGAGAGGTGCAAGTCAAAAGGATTCTTTTATGAGCTGATAAAAGTATCTTTTCTGATCGATTGAAGATTAGATCAAAATAGCATCAGATGCCTGAGGGTCACAGGAAAGGAACCGACTCCGAGGTTTACCTTCGGTTCCTTGCGCAGGTGTTTTTAATCCCTTTGACGGAGCTGCAGCTGAGTGAATGTCTACAGGACATCGATGCCTGGATGCTCTTCGCCAACCTCAAAGAGCTGTGCCTGGTATGATGAGGAAGTGACCTTAAATGCACTGCACCTTATTAACATTTTGCCCGAGCGTGGACTCTCGGACTGTGGTGTGTGCTCACGTTGTGTGGTGGCTGCCGGATTTCAGATCAGCTTTGGTTTCCTGACCAGCCTGCTCCACGTTGTTAAAGAGATGTGGGCGTCACCGGAAACAGACTACCCAATGGAAACCCTGCTGGCACTGCTGAACAAGGTGGCGGCTGAACGGTGTTATGAGCTATCCTCGCTAAACCGTAATCTCTGATCTCACAGCACACCACAGAGTCACATCCGAGTTCAGGACTGAGATGTGATGGGCCATAGATTTCAGTGTAGACGGGCTGACTGTTTTAGTGTGTGTGCTTTGTTTTTGTTTAGTTTTTTTTATAAATTAGTTTTATAAGGAGCCCGCCATATTTTTGATATACATTTTGGCATGTTGGTATAGTTTATGTAGATATAACAACATGTGGGTGTAGAACTCACCTTTGAGATCAATGCTTAAATTCCAAGCTAGACACCTCATTAATTTTTTGATCCACCGATTAACTGACATTTTAACAGTAATCTTGGGAATTTTCCTTTGAATTATGAAATACTTGTTAAAGATTTTGAAATAAACTGATAGTATACCATTGTCCTGTGTAGCCTCATTTGAAATCTTCCATATGGGAATGTTTTCCTCTGCCGTTCCGTTGCAGGCCTTCGGGGAGAGCATCTGCCAGTCTCTGCAGAAGTACTGTCTGAACTACAGCACAGCCATCCTCTACCTGGACAGCCTGAGGACCAGGGAGGATTTTGGCTCCTACCTGAAGGTGTGACACACCTGTCTGCTCCGAGCAGTCCTCTTAAGATACTTGCACATTCACCTCTTACTTATTTGTTCTCTTTTCTCTTGTCCACAAGCCTACTGATTGAAAAATGTTTTTTAAAAGATAATACCAAATGACAGTGAATAAGATAATTGCTCTGGTGACGCTCTCGCTCTCTCTCGTTTTCTCTCGCTCTCAGTGGTGTGAGAAGAGTGAGCACTGTCGTAAACTGCGTTTGAAGGATCTGCTGGTTGTTCCTCTGCAGCGTTTCACGCGCTATCCTCTCTTCCTGAAGAACATGGAGAAGAGGAGCAGAACCCGAGAGGAGGAGTGCGCCCTGCACCGATTGGTTGAGCTGGTGGACAGGGCCATATGTGAGCTCTCTACAGTTTCTGTTCCACTGCTAGATAATCCAAGCTGTGGGATTCTTTCTGTGTAGCAGACACACTGCTAAAGGCGGGTTTGTCCTCAGTATTGCCCATACAGCGTTTCCAGATATTCTATTTTTTTTCTACCTACTGCGTCTAAACACTCACCTACATTCCTAAAATGAGTTACCAGCTCTTCCTGGGTTTAACTGGGGGGTGTGAGAGTGGAGGAGTGAACAAACTGTGTTACAGCCCTGAACAACATCACAGCCTTGTTGCCTTCCTTCCGTTTATCGCTAGTAAACTAAACCGTATGTTGCGTTATCAGCTGAGAACAGCTGAGCTCATCTCAGACTGCTACACCCATGTTATGTCAGGAGTTATAAACAATACCTGTGCAGGTAGTGTTCACTTGTCCAGGTAGGGAAGTGCCCGTGCAGTCGGTGACGGCGCAGCGGCCACACGGAGAAAACGCTGGGCCCAAGTAGTGGTTAAAAAAAAATCCCCTAAAAAACTCGTGTGAAGTTAGTCTGCACTTCCTGGTTTCTGGTACTCACATCTGTCAAAGCAGACATTCACGTTATGCCAGACTTTGCTCAGTCACTGCAGTCTTCATAGGGCTCCGGTGTCCACGTCAGGATCAGATTACTGGCCCCTTTCCTGCCACAAATACTGGACCATTATCCTTCACTAACTGTGGTTTAATGAATTTGTCATCTCTTCTGAAATCGTACAGTAACGCTGGTCCGCGCTTCAGTACTGTAACCCTTCAGTACAGTTACAACCATCAGATCTTCAATACAGTCAGATCTTCAAGGGAAGGCCTTGAACCAGGACTCCCTCACAAGCCAGCGTCTGCACCTGCTGAATAATGTTTACAAAAATAGCAGCTTGATTCAGCCGTTCTCTACATCCTGTAACGTGTGTCGGGGTGTCTGCGGGTGGCATGACGACGGCAGGTCAACCTTCCTACCGCCGTACCGAACAATTATCTCGGACATCTTGTGTCATGAAATGAGTGAGAGAGATATTGCGATCAATAGTTGGAGCGTAATGTCCCACAGGAAAAACAATAACGATAATGTGTAGTAGCAAGGCAGAACATTTAGTCTGGAAGGTGTGGATTAAGATAACCTGTTTTAACTGAGACTTTGTGACGCTGAATTGAATAACACGAGCGATGACATTTTCTTCCGCCCCCTCTTGTTCTCTCTGTCAGATGATCTCGAGGGCAAGGTTAAGTGGTTGGACAACTATCAGAGAGTCAAACGGCTGAAGGAATCCTTGGTGTGGCTGCCAGTGTGGGAGAGAGGAAAGAAATCGCATGTGCCAGAAGTAAACACACTAACACGCACTAAAGACACTAACACGCACTAAAGACACCAACACACGTGCCATAAGTAAACACACTAACGCGCACTAAAGACACTAACACACACTAAAGACGAACACAAAACGCAACACGCACACTAAAGACACCAACACACGTGCCAGAAGTAAACAAACACACTAAATACACTCACACACACGTGCCAGAAGTAAACACACTAACGCGCACTAAAGACGAACACAAAACACAATAACGCACACTAAAGACACCAACACACGTGCCAGAAGTAAACAAACACACTAAATACATTCACACACACGTGCCAGAAGTAAACACACTAAAGACACTACTTCTGGCACATGTATGCGTTAAACACACTAACACACGCACTAAAGACACTAACACAGTAATCACACTATCATAACTGTATTAAACACACACTAACAAACAGTCTAAAACACCTATGAACCTTTTCTCCATGAGAGAATCAATATTACAAGACCAAAACAGACAAATTAAGACAATTTAGAGTTTTTGCATGTTTAAAAACTAAATGTGTGTAAGTATTCAACAAATAAATCTCTAATTCTAAAGAATGTGGAGAAAGTTCAATCGTTCACAGATGTTGTGTGGAGGTTGTGGGGTTTTGCACGTTACGACGTCACAACAGCTTACGACAGCTTTTCTCCCACAGAATCTGAAACACCTGATCAAAGCAGCGACACCGGAAAACCTGATTTCTCACCGGAATCTCCTGCACGATGGGAAGCTAACGCTTACAGGTGTGAAACGCACACAGTGCGCCCACCACACAGGAACTAGGTTTTGTAATCCTATTAGAAACATAGAACTGGGTAGCATCTGCAGTTGTCCAAACTGTACAAACACAACTGATTATGGAAACGTAATATTTAGATTTTGTGTTTAATTTTATAAATTGTGTGCAATTGTTTTACACATTTCTTTGCTGCCTATGGCCAAGGCCTGAACAAGATACCTAATGGAGTTTTAGACCCAAAGCTCTGTCTAACAGTCTAATAGTTTCTCTTTGATGTTTAGTTCACTGTAATTGACCTCAATATACCCAAATACACAATACTGCGCAAGATATTCCTTTGCTACTGACCCTTTTCTGTGTGAACAGAGAACACCAAGCTGCAGGAAGTTTACCTATTTCTTTTTGACGAGTTCCTCCTCATCACAAAAATCAAACGGAAAAAAAAGGTATTTCAGTAATTTGAAACAATTTACTGTAGTTTACCGCATTACTGTCGGCGGTGGGTTTGGTACTTACCATGACCCCATGGGACTGATTTAAACTTTTTTTTTAAAGACAGCTAGAGGCAAAAATCCATCAACAGCTGACTGTAGGTTTAAAAATATTTCCTGCACTAGACAGAATGTGGAGACACAGGAAGCAAAAACAGCACTGAATAACTGTAGATGATCATTCTCAGGCTCTGCTCTTGTTCAAACAGATGTTCTGGTGCTGAATGCTTCTTTGGCAGATTATGGAATTGTTTTGCAGTTTACACACACACTTTGGTTGTGATGTTCAGCAGAAGCCCATGGGGCCAGAGCAGAGCGCCTTGCACCCTGCGGCGACCCCCGAGCTGGCGCACCTGCTACAGGAGGGCTGCTCTTTTATCGTGCTAGACCAGCCCATCTCACTGGACCGTCTGCAGCTCAGGAACATAGACCAACTCAACGCCACAGGTTTGCTGAACTAGACACGCCTGCAGGGGAGGACTGAGGGAATGGGAGTGGGAAGAGCTAGCACATGCGATTGACTGATGAGCAGGGAGGTCTGACTCACGCAGTTTCTCTTTCCCTCCTCCAGCATCTGGCCTTCCCTACTCTTTTATGTTAATGCACCATAATCGCTATCAACAGTGCATCGGTGTGTTTGTGCTGCAGGCGCATACTGAGTCAATCAAGGTGAGACCCCCCAACCAGACAAGACACACACAGTTATCGTGTGCTAATTGACTGGAGTTCATGTGTGCTGCATGTTGTGTGTGTGTGCGCGTGCTTCAGAAAGCGTGGCTATCGGAGATAGAGGAGGCGGTTGGTGCGTTGCTGAATCAGGACTGTGGGCACCCTCATGTGAAGAACTCCTCTCTATATCTGGAGTCATCACAGATCTAACGGGCAACCCCATGCGGCCACCGTACAGGGAGATTTGAATCCTGACACCTCCATTTCCACCTGATGGTAACTGCTAAAGAAGGGTTGCCAAGGTTACTGCATTCCAGCAGGGTCCTTGTGCATTTCGTGTGCACTAAGTCGAGGTCGCTGCATTGGTAAACAGGTTTAAATTCAGCCAGTGAGGTTTAGTCAGAGCTACAGCAACGGTGTTGAGTTCCACAAGTTTCACCACTGCAAGGCAAATTCACATTTCAGCCACTGTAGACAAGATGCATGACAGAGACTCAATGTTCTAGCAAACAGAGCACTGATCAATACTGCTACAAGGTGGAGAATCCAATTTATCATTACCCTTTTAGATTAAAAAAAATAATTAAAGTCTTTTTAAAACTGAAAGATCTACTGTGTGTCTGTGTAACGTGTTCTTACCCACAAAAGGCAGGTTTAGGCAATAAAATACAAAAACGGTGAAAATAGAAACACCTAGTTTATTTACTGAAACATATTGATAAAATTAAAAAAAACAAACCTCAACAAATTATATTCATAATCCATTTTGACACAAGTTGCAACCAGGCACCTCTCCCTACCGAAAGTTAGTGGTAATCTACAGGCGGACGGCCAGTCTGGAGCGCAAGAAAGCTGGACTTTAAGGCACAAGCACATGACCAGTACAACTGTAACACGCCACTACTGTGAGGAGAAATGCAGCTCGAAGCCATTCCACAGATCATGCACACTTATGCACGCGATGGAGAGTGTTTTTATTACAGTGTAGCGTTATCTCTTGAATGGACGTCACTGATGGCACATGAGAATTTACAATCGACGGGACCTCCTCCCACAGCCCACGCTCACACGGGAAGAGTGCGATGTTTGTTTGCGGATATAATTACAGCATTGTGATCGTGCCTAAGAATGATGCGTGACACCGTACTGCATTTCAGGGGGGCTAAGAAGACTGACACTGGAGTCCATGAGGGCAAGACCTCTGGAATTCAAAAACATGAAAAAAAGAAACTTTCATCCAGACTCTGTGTCTTTCATAACAGCCATTATGTCTACGTCTCCTTGGTTGTGGTCAATAAATAATAATGGCCATCTCGCCTGTGTGATTTTGGCGGGGACGTCATTACGGCTGTCTCGTCTCCGTGATTGGGGCGGGGATGTCATTACAGCCGTCTCGTCTGTGTGACCGGGACATCCTTCACAATGGCACTAAAGTAAAAGTAAACGCGCTCAGCACATGCAGCTCGGAGGTAGATGGGGGGGGGGGGAACATTCAGAGAGAAAGTAAATGCTGTGTTCACGCTGGTAATGAAGCGTTCCCCATGCACTGAGCTGCCTGCGTCTCAGCAGTGTGCGTTGGTAAGCCTTGAGCCCATGGCAGTGGCAGCCTTGGTGACTGAACAGGGTCGAGCACTGGCGTGAACGGCACCTGTGCAGACAGTCCCGCCCTGACCCTGCTGCTGCTGTGTGTGCCACGCCAACACCTGGACTGCGGCTTTGATGTTTGTTTTTGGTTCATCTGCAAAACAGGTGCAAGGTGACAGTCCAGTGCACTGATGGCAGAGGCTGCGAAGGCATCTCAGGGTGGAGCAGAGGTACCCTACCTCTCCCATCACTCCTAAACGCTCCTCGGGCTCGCTGGAGCGGAAAAGGAGATTTACACCTGATAGTGAAAATGAGGATTGAAGGAATACTGGGAAGGCATACATGCCTGCACGCACACACACACACATACACAAGTGCAACCAAACACACACGTGCATGTGCACACGCACAAGCACCAAAACATGCACGTGCGCCCACACAGACACGTGTGCCCACCGCCCCAGCCCAATAACTGCTAAAAGCAGGACACGCGACTGTGAAAATAACTGATTGTGTGAGAAACTAAAGAGCCAGTTCACACTGAGTAGTGAAACATGCACACATGCTGTCACATCACAGCGGTCTGGAAATGCTATGATAACTGCAAAAATAAAAGCAAACAACTTGTAAATCAAATGGAGATATAAGTAGTGCAGCAGGCATGTATGTATACATCATTAAAAACAAACAAACAAACAAAAAACACAAATCAGTTAGCGACTGAGCTGGCCAGGGTGCAGTTCAGTTAGTTAAACTCTGAAGGGTTTCTGATCTGTTTTTGTCTTGGTTTCTCGCCCCCCGCAACCCCACACTCAGACCAGTACAAAACTCAGAAGAGCATGGAAGCTCCCAGTAAATCCACCTTCAGCCACACAGCCAACACTGCCGTGTTCCCCCTACCCCCGAAACACGCAAGGCACTGGTACAGTTCAGACAAGGCCTGCCTGCGACCGCGCTGTCCCGTCCCTCTGTGTGATGTGACAGAGCGTACTCCTGGAACCCAGTCAGCGAATCAGAGCAGGCTTGTCCTCACCCCCTCCCTGCCGCCCCCTGCTGTGACCCCGCCTCCTCCCCCTTCACCTCCGGAGCTGGGGTAAGAGGGGTAAATCATCTCTCCTGCCTGGGAGAAGTCAATGGTGGGTGGGAGCTGGGGCAGGGCAGGGCAGGGGGCGGGACACTCAGCCCTGCAGCTCTTCGTAGCACGGCTCACACACCCGCACGGCCTTCTTGGAGGAGGGCGTCAGGGCATTCCTAGACGAGCACTCAGCGCAGAAGATGTTCCCGCAATGGCGACAGTGGTGCTGCAGGGGGTCGAGAGAGACAGAGAACGCGGATTTACACGCCACACCCGAATTAACATGGGAAGCACCTCACTGGCAGTGGAAGTCATTCCTATGGGCTGCGTGTGCTGGAGTAACGGATGGATGGAGAACAGACATCATGTCTAATGATCACAGCTGAACCAATGAACCCCCCTCCATAGGGGGCATCTAAAGATACTGATTACTGTCTGAACAGTACTGTAGAACTGTCTCCTACAGGCTGCATCAGAGACTGAAGCAGACTTCAGCCATCGCACTGTGGCTTTGCATCAAAGTAGAGCTAGTACTGTCCTAAACCCCAGCGGAGGTGTTCAATTCTGTTGTCAGGTTGAGACGTCTGCAGTGCTCAAAGATGCAGTGAGGCAACTAAAGTACAGCTCCCAGACAGCCCTGCACGGCTACAAGAACAAGATTAAAGTACTGCTGCACAATACAGCCTGTACACACACACACACACACACACACACAAACACGACTCCGAATGGGAGTCTGTCTAATGGTGAGTGCCTGTGGTCGACCATTAGCAAAGTTTTGATTTGGGGCTCTGAAGATCATTAAACAAGAGTGTGTGAGTGTGCAAGTATGTGTGTAAGTGCACAAGTGTGTGGTTCTCTGAGTAAGACAAAAATAGAGAAATGGCCAGGGGATGGAGAGGGAGAGAGAGAGAGAGAGAGAGAGAGAGTGAGAGACTGTGTGTGAGTGGCACCTTGCGGATGGTCACGCTGAACCCTTTCCCACAGGCCATGCAGTTCTGCACCTCGTGGTCTTCTGCCCACTTCCGCGTGAGAGACTGCGACTGTTTGATCTGCATGTGCATAGACATAGCACCACAGCAAACAAGCACAGCGTTACCGCTACTGACTGTAACGATGTCAAAAAAATGAGAAGCTAGCAGAAGGACCAAGGCTGTAAGACATACGTGTGCATGTGTGTGTGTGTGTATGTTACCTGTAAGGACTGGTTCTCTCGTCCCAGCTCCTGCATAGCCGCTGTCGTGTCATCCAGTTTTCTCTTGAGCTCCATCACTTTGTTCTGCAACTTTTCAATCTCACCCTCGCCTTTCACACACCTAAAACAGCACACAGAGACGCTGCGTGTGTGTGTGTGTGTATGTGTGCGTGTGTGCGCGCGCGTGTGTACATGCATGCGCAGTTCCACACCTCTCCAGCAGGGCGCGCCGTTCATCCTGGTTGTTCTGCACAGTGGCCTCCAGCACAGCGATCTCCCCCCGTAACTCATCCGTCTGCTTCTCCAGCTCGGCCACGCGCCGCTGGCTCCCCTGCCACTCACGCTTCAGGGTGGCCACGTTCTCGTTGAGGGCAGACACCTGCACGGAGAGGCGAGCACATGCTTCCTCACCACGCTTCTCCTCTTCCTCCTTAGACTTCACCTCCGACGCCTCGCAGGGAGGAAGGGGGGGGCAGGACAGAGAGAGAAAGAGAGATAGAGAAAAAGAGGGAGAGAGTGAAAGAAAGGCAATCAAATGAATTAAACAGTGACAGACTGTCCATGTTACATCTAGTGCAGTGTTACGCAGGGAACGTGACAGGACAAATTTAACATCGCATGCTACATTAGAACTGGTCAATAGTGCAGTGTGTGTGTGTTCAGTACCAGTTGACTGCGGAGCTTGTCCATTTCCACTCTGTGCTGCTGCTGTGTGTGTGTGATGGTGTCGCGGGTGCTCTGGTGGTCTCTCTGCTCCTGCTCCAGCGTGGCCTGCCCTGCCTCCACCCGGCCCTGGAGCTCCACCTTCTGCTGCAGCAACACCTGTCTTGCTGCCTGGAGCTCCTTCAGCTCCTACACACACAGACACAGACACACAGACACACAGTATGGAATAATGAACCTTCCTGAGCAAGATAAATCCCTGGCACAGAAAAGCTTAGTGAAGTCTTATCATGGTATCTTACTGTTAAAAGTAATTCAAGACTTTTGCATAAAGGAGTTAAGACATAAATATTTACATGTACAGCATTTACCCAACACTTTTATCCAAAGCGACTTACAAGTCTGACTGAACATAACTTAGTAATTGGGGCTTAAGAGTCTTGCTCAAGGACCCAACAGTTGCAACTTGAACTGGCCACCTTCTGATTACTAGTCCAGTAACTTCACCACTGATCTACCACTAATATTCAAACCAGCTCTCCCAATCATTTCCTCTTCTGTCAGTTATGGACGACGGAGTGAAAATAGCAAGAATTGAGAGAAGAAATTGAGAGACGGACACCTCACACCACGCCTGGATGTTTTAGTCTTGGAATGGGAACTCTGTCGAATTGTGGACGGGAACTAAAAAGTGGAGAAAAGTGCTACAGGACCAGCAGACACCTGAGTGGACAGGCAGTCTGTGTGTTCCTGAGGGACTGGTTACATCACGACTCCATTTTAAATATCGTCTCCTAATATATTTCATGCCAAAGTAGCAGGCTTGTGACGGGTCTTACTGGAGAAAGACCCCAGACGCGTCCTAAACGTGAGCCTATCTGAGGGTAAACACTACGGCGCGCAGACCCCAGACGCGTCCTAAACGTGAGCCTATCTGAGGGTAAACACTACGGCGCGCAGACCCCAGACGCGTCCTAAACGTGAGCCTATCTGAGGGTAAACACTACGGCGCGCAGACCCCAGACGCGTCCTAAACGTGAGCCTATCTGAGGGTAAACACTACGGCGCGCAGACCCCAGACGCGTCCTAAACGTGAGCCTATCTGAGGGTAAACACTACGGCGCGCAGACCCCAGACGCGTCCTAAACGTGAGCCTATCTGAGGGTAAACACTACGGCGCGCAGACCCCAGACGCGTCCTAAACGTGAGCCTATCTGAGGGTAAACACTACGGCGCGCAGACCCCAGACGCGTCCTAAACGTGAGCCTATCTGAGGGTAAACACTACGGCGCGCAGACCCCAGACGCGTCCTAAACGTGAGCCTATCTGAGGGTAAACACCTCCCGGTTTATTAAACAGCTTGAGCAATAGACACATAGAAAAAAAAGAAAGATGTGATAGACTGAAGGGGAGCTGGAGACCCTCACCTTGGTGCTTTTGCTGGCCAGAGCTTTGAGCTCAGAGCTCAGCCTGTCTCGCTCCTTCTCCAGCTCACCCTGCACCACCTTCAGCTCCTCTACCTGAGCAAGATGTTTCTTCAGCTCCTCCTGGGTCACCTCCTACACACACACACACACACACACACACACACACACACACACACACACACACACACACACACACACACACACACACACACACACACACACACACACACACACACACACACACACACACACACACACACACGTCAGGAGGAACGGCGGGTGTCCGAGCCCCATACAGGTGTGTGAGACCTACCTGCTGTCCCTGGAGCATGCGCAGGGCATCGTCCTGCTGTCTCACTGTCTCTGCCCTCCTGGTTAGCTCCTTCTCCAGCACCTCGCTGCCCGTCTTCAGCTCCTGGATCAGGGAGTCTCGGCTGGTCAGCTGGTTAGTGCTGGCCTTCAGTTCCTCCTGAGTCAAAGCCAGCTTCTCCTCACATGCCTACAAAATGCAACACACCCCACACACAAACACACACCGCAAGCAACACAGCACCAAACAAATACCAAACAAAGCAGACCACAAACCAGACACGACACCACACACACAAATCAAGCACACCACAACCAACACAAAAACCACAACATGTCACTTTAACTGGACTTCAAACCAGGACACGCACATTTCACATGAACAGGAGACACACGTGCGTGTCCTCCGCACAAACACACCTTCAGGTCCTGGCGCAGGGCGGACAGCTCAGACTCCCTGCCGTAGTAGTCTGACTGGAGCTGGACCAGGTTCTGCTTGGTGCTGTCACACGTCTTCTGCAACTCCGCACTGTGTGTCTTCTCTGAGCTCAGTTCTGCAGACAGCGCAGCTAGCTGCTGCTGGAGCTTAGCCAGGTCCTCCACCTGACACACACATACACACACACACACAAAAACACTCACACTGAAGGGGTAGTCCATCATCACGGCCCTAACAGAGCAAACGTGATTTTGCTTAGATGCTGAACTGCCTTGTAATATCCCGTTCCATAGTAACGTTTAAGCCACCCCCCGTCACATGTGTGACAGGCGTGACAGGACCCTTCCTGACAGCAGACCCACAACCCCACTGCGCATGGGAGGGCAGCGCGTACCTTCTTGGTGTGGGCAGTCTGCAACTCTGCCACTTGGCTGTGCATTTTTTTCACCTCCTGGTTATAGGAGCCCTGGGCTGCGTCCAGCCGTCCCTGCAGCTGCTGTGTGACCTTCTCGCTGTCCTTCACCGTGTCCTGAGCCTGCACCAGCTGGGCCTGGAGTGTCACCAGTTGGGCCTGAAGACCCTTCTTCACCTAAATGCGCACACACGCATACAAAGGAAATCAACACTTGGATTGAAAGGAAGGTTTCACTAAACATATGGCTGCGTTTGTCATCAGGCCATATGTTGAACAACAGAAAAAGTATCAGCACTATAGCTTAACATATATTTGTACTAAAATTGTAATAAAATTTATTTTGATAAAAAAACATTTCAGGAAGTGTCAGTTGTGCCGTGTTGAACATCTGTGTCACGACACGAAATACAAGCACAAATGTTTTCTTTCATTACAGCTCAAATTATCATTGAATAAATTTCAAGAAAGCTGGAGATGAAACATTAATATTTTCACAGTACACATTTAAAAAGGGGCAGGGACAAAATGAGCCATTCCAGAGATTGGTGGGGACGTGTCCGCAGTGTAAAATACGTCTAAGGAACTGTGGGCAAAGGTTGGCAGACGCCTTCTGATTTGATATTACAATATTTAAGAGTTTAAGGAAGCCTACTGCAGTGTGAGATTTTGCTATCATGATGCATTTGTCATTTTTATTTCACTTTTCCTTAGTGTTGGAAGTCTCTGTTTAAGGCGTCAGTGTGTTGTGCCCCTCCACAGCAGCGTGGAAACCCACCTCTGCCGATTTCTGCAGCTGAGACTTGGCTGCACTCAGCTCCTTGCCTGTGGCTTGCGTGATCTTCTGAACCTCCTGTAGGGCCTTCTGGTGATATTTCTCCTGCAGAGAGACCAGGGACAAAACTTTCATTCTCCCGCCAGTTCTACGACACCCATAGCCCCCCTTCCCTCAACCAGCAACATCACCAACATTACTTAGCCGGGTTCTTGTAGTCAGTAATTAACATATTCAACATGGTCCGGCTGTATTAAGCAGTAAACCTCTCTACAAGGAGTCATGAAGCACGTCGAATGGTAAGCTAAGCGGGCATGGCTTTTTTGGAGGGCGGGGCTTTATAGAAGGGAGGGTGTGGCTTTCGAAGGGAGGGGTGGACACCTTCAGTGGCAGTCAGAAGTGTGGAGTTGGTTAGAGCAGGATTTAGGCCAATGAACAGATATCCCAGCCCTCACCTTCTCCTCCAGAGCTACACAACTCCTCTTCTTCTCCTTCTCCAGCTGTGCCTGGCTGACCTCCAGGGCTGCAGCAGTCCTGCTCAGGGACTCCTTCGCCGAGGAGAGCTCGTGAGCCTGCGTCTCAGCCTGCTGACAGGCTTTCTGCAGCTCTGCTCCCAAACCCTGCAGTTTCTGCTCCAGGCGGGTCTGTAGCGCCCGGCTCTGCTCGCCAGCCTGATCCAGGCTGCTCTGCAGGGCGTTCCGCCCACGCACCGCCTCCTCCAGCCGTGCCCGTACCTCCGCCAGCGATGAGGTCTTCTCCTGCAGCTCCTCCTGTAGTGCTGCTGCCCTGAGAGAGAAAGAGAGAGGGATAGAGAGAGTCATCACCACACAGATATAACAGATAGAAATTCATAGGTAAAGACCTCCCCCTGAGTGGAGGCTGAGTAAAGACCTACCCCTGAATGGTGGCTGAGTAAAGACCTACCCCTGTCTCTCAGTGTCCAGCAAGCGGCTGAGCTCTGTGTTCTTCGTGTTCATCTCACTGAGCTGCTCTTGCTGCCTCTGACGCTCCATCTGTGCCTGTTCCTGTGCAGAGTGCAGTTCTGCTAACTCTGCCTCTGCTTTCTGAGCCACACACACACACACACACACACACACACACACACACACACACACACACACACACACACACACACACACACACACACACACACACACACAGTGAGACATCATAAACACGATGCAAGAAGATATGCTCAAAAAATGGAGCCAGACCAATGAAATGAGATGGCTGAGGGAGTCAATCATAGTACAGCAGGAAAGAGCCTGACAGTGGCCAGTTGTGTGTGAGATGAAGTGTCATCTATGTAGTCAGTGTGTGCATGTGTGTCTCACCTTGACCTGTGTCTCCAGTGTGTCGGTCCTCTGTTCTGCAAACAGCAGCTGTTCCCTGGTCTCCTTCAGACTGGTGTCCAGCTGAGAACACTGCAGTTGTTGCTCCTGCAGTCTACAGTTCTGCTCCTCCAGCTGGGCTTGGACCCGACTCACCTCCTGTACACGCGCACGCGCACACACACACACACACACACACACACACACACACACACACACACACACACACACACACACACACACACACACACACACACACACACACACACACACACACACACACAAACACCTGATTAAATACTCGCTAATACTCCTAGATAATTCAACTGAGTTTCATTTCCTGAAATATTACAGGTAAAGGGAGGAAGAACGACTTCTTTAACTGGCCAAGTACCTGTTGCTTGTCCTGCAGTGCATTCTGGGCTGTTTCCAGGTGGTTCTCCAGGTCTGCTCTCTGGGTAGTGTTGGCAGCTTCAGCAGATAATAGCATTTCTGTCTTAGCCTTTAGCTGTGACACACACAAAATAATCTTATCACACAAATACTTCATATTTTCAAGTATTTCTCAGCACTCGTCTGAAAGTAGAAAATAACCAAACTACCATGTATTTTGACCTTTCAATTACAGTAGACCTGTTATAATTGTTTCTCATCTCATATGACTCTGAACCCCTAATCCTTTATAAACACTCTGTACAGGCTTATAAACATGGCACCTGGGTGTCAAGCTGTGCCACCCTCTCCTTGCTCTGCGTGAGCTGGCTTGTGAGGTCAGCCACGACGCCCTCTAGTGTCTGGCAGCGGTCCTGCACCGAGCGCCCCTGACTCTTCTGCTCCTGCAGCTGCTCGTGCAGGTTCTCCTGGGCCTGCTTATGACTCTCTGATTGGTTCCTCATCTTGTCTGTCAGCTGGGATATCTGTGCGTGAAGCAGGAATGTATCAGCTAAAGGGCATCTCGTACAAGGCTTACACCATCTCATATCTGTGGGTATGCTGGATCTGTACTAAACAAAAGTATTTATGGATAAAATATATATTTACATTTGGATTTACACTGATTTTGTGCTATAAAAAAATAATGATTTGTTCTAAAAACATCTTAACTAAAACAACACCATATATTTTTATTTAATACAGGTTTTCCATACACAGTCCATAATTTAGCAAAAATAATACTATAAAGTGCTGTTCTCACAATACTATAAAGCACAAAATATCAACATTTTCTCAAAATATCAACATTTAATATTTTCATGAAAAGATAAATAAGCCAAAACCATTTTTGTTTCTTTCCATATTCATTGTTCGTGTTGTTCTACAATACCTTGCATGCTTTGCTGATATCCATCTCAGCTAAATATTCTCCTCATCTCCTCACTGGCAATATACAGACAAATGCAGAAAAAGGAAACTCCACTGCTGTAAAAATCCACTGATGCTAATTAAAAAACCTTACAGTCCTCTGGCAGCTTTGATGTGGACCCTTTGAGCCTGTTTACAATAATTGACTGCAATACTGACTTTTCCATATCAAATCTTGTGTTAAATATCGGACGCATTGAACCGACAAGCCCTAGTGTGGGTTCACCTGCTCATGCAGTGCGTGGTTCTTCTCCTGGAGCTGGCTGAGTAAAGCAGCCTCTCCTTCTCCCGCCTGGATCTTAGCACACAAGTCCTCCCGCTCGGCCTCCAGCTGGCCCAGAGAGGCCTTGCTCTTCTGGAGAAGGGCCTCCAGGTTCTGGATCTTCTGGTCTTTGTCTCCGATCTGACGCAAGACCTGTTCCAAGTCGTTCTACCACAGAGAAGACAGTTGGAGCTCAGGACGTGAAGCTTACAGCACACGACAGAGAGGAGCTCCCAGATTTAGGGATCAACCATGCCAACAGTTATGTGTACATAGTATCAACTTCATCAATTCATCATTCTTTGAACATTATTAGAGTCAAGGTTTTATACATCAGTTACCTGGGCTTCTCGGAGCTTGCCGTTGGTGCTCTGCTGGAGGGCCTGCAGTTCTTGGTGCTGCTGTTTGGACTTGTCCAGCTGCTGCTGCAGGTCTGTGGACCTGGTGGTGGTCTCCTTCAGCTGGGACACCACACAAGCGTTAACAACACAGAGCATGCGCCCAGTCTTACACCACACCAATGCTGCCACGTTCTCTGTGTTCTTGGTGTTATGACCACAGTCAGTCAATCACGGGAATGGGTCATCTCCAACACACATTCCTCTTTATAAACCTCACATTCAATCAATCATTCTCATTCACTTTGCAATACTGTGTTTAAATGCTAAGCTTAAATTTCAGATTTTTAAATATTGAAGTTAATTTTGAAAATGACAGCATTTTTCAGGCTTTTTGATTCCGAGAAGGGTGAAAATATCTAAAATGACCTGAAACTGGGATTATTTGTTTCAAAGACAAATAAACAAATACAAACATCAAAAAACTTCAGAATACTAGCAAACAGCTAGAATTACACATGTGTGTCTCAGGCAGCTCTCCCCTGGAAACCCCTTAACCCAGTCCCAGTCCCCAGTACCTGCTCTTCCAAGCGTGAGAGTTTGAGCTGCACTTCTGCCACCTGCTGTTCTCGATCTTTCAGCTTTTCTCCGGACAGCTGTCTCTGCTCTTTCATCCGCCCCTGCACCTCCCCAAGCTGACGCTCCGCCTCCAGTAGCTTCGCATGCAGCTGTAGCACACAGCGCACACAGCCGTGAGACGCTACGTCAGCTACGGCTGTCTCTCCAGGCCGCGTGCCTGCACCCTCACCTGGCTGATCTGGCTCTGTTGCTGCAGGCCCTGGCTCTCGCGCTCCTCCCTCTGGTGCTGCAGCTGCTTGCGTTCGGCCTTCAGCTCCTGCTGGACCTTCTCCAGCTCAGCCAGCTCCCGCCGGAGCCGCCCCGCTTCCTCCCCGCGCTCGGCCCCCTCGGCCCGGGCCCGGCCGAGCGCAGCCTCCCCTGCCGATGCCCGTGCCTGGCTCTCCTGGAGCTCCAGATCCCGCTGGTGCAGGCTGGCCTGCAGGCTCTTCTTGGAGGTCTGCTCCTGAGACAGGCGCTTCTCCACCTCCTGGTTCTCCTTCTCCCTTTGTGCCAGCTTCTCGGACAGCAGCTGGGAAAAGGCAGTAGAGAAAACGGGCTTGAATGGATCCTGAAACCTCTGAGCAGACACTACACAGACACAGGAACCAGAACTCTGATGCGCCTATGATATTTTCTGAATAACCCTGCAAGTTATATTTTCTTTTGTAAGATATACAAACACACATGCATTTTTATATATTTAAAAAAAAAAAAAAAAAAAAAATATATATATATATATATATATATATATATAAATGCATGTGTATGTATATGTATGTTTGTATCTCTCACACACACACACACACACACAGAGAGCAAGAGCGAGACAGCGCAACAGAGAGAGAGCGAGATTGGTAGATAGTCAAAATTGCAGGTACACATGGTTACCAGAGAAACAGGACATTTCAGACAAAGGTCTTTCATCAGCAGTGCAAGCAAAGTCCAACGTTCTAGGAGGTGAAACCAGTTTATATAAGAAAATGTTTCTTGAATTTATGGATATGAAAAGGGGTAGAGAGCAGAGAAACGGATAAACAATGTGTACAGAAACAACTGTTATTTATAACATGTTCAGAAGGAGAGTCCAACAGCAGTCCTCATGAAGACTTCCACGTCCCCAGTCGCAGGGCAGGAAAGGAGCGGAGAGTTTTTATGACGCCTGGACGTGGAGACGTGTTGAACTCTGCTCTCCAACAGCCATAAAGGTGGAGCTGATAAGGACAGGGCTGCTGACAGGCTTGGCATGTATCTCACTCCATCACACTCACTCCATGTGCTGCTCAGGCAGGAGACAGCTGGGCTTGGCCTTTACGAGGTGATCTTCTACCCCCTCACCTCCTTTCTCCCCTCTCCTGAAAAACGTCCGCAGCGACTCTCCTGTTCACATGTCCGTTTAATGTGCATCTTTTGCTGTTTCACGTCTGCCGTTAACATTTACTCTATGCACTCCAACCTCAAAGCCTCCATGCAGCTGACGTGGGTTCAGACCAGGCTGTATGTTTTGGAGAAGAGCTTCATGGCTTCTTCGTGAGTTATTTAAAACACGTTACTGAAAGGTACACTGTGTCTCGTGTAACAAAGCCTGTTTTGGACACGTCGCGCAATAGATCTGAGTACACTGACCCTCCCGCTGTGGCAGAACGCTGTCACAGCGTGACCAAGCACACATCTCTTCCACTGGTAGAGCTGGGTTTTTCATTTTTGCCCACTTTCCCCTGGACATTCCAACCCCACACACATACACAGTCCAAGCCCATTACCTGGGCCCATGTGTCACGATGAAGGACGGTGCTGGAACAGAAACATATGCAGCCCTGCTGGTCTAATTACAGCAGCTCCGAAACATGTCAGCACACTCAGATGGCCAGTGATGTCACCACGGCGACAAGGACACAGGGGCATCTTGTGTAAAGTGTGTCGTGCTGCTGACGGTGCTTAATATCAGCGCAGAGCGCACTTAATCTTGGACATGGACGTAGAGGATAGAACAGGCGGGGGAGCAGGGCTGCTGTTTCTGGAGCAGGTGTAGTCAGAAAACTGCAGTAGCTCATACTGTACCCCGCTGTAACACACTACACTGTGTGTGTGTGTGTGGGTGTGTGTGTGTGTGTGTGTGTGTACCTGGTTCTTCTGCTGGAGTTGGTGGATCTGTTGAGTGTACACAGCAGTCTCCTGAGGTCCCTTCTCCAGCTCGGCCCTCAGCCCTGAGATGGTTGTCTGTACACAAGCACCACAACACCAGACCTTTCACTACACAGAGGACAACCGCTCAGCAGCCCTCATGCGAGTACACGCACACTCACACACACCTGGCTGACATGTGCAGACATACCTGGTACACACACACACGTGGCTCACACAAACACACACACGCATGCCAACATGCTAACATATCCCAGCGTTACCTCCAGTTTACGAATCTCCAATACAGAAGAATGTGCGCAGAGTGTGAGTGAGGGGAAACACAGAGAGAAAGAGGCAAAGCTCAGAACAACTTGACATGCAGGTGAGTGAAAAACACAAAGCATGGCACTACGGTGTCTGACCCATGGCACTACAGTATCTGATCTCAACAGGGAGACAACATAACATCTGACAAAACAGAACTTTATAAACTGTAACTGTACTTTTTCCTTCCAAGATTATTTTAAAAACGTTGTTTAACAAGCAATCCAGCAACAATATAGCGAAACTCTCATGCTCTGCCAGTAGAGGGCAGACTAGGCTCATAAGACGCTAGAAGCAGGTCGGTGTGCAGAGGAGAAAAACCTAATAGTGGGAAACCCTTCACATAATCAGAGCGAATCTGCACTGAGGTGCTTCAATGGTTTCCCTGCAGGTGATCACAGTCTCGTTTACAGGAAACATTTTAGCAGATGGGATATATGGAGCCAGTTCAGTTTAAGACACTGTATTGTTAGCTTTCAGCGACGGTACTGCACTGCTCATCTTCTATCTACTTCTCTTTTCATACATTTAATTCAAATAGTACATTATAACTAACTTTAGGTCTACTATATCTTGTTCTTTTCTTTTCTTTGTAAAGACACTCTGAAGTGTCTTTATAAATAAACTTGCCTTGCCTAAACAGTATGTCTAAAGGAACAGGCCTAGAGGAGCAGAGCTGCAGCTGACCTGCAAACTCTCACCAGGAGAATGCAAAGCTACCCACAACACTGCCACCCCACCAACACAGAGACCTTCCAGCTTCACGTAATAACAACGGTTTTGAGGTTTTATAGCAATAAAGTATAAATGCCATGAGATGGCTGAAATAAGACCATACGTAAAGGAATGTGGAGAATTCAACGTCAAAAACATTGTTCATTTATTTGTTGTGAGTGCAGTTACATACACAAAAATTCTCATGACTACAAATCTCTAATCCAGTGAAGAGGACGTGCAACCTTTAACCCTCAGTTCGTAGTTTATTGTTTCAGACATGCAGTTGCCCCTTCTTTGATCTTTCACCCCCGGGGGCAGAGAGTAGTGGGTAGGGCAACACACGTGTTTTATGAATAATCTCACAGCAAAGAGAATTTTGTCCTAATCCTAAGATAATCAAACTTTTCACCCCTATTTTTAACATCCAATTTTGTTGATCCTGCACCTTTCCCTAAACAAAAACAGAATCACTGATAGTGAGGGAAACCTACTCTCGCCACACCGCGTGCACGCTCGATGTACCGACGTCGGCCTACCTCGGAGGTTGTGAAATTGGCCTGCAGCCGTTCGTATTGGGTCTTCAGCTGCGCTGACTCCGCCTCCCTCTCGCGTGTCATGTTGTCCATGAGCGTCTGCACTTGCACCAGCTCCGTCTTCAGCACCTCCACGTCCTCCAAGCCCGGCCTCTGCAGCTGCAGGAACACACGGAAGCCAGCGCTCAGCTCAGCATCAGCTCACACGCAGACCCGACGAGGCTTTGGAGGCTCCGTGTGGAAAACTAACCCTTTATTTTACATGGTAAACTGTCGAATTGTAGTGGTTTTTGAGGTGTTACCAGTTCTGTGGAGAGTCTGTCTTTCTCCTGTCTCTCTCTCTGAAGTTCCTCCTGCACGTTGGCCAGTCTCTGCTCTGCCAGCTCTCTAAGACTCCTCTCCTCATCATAGCGAGACTTAATGTCTGGCATTTCACACACACAAACAACCACAAGGCGATCAGCGACAGGGCCATGGTGGGGTTGGCAAGACAAATGGCCAATTACAGGGCCCATATCCAGCAGACAACTTCCCCTGGCATAAGAGGGGAAAAAGAAAGAAGAACAAGAACGGCAGGCAGCCATGTTGTGAGGTTTGTCCTACCTACTATCTCAGTAGCCAGCTGAGCAGCTTTCTGTTCAAACAGGTCTTTCATCTGTTTGATGTTGAACGTTTCTGTCTCTGCCTGGTGGAGCTTCATCTCCAGCTCTGAGGACACGTTTAAACCAAGAATTTCCATTTCAAAACAGGAAAAATGTCATCTGAAGCATTCAAAAAAGAAAAGAGAAAGCCAGCCAACATGTCTGCACCAAACCCGTCTGTGAAGGAAACGGGCAGGTAAGAAGGAACTCACCGGACTCCTCTCCACCTGTCTGGCCGTCAGTCTGCTGTCCCTGAGAGGGAGACCATCAGACAATGTTAAATGACAGCAGAAGCACTTATGGACTGGCAGTTCCTTTCAGTTGGCTCCGTTTGGAGCAGAGTGCATTAACCTCGCGACAGACAGCATTGGATTAGTATTTTAAAGAAATTACTTGCTTCAGTTGTCCTTGAACTTTGTCTAGTTCTTTTTTCAGTTCCTCTGAAAACCATCGTTCTTCCTGCAATGTACACAATTGAAGGGTTTGGGTGGCGTAGACTATAAAGCCAGGAAAAAATCTTACAACGGAAACGCTCATTTGTGCAGCGTGGCTACCTTCAGTGAGGCCTGCAGGTCCTGCACCTCCTGTCGCAATAGAGTTAAGTCCTCCCTGAAAACAAAACCAACATGTGATGACGCAACAAACCAGTGAAGGCCTCCCTCTGATATTCAGCTCACAAGACTTAAAAACTGCTCTGTAATAGATTTTATTTTTCAACTATACGGGACTCTCTGACAGACACTACAGCCAAACCAACAGTGTCTCCTTCCAAACATCTGAAAGGAGACTGGCCAAGTCCAAATAAACCAGACAGGAGGAGAACAGAGGTGTGAGGACTGGAGAGAAGGGTGGGGGGGGGCGGTTCTGATCCGACCTGCTAGGGCCCAGTTGTGTGGACTGGTCCTGAGCCTCATGGAAGATCCCATAATGTTTGAAAAGCTCCTCAGCAGAGTTGTGGGACTTCATACACTGTGGACAAATAAATCCCTGTGCACAGGAACGCAGCAACATTAACTTTCGGGAAGGAGCAATGTCAGTAATGAAAGTCTGGTATTCTGCTTTTGCAGGATATAATTATACAGTGGAGGCAAAATTAATGTATGAATGGAATGTTTGGATGTTTATCTTAAAAGGTGCTGCAAGAGTTAAAGTAAACAAACATTCACATCCAAGTTACCTCTGATGTCTCATTGTTCATTTCAGCAGACGGCTGATCAGACTCAGGTGTCTGGGCACCGCCTTTCCCAGGAGTCTGTGAGGAAAGTGAGAGTGAGAGAAAAAGAAAAAGAAAGAGAGAAAGAAAGAGAGTAAAATTGAAAAGGGTCACACTGAGTTGCATAGCTTTCTAACACACTATTATTTTGGCAATACTGAATGTGCCACCCTGTAATCTAAACTGGTCTATCGTCTAAGTCTTTGGTCCCATGAGTGATGTCACCACAAACTTCTACAAATCATCAAGAAGTACCATCACAATGAAAATAGACATTATTCAAATCTTAAACTCAGCATTACGCCCCCTGCTGGATATTTAAGGAGGAGTCATGGGAATGAGAGGCCTTAAATCAGGACACAGACATCCCTCCCATGCAGGTCTGGACTGACAAACAACCTGGCTTCAATACAAGGAACGTGGAAAGGGGGGGTGTGGCACCATTGCATGCTGTCACCCACTCTTTGGCTGCACTTAGCATCGCGGGTCATTCAGGGTCATCTGAAGACGTGCATGAGGGTGAAAGTCAACACCGTCTTAGAAACATGTTCAACATTTTCCCCTAGTAATCTCTGACCCTAGCAACCAGACCACTGCAGCCACAGCTGACTCAAACAATACAACATAACCCCACAATGGCGCATTACTCTCTCTTTTCCAAGCAGGCTAAATCTAAGTAACTTGAGTTGCAGGAAGATTTCTATTACAATGCCGCTATAATGCCATTTCTTATTAGCATACTATTAAAAATTTGTTACTAGCTATCTCATAGATGAATAAATAAAAATAGACTAAATCATAACTATAAACCCTCTGAGAAGCATTTGGTCTGACTTCAGACCAATGCGCTAATTTCATTGCTTTTATGATTTTCCTATTCATTATATGTTACGAGATCGTGCAGTGGTCATCAGAGCAGAACTTATCCTTAATGACTTCAGACCAAATCCCATGACTAATGTCAAGCCAAGTCTCTGCTGTTTTCTTGTAAACTGTGTCTCTCAATCACCCACTTCTTAAGAGACACAAGCTACATACTGTCACACACACACACACACACACCACTGAGGAGAACCCAGCACCTCTGAAGCGTTCTCGGGGCAGAATAACCGTACTACATACCCCAGTAGCATTGCTGCTGCTGGTAGTTTACTATTTCCGTGTCAGTCACGAGACTTGACTAACTGGACCGTGGCATCTATCGCGTGTATTTGGTTACATGTTAATCGTAGATGTCAACCCACTGCTGCTCACTCAAGTCAACAAGCCGAATCTCTAACACTTTTAAAAAGATAAAAACGGTCAAATAAATTAAATGGAGAAGTAAATAAACCCAACCAAATAAAAACTGAAGCATGTGGAACCCAGGGGTAAGTTCTGCTCTGATGACCACTGCACGATCTCGTAACTTATAATGAATAGGAAAATCATAAAAGCAATGAAATTAGCTCATTGGAGTAGGTAAATAGGTCAAAGGTATAGCGACATTCGGCGGTTGCAGCTTGTGCAGCTAGTTTACAGGCGAATCGGCGGTCATTTACTACGCTACACTAGCTTAGCGTCAGATAGCTTAGCACAGCTAGCTGTAGTCGTTCAAAATAAACGGGCCAAGCCATCTCGCCAACAACACGACTTTGCTATGGCTGCTTTCATGACATTTATAGCTATCTGACCTTAGGATAAACACATACACATAAGGCTAATAAAAAGCTTTTGGTCACATTTTAACGCACAGTGTGTGCGTGAGTTGTGCTCCAGGCCTGCCGTACACTGCCTAGCATTAGGCGGTTTTTGCGGCTAGCTAGCCTGCTAACGGTAGCTATTCGTGTCAGGTTAGCTAGCCTGCTAACGGTATCTATTCCTGTCAGGTTAGCTCACCCAGCTAGCATATCATCAAACCACAGATTGAGCAACGTTACAAGCTTTCTGCTTCTGTCTTACCATTTGCAGTATTCGCCTTAACATTTTTTTTCTTTAACCGAAGAGAATCAAGTGTCTCGGACCGTCGCCTCGGCGATGTGTCTAGCTTAGCTTTCTATATTTTCCAATGTTGACACCTGCCCTGAGCGAGTCGTCCACGAGCGCTTCAGGGATGTGGTGGGCGGGGTTCAGCGTGGCGAGAGGGCGGGGCTGTTACACCGCGCTTATCTTTTGACATATTTCGTGCAATAATCGCATTCTCTTTCCGTTATTTGGCCACACCGATTTCATTCACGTTTACTTAACGATTACATTAGTCTCCAATAGCAGATAACTGATTTCTGCCGCCTACTGCCGCGAAGAAAGGAAAAACAATGAAACTGCGGTCACGGACGACTCTGTCATATGTCTGAGAATAGACACACACCACACAGCGTTTTCCATGTTCACTGTCAGTATAACCAACATACTTCGCAGGACAGGTTTTTAGACTGCTAGAAACAAAAATTTCCTGTCATCTGAAAGCAGCTTAATCAAACTTTCATCGCCCTATGACCTGTTCTTTGATTTTTATTTTTATTTTTGGTACTTTATATGTAACATCTCTGAAGTATAATACTGTGAGTATAGTACTATCATACTGATCAGAAACACGTGCTTAATTTGTGCAGGCTAAAATCTAGTTCACGGAAAGAAAAAAAAAAAATTTATATATATATATAATCAAATAATATAAAATTACAATTACATTTCCTTACACATAGGATATTTTGTCTGGCACATACTAGGCTGACATAATATCTTGTAAACTGGGTATTATTAAGTTTAAGTTTTTTTTATAAATTGTAAAGCAACATTGAATGTGGTTGCTATATAAAGCAATATAAATTATCATTATTATTACTATTAATATAAGAATGGACTAGTTTTACACTGAGATTTCTTTTTCAGCATATGTGGTATGAGTCGATTGTAATTATTTTGTATATTGTATCTTAGAATGTACAAGCAATGTTCTATGTCACTAGGATAGTCTAGGATATTAACATGTATAACAAATGATATATTAAGTGATAAAAAAAGACATTTCAGGGAGCCCACACATTACTTACAGTGCAATCATAATTATATTTTATGGACTTATATATATATTAAATTCCTTCTTCTGACATAATAATGCAACCTGTGTTTTCTTAATGTTTTCGTTATCAGTACAAAATAGTAGTTACACATATTTGTCTTAGGGTTACAAGCGTTCCAAATTTCCAAAAGAAATTTAGCGTAGCACAGCAGGACGAAGCAATAGCGCTTCAAAAGTGCAATATTGGTGAGAATCCCCTGAAGATATTTTGCTTCCAAATCAGCTACTGTTGTGCATTCATGTAAAAATACTGAACATGGATTCAGCTCAGTGTTTGGCATACCATCCTTCAACTTTACATCAACTTTTCTCTCTCAAGCAGGCTAATCCAGTTTGTACATAAACAATAGCACCAAAAGTTCTATCCTGTTTCAACATTCACAGATTTCAAAACTGCTTATATTACAGAGAGAGAGAGAGACTCGAGAAGGATCCTTTAAGCGTACTTAAATCTTGCACTGTTAAAAGGTTGCATTCACATTTAAGATCAGTTGGTGAAAACAAATTGAACGTTCACAGCATGTTAGACCTAAAACATAGGTAAAATGTAACGGTAACAACACCTAGAGCAACCACCGCACATCCCTGCTGATCCTGAGTACAGACTCCTTCATCAGCACTCTGATCATATACTCAAATTAGACACTTGTGCTTTTAGACCTGTTTAGGAAAATAGCATAAAAGTGGTTCATTTTTGCAATTTGGTTGTAAATATTCCTTTTTTTTTTTTTTTGCACAGCTTTATCACCTTGGTAATGTCTAAAGATGCTTTTGATTTGTTGCTAATACGACTTAAACAAAACACCCTAATAGTGAATAAATAATTTTAAATCTGGCAGTCACTTGTCACATGTCCTTCATCTGTAGGTCACACACATCCTCTTCCTACATCCATCTCCCATTGTTCAGAGCTACAATTGCCTTCACTCTCTAATCAGCCCCAACAGAACTTTGCTTGGCTGACAGTTCACAATTAAAAAACAGAAGAAAATCTACTCAGAGTCAAAGGCAATTATACTCCCTTCGCCTTTGGTTTCTCAAAAACTGAAAAAAAAAGAAGAAAAAAAATATCAGAAAAAGTAAACATGGAAATTTCACATGCAACAACAAAAACAAACAAAAAAGTCGATTAAAAATGTCCTTCTGAGTATGGCACAAAGGCGCCCCCTGCTGGCGGTCCTATCTGTGTGAACGAGGCCGTCCACATTCCTACGGGGCGCCGTCGGCGCGGACCGCGGGCTCGTGCGTGTTGCCAGTGGGCGTGAGTCTGCGGAGGTATTCCGCGTGCACCGGCTTGTGACATTGCAGCACTCGGATAGCCTCGTCGATTTTGAACCATTTTCTCTTGCGACCTGAGAGGAAACACGTTGTACCCTGTGACATTATGTTTTGAAAACAATAATTTATATCATAGCATTTTCTACTGTAGAAAGCTGGGGATATGTTTGTCATGAGCTCCATTACAGTAGTAAGATGCCACACGCATGACACTGTACCTGTACCACTGTAACTCTACCACTGTACCTGTACCATTGTACCTCTATCACTGTACCTGTACTACTGTACCTGTACCACTGTAACTGTACCTGTACTACAGGTACAGTGAAAGAGGTACAATGGTACAGTTACAGTGGTACAGGTACAGTGATAGAGGTACTACTGTACCTGTACCACTGTAACTGTACTACTGTACGTACCACTGTACCTGTACCACTGTACCTCTACCACTATACCTGTACCACTGTACCTATACCACTATACCTACCACTGTAACTGAACCTGTGATTACATAATGGGAATTTAGCACAAGGTTTTAACTGAACTTAACCTTTTAATGTAATGGTATGAAAACATGTGCAGTGAGGTCCATAAATAACTGGACAGTGACAGTTTTTGTTATTTCAGATCTGTACTCCAGCATCTAAAATGAAACGATGGCAGTAAGGATTATCTTGGGTGCAGGAAGGAACTACCATTTGCAGAAAATCTGTGCATATTAATGCTATAAAAATGCAAAAATATAAAGTTTCTATTCTCTCTGCAAGTCAGATAAGCTGCGCTAGGGACAGTGAAACCATTTTTACTTGTGTGGAATTGAGAGCTCTTCTAAGTTTGACCTTAAAAAAGAAATATGTAGAAAATCTGATAAAAGTATAAAATTTTCAGATCAGTCAGTTTTCAAAGCATTATCATGATGTATATCCTGAGGTCTCTCATTGTCGGTCCTGCTAAGTTTTGTTTTAGCTGCATATAAAATGAATGGTATAGCTAACTAGGCTAGTGATCTTTTTAAGTACTCATGCACACAGTCCATCATACACCCCCAGTCATACACCCCAGTCATACACACCTTTATCATGCACGTTTTCTTCCTAGAAGATGTTTGGCACTCCTGTACTCTAGAGGACTGTGACTGTACACCACGTAACACATGTGCATCCTTCCCTTCTCTCAACAAACTGAAATAACTAACCAGAAACCGAAAATCATTCATAAAGAAATCTACTGAATTCTTTTACTGGTTATCGGTGTCTTCAACTAATTGTTGCAGCTCTCATCATAGACCTCCCAAAACGTGGCATCAGTACCTGGTGTCTGATACTCCTGTTTAGAGACATTTATATCACAAAAGATCTCTGGGTGAAACAGAATGAATGAAGCAAAGGCAAAGCAAAGCATTACCACTGTTAATATTCTGCATCAAAAACAAACGCACTGGTGATCTCAGCAACAGCAGACAGCCTCGAGCGCCACAAGCCGATCAAGAATAGACATGTCAAAGATCACCATAAAGAGAACACCACCCCCGTGACCTTAAGTGAGTTTACCAGCAAATACAACCCACTGTGGTGGGACTGCTAATGGCAGCACTGATTGAAGTTCCAACCAAACGCCTCCTTAGTTAGGACAGGACCAAAAAGACCCAGGAAAGACCCAGAAAGCACCCAATACCGAGATGCATAACAGGCCATCCTCTGGAGACAGAGATGCAGTGTGGGGCCATGTGTGTGGGTCGCAAAAAATCCACAGAAAAGTACGAACCACCACCATGTTTAAAATTCAGTTTTCTACGGCACTTTGGCACCGAGAACTGTGAGTAGAACAGTTATATGCTTCACCCAATAAATACTGAATTATTGAATACTCTAACTTTATACTTGTTTGATTTTACTGTCCTGGAGTACAGAGTCAAAACTATTTTAAAAATGTAATTATTTTTGGACTGTAATGTGTGTGTTTTTAAAATCTGTTAATGTCCCATGCACTCCCTGCCCCCCCCACACACACACTCCTGGCCCTGTGTGAAGCTCCCTGCCTGTATTGTAGGGTGTACTGAAGTTATGATGCCCTATTTGGCATCCATACATCCAGGAGGGGGTGCAACAGGGGGCCAGAGAAAGGGCGGGATGGTGACGCCCGCTGGCAAACAACTGCGGCAAGTCTCCCAGCAAACACTCTCCAGGCTAATAATACCACCGCGCCACCAGTAGCTAGCGCAGGCTCGCTATGTCGCTCTTTCCACACCATCTACAAATAGTTCAAGTTTTGAATTACACTGCCCGTGGGCAAACAGTTATTTTTATGTTGTCACCCCAACAGCAAAAATGCAGCACATACGATTACATAAGGGCTGAACCAGCAGTGTGAAACGTATGGAACAAGTGTCCCTGGCTGTACGAGCACAGTCATGCCCTGTTCACACATCATTTTCTGCTGGTTCAGACACCAATTTTATTTTTACTTTTATAATTTTAATTTCTAGATTTTATAGAATTTTCTGTTTATTAAAAATAATGTTTTAATACAACTTGTATAATTTATTAATATCATTTATTCATAGAATTATAACATATAACCTTTTCATTCTTGCCCTTGTGTTTTTAATTGGAAGGCCACATGTAACATAATTTTGCTCTACTGTTTGCTCTCTGTTACGAGTGTACAGTTGAATGACAATAAGGTTTCAATCCTAATCTAACCAGCAATGTAAAACTATTGCATAAATATTCTTCGCTTCACAACAGGACAGTTGTGCACCAGTCATTTTCTTCTGGCTCAGACCATACAGTCAAGGTCCAGCCTCCAAACCAACAAAATTCCTGCATATTTGTGAGGTAACTGCTTGGTGGACTTAGCGAGTCTCCAGGCCCTAGCTGACCCTGGATCAGAACAAAATCTAACTAACCCTGAATCAGCACAGCTCCTAGCTGATCCTGGATCAGCACAGGTGGCAGTTGAGTTTTTTTAAAAGCTAAACTAGTATGTTAGGGATGTGATCACCAAGTATTTGCTGTGTTTGGCACTGAAAAAGAAACACGATGAACCAGGACATCTCGGGAGGCGGGTGAGGAGCTTCACGGCTTCTCTTCTTTCGCGGATCACGTCGTTAAACTGGTCTCAGCATGTGATCTTTCACTGAAATTGTGATCTGGTTGACATATGGCAAAGCTTCAAGCAGGAAACGAACAGACCAGGGCCCATGTCCTATAAGCTCAAAGGACTACAATTATTGCAATATTTCAATGAAAGCACCTAAGGTTCGGCTTCCGTGATCTGGCCACCGTTGCGTTTTTCTGCAACATTTTCAGGTTTATTTGGTGAGCTAAGACGTCTTGACTTTTGCTGTATGTTTTAAGACACAAAGGACAAATTTAACACCAGGCCTAAAACTGCTGCCGTAACCTACCGATGTTAACAGAATCCTCCCAGTCTTCCAGCGTCTCCGTGACAGTAAGCACATACACATACGTTCGATGCTTGCTGTCTTGATTCTGCTGCAACAACAATAACACTTTTTTAAAAAGCTGTTTCCAGTTGTTATACACAAGAACACCGTACAAAAACCATTGTCAGACACTTCAAAATGTAAGCCTAAGCAAACTCATCTGGCTGCATTTCAGTAGCCAAGTTTTGATACTCAGCTCTCAATGCTGTGTGAGATCGTTTCAGGCTGCAGGCTAGCAGGGCCTGAACTAACATGTGCTGTTATGTAATTCCGTTTGGTATCTTACCTCAAAAACCCCCAGGAGTCTGCCAAGCGTGCCCCTCACACCAGCCTGTTCGGTCACGGACAGACAGGAGAAACGCATGAAGTATAACCACACAGCAGATGAGAGGAAAGTCAATGCACTGTGTGTGTGTGCGCTGGCCTACGTCAACATCTTTGAACTCTAGAAAAGTAATTAATAGTTACTACTAAAGTAACTATAATTTATACATTGACACAACGGGGTACAAAAAAGTAATTACAATCAAATATACATGGAATTGTTGACCTTCACATCCATGTGTGAATTATGAAACTTAGGGCAGCAAAATGTATCTCGTGGAAAATAATGCTATTCTGTAGAAAAAATAACGCTATCCTGTGGAAAAAGGATCAAACGGTCAGGCCTATCTTATGCTGACTGTGACACAAAGAGAGTTTCGGAAACGGAGAGATATCCGTCTCCGGTTCTGTCAGAGGTAGAGGCATGATGCAGACATCTGTGATCACAGCACTCAGGGAGAGGCCAGGTACATCACATGCCAGCCTTTTCACACGGCCGTAATGCTGGCCCTCCTCACTGAGCCAAGCAGCCAGAGCTGTGCGTCCCAACAGCACAAACAGGATTCCAGCATGCTCACATGAGAACAGCACGTCTTCCCTTGAACAGCGTGAAATACCCTGACCAGGCTCCGCTTACTCGGAGGTCTTGTGTCAATCGGACTTGTAGCTGCTGACTGACAGGTTGACTAGACCGCTCATTACCATAGCTGACGCTCAGGAACGACACAATTGGTGACCCGAGTGACAGTGACCACAGAAATGTTTCTCTGTGCAAATCTGATGCGCATTCGTGTTTCCTGTCTGGCCTTTTTAAATATTGTTACCTTGCTGTTCAATGAATCTGAACCACACCAAGCAGACCTCACTGTCCAGCGTCTGGCTATATCAGTATTCTGATGTAAATCATTATTGCTAAGAGCATCGCTGGAACAGGACGGAACTTCAGACATGACACAGAGCGTCCGTCCTCACTTATTACAGTCATATGTGCAAATTTAAGCCCCGGAGACGGCCGATACAGTTGCATTTAATCAAAGTGAAATCAGACCTCAAAAGCGAGCATCTCCAGAGAGGTGGGAAAGCTCGCCTGAGGCCTGGCTGGGCTCCCAGTGCAGGCTCTGACCCCTGAGCTGAGCCCTGCCCAGGCAAAGGCAGCACCTGACCCCAGCCGTGCCTTCTGGTCAGGTTACAGCTCATCAAAAGCACTGAGACAAACAGAAATTTAATTCCCGAGAAACGGCAAGGAAGCACTAAATGTGGTGTACGGAGTTGTTAGATTCCCACTAAATTAAATCTTGTGTACAGTATCAACAAATGATATAATTATCATTCAGTGATCTCAGTAGACCTGAGCTGGCCTTGTGAGAGCAATTCAGGGGTTATTAGAAAAGAAGGAAATCTTGAGTAAAAAAATTAAATGCATAGTTAGGCTGTTAACACATGAATATACAGCCTTGACCTGTTCTATAAAACAACACACTTGGACCACTGAAAAACGACATTTCTGTATTTCATTCTCTCAACATCTTGAGGCTGGGAGTATTCTGGGCTGGACAGATGGATGGTGCCAGTTCTGTTTTATCCTGGTTTATGGATGTCATCTGTGACATCACAGCAAACACGGGGACACATAATTCCTAATCATTAAAATACTGCAACCTGACAGAGCTGTGCGATCGCTGACGCTTACATTACAGCTAAAGGATGCGTGTGCCCATGTCACCTGGACGGACGTTAATTATACTGCACTCGAGGGTAACATCTAAAGCGTTCATCAACTGGACAGACTGGACAGTCATTTCTTTATATAGCCAAATATTCGTTATGCCTGACTTCACTGTTGAAGTCTCTGGTCATCTTTATAGTAGCTGTAAGAGGAGCAGCACAGATTAGCCACACGAGGGAGAGTCTTTCAGCAGCAATTAAAATGAATATCATTGACAACGTGCAGCCAGAGGACAGAGGCAAGGCTGAGCTTCCGCACGCCAGGAACGACTCCCGGGGCTGAGCTTCCGCATTCCGGGAATGACTCCCTTAGCTGAGCTTCCGCACGGTGGGAACGACTCTCAGGGCTGAGCTTCCACACTCCGGGAACGACTCCCGGGGCTAAACTTCCGCATTCTGGGAACAACTCCCTTAGCTGAGCTTCCACACGGCGGGAACAACTCCCGGGGCCGAGCTTCCGGATGACAGGAACGACTCCCAGGGGCAAGATTCTGCACGCTGGAAACAACTCCCTGGGATTGAGCTTCCGCACACTGGGAATGACTCCCAGGCCTGAGCTTCCGTACGCCGGGAACAACTCCCTGGTGCGAGATTCCGCACACCGGGAATGACTCCCTGGGGCTGAGCTTCTGCACGCCGGGAACGACTCCCAGCACCTCCACGTTTGGGCCCGTCTTCGTTCCAACCCAAAGAGGCCAGCTGTAACAGGATACTGATGCCAAATGTCACTGCCATGTCTCACACTTGTCAACAGATGCCCCCTTGGGGACAGTGTGTGTCAGTGCACCCATCCCAACTCCAACCAAACACAACAACCCTCTCTCCTCAACATCAACCGCAAAACCAGAGGTACAAAGAGCAGGACCATAATTTTACGTTTGTAATAATTGTTGGTTAATGAGATAAACTGGAAATCAGTGAATCGGTATCACTGGTTCAGTATCACATGACCATGACTCCCATGCCTGAAGGTGTGGGCCAAGCCTTCACAGCAATGCAGCTCTGTTGGAGAGGCATGTGTGCACTTCGCCTGGAAGTGTTCCGATGGCTGTGGTTGGGGTCCTGGTATTCCGTTACATAAAACACTCGTAGGGAAGCTGGCAGCACCACGTTACTAACAAGTGTGCGACATGGAGTCATGATACAGATTTATTCTTGAGCTTCCAGAAGCAGACCAACTGCCTCCGTTTTCAGGAACTGCCTTCAGCCCAGTATAAATGTACACTCTAAGATCAAACACAGTGATGACAGAGGAAAGGAAATGTTCAACTGAAAAGTAAAATTAACAGGTATTCAGACTAATAAAGAAAACTAATGAGTGGCATGTCACTGTTGCAGATTAGTTTTATGTGTTTTGTTTGGTTTCAGTTGTGTGTGTGTTGTGTGTGGTTTTAGTTGCGTGTGTGTTGTACGTGGTTTTAGCTGTGTGTGTGTTGTGTGTGGTTTTAGTTGTGTGTTGTATGTGGTTTTAGTTGTGTGTGTGGTGTTTGGTTTTAGTTGTGTGTGTGGTGTTTGGTTTTAGTTGTGTGTGGTTTTAGTTGTGTGTGTTGTATGTGGTTTTAGTTGTGTGTTGTGTGTGGTTTTAGTTGTGTGTGTGTTGTGTTTGGTTTTAGTTGTGTGTTGTACGTGGTTTTGGTTGTGTGTGTGGTGTTTGGTTTTAGTTGTGTGTGGTGTTTGGTTTTAGTTGTGTGTTGTATGTGGATTTAGTTGTGTGTGTTGTGTGTGGTGTGTGTTATGAACCTTGGTTGCTCATTTACTTTTATGTTGCGTATGGTTCCAGATTATTAATGTTATCCTCTAATGTTATTTACCGTGTCCCTGAGTCACTTTTCAATTGAATACGTTATTAATGTTAATTATTGTCATTACTCCTAATGTTTATGGCACTGTGTGTGTGTGGGTGGAGCTCACCTCTTCAAACACCTCCCTGACTGCGGCTCCGTCGGGCTCCTCCTCTGGCTCCATACCTCCTCCAGGAACAATCCACTGGTCTGGATGCCTACTGCTGCTCACAAGCAAGACCTGACCCCCGCCCCGGCCCCGTAATCACACACACACACACAGGAAGATAATTTGGCAAGCTGCAACGATTACCAATGTGTTGTCATATCTTCGTTATCACACTGTGATTACTAACATATTGCTGTGTCTTCTTAACGTACACCGTTATCATTTGTCACTGGTTGGTTTGTGATCACAGGACCCCCTGCTGACTGGACAGTATTTTAGCTGGCAGACCGTTCTTAACGCGCCAGTAACAGTAACACATGCTTGTGGGTGCTGCAGTGTTGGAGTTTGAACAAGTGTCAGTGCCTCTGCTAAACTGAGAATGGTCTGCCCTCCACAAATATCCAGCCAACATTCGCCCACCAGTGGTCATGTGATCACTAACTGGTCACTAGTGAAGAGTTAGAGGATGACCAAGAATGGCACCTGTACACAGACAAGCCATTTCTTACAGAAAAATGTTTCTAAATGTGTGGACACACAAGACTTGGTGGCGAGACAAAAATATATTTAAACAACTACACAAAGAATATTTTATCATTTTGAAACTAAGTTTTTTTTGTGGTACGATACAGTATAATTGTGCTGAGGCAAGTTCTGAAAACTTTAGAGGAAGCTGGGTTTTAAGTGGTTAGATGCTTCCTGTTTCAGCCGCTTGCATTCTTGCCTTAAACTTTGCGTCTTCATGAAGTTTGAACCCTGAGAGTCAGTGTAGGAGTCTGTGATTGAATGCATCACTGACATCTCTGGACATTCTCATATCATTCTTCCACTTTAACCACCCCATTCAGCATGCAAACATGACACCTGTCTAGTTTCTGTTCTCACTTCTCCACATGACAACGATCGTAATGAATACGGACAAAAATATTGTATTGTGACCACATTGCCACATATTGCAATTATGATGTGCACTGTAATATATTAAATCCCAGGAGTCTCTGTTTTATTAACCTGCAATGACTTATTTTGATGCAAAATTAATTCTGTTTGTTGGATACAGATAATTCATCCAAACGCAGTCACTCGGCACAGCTGGGATTAATTGGGATATGTCCGGCGTACAGTAAAAAACAAAACAAACCGATTTGTTAAAGGACTTGTCTGCAAATCGTGGCCATCTTTAATATCAGTATTAGAAAATCCAGCCCCTGTCATTTCTCTGAATTAATGGAGTTGGGTGACAGCTGCAGATCAAGAGAAACACGAACTGTATGCAACTTCCCATATTTATATATCAACAACTTCCCAATCAGATTTCCATGACAGAGCTTTTGTAGTCCGGTAGCTCCCTGTGTCTGCTCCATGCAGGGCGTGGCCACAGAGCAGAAGCCCTGCCCATATACGTGTTTGATGTGATAACAAGCAGTACTTGGACTGCGTCAGATGTATTTTGATTGAAACGTTTAGCCTAAACAGAGCAGTGGACTCTCTGGAAGCAACGTGTTTGTAGCTGTTTGTACTCATAACAAACAAAAGTAGAAATGACAATGACGAGAAATTGTATTTAACGTTTTACTACATTTAAAACACCAAGTTTTGGTTTTACACATATTGCAAATACTTAGAAAATACTTACAAATACTGTATTTACAGACACTGGAGGTTTCTTTGCATAATTGGCCATCTCTTAGAAGGTGATTCTATATACACATCTAAGCCTGAACACTGACCCATTTAGAAGGTGATTCTTCATCTGATTCACTTCACACATCTATGCCTGATCACTGACACATTTAGAAGGTGATTCTATACACACAGCTGCTCCATCTGTGGTAGGAGATAGGTGCAGACCAGAACAGAATAAAAAGTACCTCACAAGGTCCTACAGACCATCTGGACAAGGAAAAAAAAGTTTCATGACACAACTGACAGGGAGAGAAAGTGAGTAATCATTTAAGCCTCGCTTTGACTGATCCGGGGTCAGTTCTCGACTGTGCTGCTGATTGAAAAATAGCAACATATCTCCTGTCCCACCTGATCCAGTGCCGAGTTCAACATGTCAAATGCGTCAGTGCCCCAACCGAACGCGTCATTGTGACTAAGGTGTTCACGTTTCCACTGAGAAGGATAACAAAGCTTTTCCACCTAATAAATTGAATAAATTGAAAGCAAACTTGCTCAATCAAATAAGAAACACATTTACGATGTGCCTTTCACACACTTTGGAGAGGTATGCTGTTCCATTAGCAAGTTATTCAATTACACCTCAAAGAGTCAAAATGAGAAACTGTTTATGGTATGAAGGGAGGGGTATAGATGTTTCTGAGGCCCATGCTTCTGAGTGTGACATTCTCGCTGCAACACGAGAGCTAGAAACAAAACCAGAATGAACCCAGCGCCACACAATTCTACAGCACATTGGGTCTCCTTTACTTCACAGTACGAGACTTTAGATAAAGGCAAGAACATGACCACGACAAGCCCTGTCACGCAGTTATACGTAGGGTTTGGTTTGGCTGCCTGTAGATTACAGTAAATATTCCAGCAAACATTACACCTTTAAGTCCTTCTTTAAAAAACACACCTTCTCTGACCCTGTAGCTCAACACAGTGACTACAACGACTGTGCAGACAGAAATGTATTACAACGAATGCTCCTTCATTATTTTTTGTGTCGCAAAACTTCAGGTGTGTCACATCTACCATTCTGGGCTGTGTGTGTGTGAGGTTTGGTTTAGGTGTGTGGTGGGTAATGTTTGCAGTGAGCACAGTCACTCTTGTGGTTATAACTGCTACAACAAGACTATTACTGGACTAGAGAGTCGGGCCCCTTTTACGATCATCAGAGAAGTTCATGCAAAGGTTACGCCTGCATAAGTGATGCCTGATTGGAAAAATACCTTCTATGTGTATCACAAATGAGCTGAGAGGAGCCCAGATTCATTTCATCAACAGAATATCCTGAGCCTGACAGCATTTGGGTTCAGGAGGACAGAACTGGGCTGACTTCTCTGGAGCTGAATAATGACAGCATCCCAGCCCAGTGTCAAACCGCACACACACACGTACGCACACATGTGCATGGTATACATAAGCACTGGATCAGCAGTTGTCTTTCTGTGAACACAAAGCTTAATTGCAGTGTGTTGGGGGGGCACATACACTCTGAAAAAGATCCTACAGTGTTGGAATCTTTCTTTTTAAATGTACAAGCTGTCGGAGTTGTTCACGTTAAGGTGATATTGAGAGCTGGTTGAACAGGTTCCAACTTTCAGTCAAATCTGGAGTGATTATCCACGTTGACGCACACTAGTTTTATAATGAAAATAAAGTCTTTGGCCTGGTTATCTTTTGGTTACAGTTGGGTTTAGGAGAGCACTTTGGATTTTTATACTTTACTATAATCATCCAGCTAAAACTGACCACAAATAGAGCTCTGATTAAACTAATGAGGTAACATCACTCTCATGACCTGAAGCAGGTTTTAACAGGAGTTATTCCACCTACATCTCCCTTAGTCATCATGACAAATCCTCTTCGTGACAGAACACCAGAAAGGCCGAGTTATAGCCGACAGTCCGAAAGAGTCAGAAAGAGGCAGATCTTTGAATTCAGCCGACTGTAATTGAGTGTGAACTGCTTCAAATGCACCTCTCTTCTCGTCAGCGTGCACTCAAGTGGAATAACCTTCTGCTACTCTACATGGCACTCAGAGTGGTTTAACTAGAAAGTATAGTTGTGAAAAAACAGAGAAATGTGGTATGCTGCAAAGTATGACAGGCGAGAGAGAGAGAGAGAGAGAGAGAGAGAGAGAGAGAGAGAGAGAGAGGGTGAACAAGAGCATGTTCGGCGTGTCTTTCTTAGCTTTAACTAGGGAGGGGAGGAATATGGGAATCTGTCAGGGGAAAGCCAGTGGCATCACTCTAGTTCTATAAATTGCTGCTGATGGGTCCCTTAGTGCTTATCACTCTGACCCAGTCACATGGAGACCTGGTGGCATGTCTGTGAAGCCCCTCCTGACCTCCAATGAGTCAGATTTGGGTGTAATGAGTCAAAACCTTTTGCTCCCAGTGGGGGCCAAGCCCCCCTAGACTCTCTCTCAGCTCACTAGGCGTTTAGGTTTGTTTACATTTGTCAAGGAGTCTCAGCCCACAGTCCTTTAAGGCTAAATATGATAAATGTTTGTTTACAGTTTCAGATATGTGTAACGTCATATAATCTATGTGTAGGGGGACTATGAATTACAGGACGTCTGTGGTATAGCGATGACTAATCAATTACCAGAGGAGCGAGAAAAAGAAAAAGGATTGTAAAGTTTCCTTTAAACGGGGTCGTGATGGTCCGCGAGCTCCAGCCACGCACAGCGTCACGACGGAACGAAGCTCGTGCGAAATCCCTGCACGAGCGCATATTACAGTCCGGTGGCGGGGTCGCGAAGAGTGGTTGTGATCTGATCGTTTTTTCAAAAGGTACGTACTTGTACAGCAAATGTCAGTAGTGAAAATGAAAGAGAAGTTCGGCACACAAAACACACTTTCACTCTGAGGGGGACGCGGAATGTGAGCCGGCGCGTAGCTAGCAGCTAACGGCTAACGTTAACCTCGCGGAGTCAGAAGACAGAAACAAGCCAAATAAGCACCTTCAGTAAATCTAATCTTAAAATAACCTTAATTTAACCTTCTGTTAACTCGTCCACTATTAGTGACATTATGGTCATTTCTGCACACGGTAGCTAAAATAACTAAAGTACCGAGTGACGGGATTAATGAGGTGGGTGGTGATTACCTGTGGTGGGATTACTACCTGTGGTGGTTATTATACCTGTGGTTGGATTATAAAATGTGGTTATTACTCCCGTGGCTGGATTATTAACTGTTTATTATCTCTGTGGTGGTATTATTACGTGTGGTTATTATTCCTGTGACGGGATTATTCTGACAGATGAATCTGGCCGATGCTCCACGCAGTTATAGAAATGACTGACGGGTTTTAAAAGATCACTTGACATTTAACCGGAAACCGAGTGTGTTAAGGGTCCAGATGTGATTACGATCAGTAATTAGGGGAAGGTTCAAGTCTGAAGGTTAGCCAGCCAGCTAGTTAATTAGTTAAACTGTTTTTAAAGTTTTAACGCAACCTACCTCATCTTCCCGGTCGTTTTTGAAGCACAGGCATGCGGCTCGTTTTTTGAACCCTTCGCCGTCGTATGTCCTGGTCTGGTTTGCCTTGAGTTTCATCACGTATTCTAGGTTTTCCGACATTAAAACACAGTTCCCGCCGGCCGACTGAACCACCGCCAGCTTCTTCATATACCCAGCATTTATCTTGATTCAGGCTGAAGAAAAATCCTCTTTCTCTTCGGCGCTGGCGGTGTTCGTTTTCTTCCCATGGTGACTCGGTTTGCACGCTTGAGCTGCTGCCTCTACGCGCACACACTTTGCCGCTTCTCGGCACTGCGCAGCCGCAATAGGATCTGCGATACACGCTGATCAAGTTCAAGAAATACGAGGAGTTGAAGGTAAGAAACTAAAACGAAAATACATCCTTTGTTCTTTTTTTTGCTCGTCTTTTTTCGACTTAAGTCTTAGTGAACAGCCTTAATACCATGTGTATTGAACATTCAACTTCACAGTACTGCGCTCTATTCCCTCTAGAGGGAGCCAATCACATCTCTAGGGGATCAAAGTAGCTATAATTTAAATATGATTAATAAACGTCATCCTCTACATTCGCCATCATTGCCTTAGGAAACTAGTTTTGTGAAACCTTGTAGCATAGGATACTAAATACCTTTCACTAAAAACAACTAGCCTGCTCCATCATTAAAACATTGGTAAATAAGTATAAAAATAATTAAATACAGCTAGCCAATCAAATGCTGCCAGTCCTTTCCTATAAATCAGGTAAATACCAGAAGTCTTATTAATCAACAGATTTTATTTACAGAAAGAACAAAAGTATGTGGACTGTTCATGTCATTCAGAAAGCAGGAAATCGTTCTCCCCTTTAGAAAGAAGGAATTTACATACAATGAATCGGAACATCTCAAACCAAAAGCCCGATCGTGGAAATGGAGACAAAGCATTCACAGGTCACCTGCATCCTGCATCCCCAGCCTGGGCTCCTGAGCCCAACCCCCAAAAAGGCCTCATCATCTGCACACCTCCAGGCCTCAGGTTAGCAAAAATAAAAGCAAAAAAAAAAAAAAAAAAAAAGAAAAAAAGAAAGGCAAGCGGATCTCCAACCTGGACTGGACTGCAATGGACAAGGGAGTAACAGCAGGCCAATGATAACGTTTAGAGAGTGCAATTAGTACAACAATGGCAGGAAAGATAAAAAATAAAAATACTAACACCAATAACAGAAGTGTTAAAACTAAAACTCATGGTACAGTCTTGCCTGAAGGGGGAGGGGGGAGGGGAAAGTGTGTGTGTGTGGTGTGTGTGTGTGTGTGTGTGTGTGTGAGGGAAGAGAGGAGTGAGTGGGGGGCACAGGCAAAAACCTACACTAAGAGTCTACACGCTCAGCAGTCACAACAGTTAATGTGATGGAGGAAGCTATTCCATGTTAATTTAGTCTAACCATTGCCATAATCAACAATTTGTGTATCATGTCTTGTATTTTTCTAAAAAAAAAAAAGCATTTTCTTTTTCCTTCTAGGTCTTCTAAAAGGGGAGGAGTTTGTAGTTTGCCAGAAAGGGTATGTCTAATCAGACTAATCAGCTGCTTCTCAAAACAAACAGCATCATGAAGAGGGAAAAAACAAACAAACAAACAAACGAGGTTAAAAGAAAAACATAAAAAGTTACCCATCACCCCCCACCCTTATCGTTCATATGACGGGACAAGCAAATGACAGCCTTTTTCCCTTTCTTTTTTTTCAAACTACGTAGCCTTCCCAGCAGAGGTGCTCTAACACCTCACAGATCAGTGGGAACTGAAAGCTGTGTGATAGATGTAAGTCCTCTGCCCATGTGAATTAACAGTAGTGAATTAGGACAAATACATTTTTTTTCCTCACGTTTTATGCTGATGTGCCTTTAAATCACAAATTGTAGGTAATTGTCATTCATTTTCTTTAATATATTCTTGACAATTGTTGTATTATAACTTTCCCCTAAGACTGTGTCCTTTAAATGTAAATAAACAGGCCTTGGTAGACCACGAGGAGTTGTGTTCACACTTCCAACTTGTTTTTTCCTTTTGCCTCCCTCTTTCTAGACTTCAATATTGTTCCCGGCGTAAAGCCTGGTCCATGTCCGGGCTGGAACAAACACAAAAAGAATAAGTGTTAGAGACACGCGACCCTCAAACAGACTGGAGCTTGGACAGGAGCACAACGTGATGCACGTCTCTAGAATAGGATGTGGTGTTGGAAATATGATCCTAATTAGAGACTAATGATCCAAGCACGTTCTCTAGACCTCAGATTTAAGACCTCAGTCTCAAAACGAAGCCCAATCGTAAACAGTTCTGGAACTGAGCAGGGCTGCAGTCACAGCAAAACCAGTGAGGCCATATGGAACCACTCGAGTGTGGTGCACACACTCTCTCTCTCTTCCTTTCTTTCTGCATCAGTTATGACTAAGCACAGGAAAAGGCTGTGGGCCTTTTTCCTGACATGGTTCTCCTTTTCTCAGAAATGACTAAGGTTGTGGAAGACAGGCCGTTCCTTCCGCCAATAAGGTGCTATATGTTTATAAAATTTGATGGGAGCGAAGGGCTGTGTTCTTCTGAATCCTCATTCATGCCCCCCACACTGCCTGATGGTCTCCTCTGCTCTGTTCCTCTCAACAGCAAGCAGACGAGGGTCACAGTATTTCAGAAGGCACTCGTGCCAGAGGGAAGGTCATGTGACCAAGTCTTTCAATCACAACTGTGCACACTTGTTCAGTATAACAGGTGGGTGATACTGGAGGTTGGATGTTCTCATATTTAAGACTACATATACATTTACTATAAAATATGTTAACAAGGTTGGGGGGGGGGGCTGTTTGCTCCTGTACTGTGGTCCAAAATACTGTACCCAAAAGGCAGCATTCACTGCTCACTGTCTGAAGTTCCTAAGCTCCAGACAACACAGCCTTATGGCTCGGTGTATTAGTCAGAGTGCCGCATGTTTATGAGGAGGGCAACCAAGAACCTATGGACCCTCTAGGAAAGATCCAGTCCTTCTTGAAGTCATTAAAACAAGCCAAAATTAAACAAAAGTATCAAAGTGCAAAACCAAATGTCCTTCTAATATGGGCACTCACAGATTAGCTGTTGCCACCATTATTGCTTTTAAAACTTTCACTCAACACAGCATTGGGAATGCTTCCAACACTTGGTAGCTAGAGAAATGTAATGCCCACATGGTGTTTTCTACCCATACATGATGTGGCTACTTGTACATCAACGAGACGCAAGCGGGAGTTTTTTTTGCTTCTGCAACAACAAGCAACACTTGTGAAAGCACTCATCACAGACAGAGAAAATTAAATTTTCCTGTACCTGAGGAAATGCATCATATGTGACTGTAGCACCAAGAACAAACGCACCTGGTCTAATGTGTGAGGTGCCAGGTCTGACCCACCTGTTTCTATGGCTTGGGCTTCGTTGGTCTTCCACTGCTCTGCAACATCGTTTGCTAGGGGATCGTCGGGGTTGGGAGCGCTTAGTAATGCCTGGATCGATAGCAGCACTGTGCGGATCTGCAGGGCTGGGGACCATTTATCTGTAACGTGATATTGGAGGGAGGGGGGGGGGAGAAGAGGGAGAGAGATGACGTTTGCATTTTTTATTCCCTTTTGCTTTTTCTAACTAATAGCAGCTGAGGACTCTGTACATTAGTCAATGTCTCCAGGAAGAGAGTAATATGTGAAAAATGTGATGTCCTCTTATCGAAACAGTAGGTTCGTGCATCATTTTTAAAAAAATCTGGTTTCCACATATGAGGAAGCAGTTTCAGACACAGAAGGCGCCATGCATGGCGCAGCACTGCCCTTAGTGAGGCATTTAGTGCTCAGGGTCACGACCCCACAAGGTACAGGCCCCAGAGTGGGTCATGACCCCACAGCTGCAGTATGAACCACAGGGCCGTATCAGGGCTGTCTCAACTGCAGTGCCTATAGGGCTGTGACAGGGTAACCAGACATCCTAACCAGCTCAGCAGAGCTCTCTGACATAACATACAGGATGCAAGGGAAATAAATTGAACTACCAAAGTGCAAAAGTTGAACACAATTAGCCCCAACGATTATCCTCTCTATCTAATAACTGTTCACGGACAATACCCGCCATGCCAACTTCATGATAAATATTGTGTTTGTGTTAATGACAAGATAAAAGTCCCTTACCTTTCAAAATATCTAGACATATTCTCCCGAGCTTGTCTACGTTGGGGTGATATATTTTGGTCATGAAGCGTACTTTAGGTGCTGCCATGGGGTATTCTTCAGGAAGAAAGAGTTCAAGTTTAAAAGTCCCTCCCTCAAACGGGGAGTCCTGAGGTCCAGCGATGACCACATGGAAGTAGCGAGCGTTCCCCTCATCAGGCTCTGCCTTGATGCCTGGCACTGGCTCTGCCAGCAGGCGCTGAGTCTCCTACACACGCACGCAGACAGACAGACGTGCCACACACACCCCCACAAACACAGACAGACAGACGGAGACAGATAGATAATGAAAGGAAGCATAAAGAAGACATACATGATGGAACAGGAGGCAGGTAACTCCATAGTACCAAGCACTCAGCTAAATCAGCAGGTAAGCTCACTGATGAGGGGAGAGGGATGGGTGTGGAGCCCCCTATCAGATGTTACTGCTGTAGTGGAATACTGTGATGCCTGCATCCACACCCGAAGCTGTGGAATGCTGACTCACACGAACTAATGACCAGACCTGATGTGCCCGACATGACCTACAGCATGACTGCTTCGAGAGCTTTTTTCAGGGTGCTCTCATGTGTAACCCAGCCTGTTCAGGAATGCTCACATGAGATCCAGCCTGCCCACTCCTGAAGCAGAGGAGCCCATCGCTAAAGAAGCATCATGCAGATCTCCACGAGAACTCTACTACACTGCTCTGAGTAAGATCAGACTAGCTCCTAGAGCTTTGCTCTAAAGACTTACAAGCGTTGACCCATTTCGAAGGGAAGGCTTAGGTGGATTTGTGGGGTTTTTGTTGAGCATGGAGGCTCTTCTGCAAGCATGTGGAATGGAAAAGGACAAATATTTGTGATACAAGCACAGTGGTCCCCATAGAGTCCTACACACAAAGCAGAGCCAGCAATATGCATCAAGGAAAAAAGCACCCTCATGAGTTAAAGTAAATAAACTCTGGTGAGTGTCCATCAAACTGTCAGTTACGAGAATTATTCTGCTATTCCAACCACATTAACTTTGGATACTGTGATTACGTCCAATTAAAGCATTGATCTTATGGCCAGGTTACTGCAGTTTACATCTGCAACACGCAGCTACACACACAAAGACAGCATGGAGTTGGATGCGTGATGCACTGGTATTCACTTACAAAACAGGATGTGATCATGAAACTGACAAACCCATGTGCTAAATGTGCTATATATGGCTAGCCATTTAATTACCCAACTGATGAGCCTTCAAGCTATAACACGGATGTGTTGCAGTACTGCTCCAGCAGTAATGACAAGGGGTCACGTATCCAGGACTGCGCCAGTCGAAATATCAGAGGTTAGCCTGCACTACCAATCGCCAAAGAAACAAGGCTGTGCTAATCTCATATGCGTCCACCAACAGGCCTTGGAAATTAATTGATTTAATGATGCCCAATAACTTTTCAACCATTCTGCAGTATGCATGTACCTCTGCTTGGACACTACATTTAAAACTGGCGACACAAGATGGCCTGTAATTTCTGGGCCATGTGAGCCTGCACAGACTGAGCAAGCAAACCCTCTCCCAGTGATTACTCAGAAAAGGGTTCAGAGTGACAGTTCCTCACATACATCCATCTGCCAGTAATTACAGTTTTGTCATCAAGTGCAGTAGATGGAAAACTGCCCATCATTCTTGTGACCAATGTGACATGTGAACTCTGCATTTGGCCAAAATCAGTGCTTCCCTCATGAAAACCTCATGTACACATGTGCGAACCCTATATCTAGCATAAGCACCTCTAGACAGCCGCGCGAAAAAAGGCCATTACGACGACCCAGTTCTTTCACTTGAAACTAAAGGACTGCTGAAAACATAACATATTATAACATAAGGACCACGAAGGAATAGATTCTGCCTCGCTGACAATCCAGGAAACCTTTAGTCAGTGCTGCGCAGCCACCCTTAGTCAAACAGTAAGTGCCGGGTAGGTACAGCTACTTGTACGAGCCTGCTTGCATTTTTAACTCCTAAATCCCTGTGGTCAGACAACACTGGAAAAGGCCAACATTTATATTTCGTTCAAAACAAGCCCTGTTTACATTACATACATCACAAAATTCCAGCAGGTGACATTTAAAAAAAAAAGAAAAAAAAAAAAGCTGTTAACAGCAGAGTTGTGTGCCTACTGTCATGCACCTGTCAAATCTCACACCTTGGAGCATTCTTCTACGCTTCCAATCTACTGTTTGTCATACTGATCAACATTGTTGATTATTTTTCTGCAGGAGGAATGAGACGGGTTGAAATTTGCTACATTAAAGTATTATTCAGAATATTCCTAAATATCAGGCCAACCTTAATCTAAAATTATGTCTAATGATTTATTTCCAGCGTCCCCAACAACGATCGTATAATAAATATATCGCCTGATTGGAAGGCTGTAAAAATACTAAAAATTATTTGAGAAAAAAAAAACTCTAAAGTCTGTCAAATATGTGCATTTCTGACACTTCAGCAGATAAAACCCTGAAGTTGCACAAAAGATCCAGACAACAAAACATGAAGAGAAAAATACATCTAGGTACGTGCCAGATGAGGCCGTGCAGATTTAAAGAACATAGCCACCTTGTCTGAGAACAAAACCTTATCGTTACAATATTTTGGCCTTTACATTTTTCTGGCTTTTCCATTCAGATTTTTTTCCAATTTTCAAAATTTGCATGAATGAGGTGGATAAGCACTCCACCTATGTGCGAATGTCCAGCACAGCACCAGGCCTGTCTGGTTGCAGAAATTATTCTAACAAATAACATCTCATTATCACAATTTCACCTGGGTCTTATTAGGCTTTTGTGATGTATATTGCGTGACCAAAAAAATAAAAAATAAAAATAATAAAAAAAAATCCATCCATCACTTCAAATTATGCTCTAACATTTCATTGTTGGCGTTCTACACACACTTTTTATACATTTTTTATACATACATTATATATATATATATATATATATATATATATATATATATATATATATATATATAATAATGCGCGGCACTTTGCTTGCAGAGCTGAAGGAACTGCCCAAAGCCTCCTGTTCCTCTGAAAACCTGTGTATTTCACTACAGTTTTGAATATATTGGATATACATGCACTATAATTCACAGTTCTATTATGTTTGGTTTTTAACATTTTTGAACATATTCCTATTTTAGGCCTATTTTGTTTGTAGCTATAGTTGAAGTCTCTTCCATTTATCCTTTTATATATTCATATTGTATATTTCATTATATGCATAATTAAATTTATACAAAGGCTCTAACTAAAGGAGAAAGCATGTATAATAAATCTATCATTCAGTGCAATAATGATAATTCAATGCAGTTTCCATGAACTATTTATTCCTTGAATTTACAGCAAAATCATGATACGCACCAATACCTGGCTAAGAAATGACCCATGTCATAATATGAGATTTGCCATATTGCACAATCCTAGTTTTGATTAAAAAAACAAACACAGGCAGCAGGTTTAAACCAAGGTTCTGGTCTTCACCATCATAGCCCATTTCCCACAGGCTGAAAAATAAACTAAGGCTGTGCTCGTCCCAGATTGTTGTTTTGAAATCTTGCCTTCACCAGCCAAGAGGTGTAAGCCAGACCCCACCACTGTCATCACCCAAGACACCACTGCACCAGGAGAAACAGTAGCCATTACCTGGAGTGAGACTGGCTAACCTTCAGGGTTTGGAACCACACACCCACACAAGTAATGAGATCGTATCTGATATCACCTGTGGAATGCCGTTGGTGTGGAGACGCAACACATCTGATAGGTGCACAGGTTGATTAACAGCTCTCCAGCCTTGTGCAAGCTGCCCACAGGACCTCGGGAATGCTGCATATCTTATATTAAAATGTCCTGCAGTCAAATTGTGTTTTTTGTTCATGCAAAGAACGGGAAGCATTTTTAGAATCCATGTGCTCAGTGCAAAAAACCTGTTCATCATAAATAAAACCTTAAACAGAGAATAAGGTTTGACTAATACTGTGCTTATTGTTACAAGTGATAAACATCCGTTAACAAGCCCATGAAGAACCCACCAAACAAGGTTCCTCAAGATTTGTCTTAAATTCATCAGTCATTTGAAAAAACAGTCCAACTGTCCTGACATTTTATCACATTATCACAATGCACATTACCACGCTAATAAGCAATACATTAACGCGTTTGTGGGGTGGGGAATTCTCTCTCCTTTGTTCCCTTCGAATATAATTGAGGGAAAAAAATTCAATGTTTCAGATGATTCCCGGACAAAATGTAGAGCACCTAGAGGGGCAGCCAAGCCCAGGGGCGCCTGAGCCTCCAGCACCCACACGACATAGCGAGTGTGTACTTTAATATGAAGCACTGGATAAGGACATAACCTCAGGAGGTGCTGTGATTTTAATAAATATTTGTCTTTCCTTTATCACGATTTAGACAAATAGTCCCCCCTCCAACTAATTACAGGCGATTTACCCAAACATAACAAATGTCGATATTTTTTATGAAGGTAATGAACGTGCGGCACCGAAAGCGTAGGCCTGATGACACTGGGCGTGATAACCTAGCCCACACCGGTCTGGACTACGCCTTTTCACCATAACCTTCAATAAAAACAAATTCCCCTAACCATTAAACCTGTTAATGTCATTGCAGCCCCTCAGAGGTTTGCCCGGGGTATAAACTGACGGTTTTGTTCCCTAGCTAGCGTTAGGTTAGCTTCGTCACGCGATGATGAGTTAGCCGTTAGAGAAGCCTGCTAACCTTGCTAGCTAACTAGCTAACCTAGGTACCCAACACTCATCTAAGTCAGAGTAGCGACCGGAATCATATTTAACTACCGCTACGTTCTTATAGAAACACACTCTTACTGTTTACGTTTTCCTCTCTCGTATATCACGTACATCACATATTGTGTTTGTGTTAGCTAGCTAAGCTAGCCATTAGCGAGGCCTAGCGCGGAAAATAACTGCCAACAAGACCCGCACGCGCCGTTCGAACGCGAGCGCGACGCGCGTGACGCGGCGCTGCGGCTAGCTCGCGTCAGTTAGCCCGCGTCAGCTCAACTGCAGACACGCGTCGTGTTTATTCCACGCTCCGTAGAAGCTGCGCCGTGAGTGACCCATTATCCTTACGTGCTTACGACACGCTGGGAAACTAACTCGGAGCTAACTGTGCTAACCTGTGTTAGCCTGTGCTAACCTGTGTTAGCCTGTGCTAACCTGTGTTAGCCTGTGCTAGCCTCCGATGTTCCGTCGATGAATGGTTAGCCGCCATGCTAGCGCGTTGGTAAGCGGGTCCGTCTGCGCTTACTTGCACTCCCTGACCAACATTCTCGCCATTTGATGTCCCGTTCCGTTGGTATTTCTGAACATTTACGACCAAGTGACGGGCTCTCCGCCATTTTCCGCTCTCTGTATTTTTAACGCTCCCATATTCGGCTTAAGCACGAAGACCCAAACGGAAGTGGCTAACGAGCGCAAGCAGGCGCAAACGCTAACCAGTTTCTGCAGTCTTCTGCGTCACGCAGGCTGTGCTCCGGGTTCGTTTTATGCCGTAATTCGGGACGCAGGAGTGTGCTGCGCAGTGTGATTCACTTCACAATTACCTTGATGATTCTGCGGGGCAATCCTGCCATCTTGTCTTGAATGCGGCTTTAGCTTCGTCTCTCAGTGCCTCTTCCTCGCAGAGACGCAGTGTACACGCCTTCCGGCGCCTGCGTCACGCCTCCAGCACGCCCAGGCGTGGCCTGGTATGCTGGGAAATGTAGTTTTACACATAATCTATGACACGATGAAATTCAGTAAGCAGTTGTGAATGCCCGAGCGTTATAAACCGCCCTCCTATGTTTATGGTCTTTTTAGGATCTCATGTGCACGAGTGTATTTTTGTGGGAGGGATTGTAATATATGTACATCTCACGCGCAGGAAAAGATGCATTTGACATGATTGCAGTTCCCAAACTTGAAGAGCTAAACTTGGTAGCCAATTAAAAGACCATCGTTTTCAAAACAAACACAAAAAAACAGGCCTAACAAATTACAAAGAAATGGGGCAAAACTTATTAAAATGTTACTTAGGCTATATTATGGGCTATTATAAAATGAAATGTAAAGATCAGGTTTGCAACCTATGTCCTCTTTCGCTTTATCATTTGTGTGTGTGTGTGTGTGAGAGAGAGAGAGAGAGAGAGAGAGAGATCTTGAAGGTTTGGAGCGGAAGGAACTTGAGTTTGGGACAGGCTATATGAGTAGTTCCTCAACGGTGTGGTGACTAAGTCCTAGAGGCACGCAGGAGAGAAAGCTCACAGTTCATAACAGACATGCCATCCCTGCTACATCTTAGAAAAGGTATGCAACTTTACGCATCTGATCATGAACAAATTTTATTAATGGTATACTCACATTTTTATTTCCTTTACATGTTTCATAAGGTATTGTTGTTTTTTAAATAATACCTGTAGACTTAACATTAAGGTACACTTGGAGGACACGCATTTTTGTTTAATTTGAATAAAATGTTCTCCAAAAAAGAAGCAAAGAAAAAAGTTATTGTAGTAAAACTTCTATTAAATAATGCTCGTTCTGCTCTTATTTAAATATCACTATTACATCACCTCAGTTTCCCATGTAACATATATTGCTTTGAGTAATTTTCAAAATGTTCTTCTTTATCACAATTAATTATTTCTGAAAATTGATAAAATAATTAAATTGCCATCTGTATATGATCAAATTTTAGCATCCGATTTTACACACAGAAACATGATGCAGACATTTAGACCATTAAAAAACAAAACAAAAAAGCTTAAATTTCAGTTACACCCATTATTAAATGTGACATAGAGATAGTATCAATGATTAATTTAGAAATACTTTTCAAGTCATATTCTTATTCCTTTTCTAAAAGGTCAGGATTTGGGGATTATTAATTTAGTAAAATTAACTGACCTTTTAAAAACATTAGCGTCATCTAATAAAATCTCACGTTCTCCTGATCTGCAGTAGTGGTCTATATAAAGGCGATCACTGTCAGACATGGTCTTTGTTTAACAGTAAACACTCCCTGGTCACATGATCTCACATGCGCGACCTCATCCGCTCATCGCTCAGGACGCAGGCGCAAATGTACTGCTGCCTAATCTACGTCTTTTTTTTTTCAGTGTAGAGAATGCGCGGATAATGCCATCTGAATTAGAGGGTTTCCTGCTTCCAGTGAGCACTTGATATGAAAGGCTGAACGCATTCTGACAAGGCTAAACCAGACTTCCTAACGTGTTCATAAGACATTTTAACCAGTGCATTACACTGACTTCTTAACCTGTTCATAACGTCCTGATATCCAACTTTTATCGTTTCAGTACATGTAACAATCCGTTGGAAACAATGAGCTTTTTAAAAATAGTGACCTGGATAATGTTCAGTGCTGGCAGCTATGTTGAATGCAATATAACAATTATAAAATCTGAAGAGAAAAATACATAGTTTTGTTTTCTTTAACCCAATAAACAAATTATAAAAGTTTTTTATAGAAAAGTTGGCTTTATAATGATCACATTTTCCTGCCTTTTTTCTAAAAACATTGCTCCTGTTAGTTACCCTAGTAATATTTTCTTTTTAATGTCACTTGCTCACTAAAAGGTTGCCAAAAGGCTCTGAATAGCATTACAAGTGGACTGTTGTTCAACTATCATGCCCCATTCTCAGTTGTGGTGCTCTGGAAGCTGATCCTGCAGTATGTCTTATCTCGCAGTTCTTCTCACCCACCTGGACCATGCCATGGCCTCCCACCCTGTTGTCATGCCAACAGGCCTGGGCTCCACCTACTCAGCCACACACAGCAGCAGCAACGTGGGCGGTGACTTCAGCCCAGACACGGGCCATTTTCGCTGCTGTGTGGCTGGTGCGTATTACTCCACCTTTACAGTGGGCAAGTGCCCCAGGAAACTGCTGTGGATGACACTGGTGAAGATCAGGCAGGAGGTGGAGGCCATAGTCTACAGTGAGTATAGCAAACAGGGTCATGAGGGGACCGGGACCAGAGTGGCATTATCAGCCTAAAGCCCATGGACACAATTTGGCTTCTCATACAGCAGAGCCCAGATCGCGCCCTTTACGCATGTCACTCTCACTGCCCAGACCACACCCTTTACGCATGTCACTCTCACTGCCCAGACCACACCCTTTACGCATGTCACTCTTACTGCCCAGACCACACCCTTTACGTATGTCACTCTTACTGCCCAGACCACACCCTTTACGTATGTCAGTCTTACTGCCCAGACCACACCCTTTACGCATGTCACTCTTACTGTCCAGACCACACCCTTTACGCATGTCACTCTTACTGCCCAGACCACACCCTTTACGCATGTCACTCTTACTGTCCAGACCACACCCTTTACGCATGTCACTCTTACTGTCCAGACCACACCCTTTACGTATGTCAGTCTTACTGTCCAGACCACACCCTTTACGCATGTCACTCTTACTTCCCAGACCACACCCTTTACGTATGTCAGTCTTACTGTCCAGACCACACCCTTTACGTATGTCACTCTCACTGCCCAGACCACGCCCATTACAGCACCGCTGGGCCGTATGTCTGGGCCAGTTAATTAACTATCAGTTAGTTAACTATCATTGTATATAATAAATAAATAAATAAATAAATAAATAAATATAAATAAATATATATATATATATATATATATATATATATATATATATATATATATATATATATATATATATATATATATAGCTGTTTTTTAATTATCAAGACGTGAAAGAAAACTGACAAAACTAAAATGTCAGATTTTGTAAGCTTGTTAGTATTATTAAGAGACAGAAGAAAGTAGAAACCTGGCAAAATGTGAACTTGGAAATTTCTCATGTTTTAAGAAATGTGTTTTCAAAAAAATAAAAATAAAGGAAAAAAATTCAGCATGATATTGAGAGGTCGCAGGGCCGCTCCTGTCATAGCATGCTTTTGCTTGGTTTAAACACCATTTTACTGTTGAAATCTTAAACCACAGCTGTACTTTCATTAACAGTAGCTGGGTTCTCTATGCATAATGTCTCATGCTTTGCCTCATGTTTGGAGTTCATTTCAAAAACTTCAGGAACCTGTAGAGAAAAGAAAAGTAAAAAAATGCCTAACTTTGTCATTTGTTTGTAATGCATCAGCTTTAAAGAATACTGACAAAATGTACCTTATGGTCAAGTGTGTATCTCTCCTCATAAGAGTGCTTTCTCACAGCTTTTCTCTCTGTGTCAACATAGGCCACAAAATGAATCAACGTGTAGATTCTGCAAAAAAAAAAGAAAAAGTTTAATGTAACATTTTACTGATTTTTACTGTGTTTTACCTCATAGCTGGGCCCGATTAAGCCCTTTTAAATGTATTTTTCCTCATAGCTGGGCCCAATTAAGCCCAAGGCTGTGAAAAATTTGGGGCACAATTAAAATGAAGATTTCTTTGTATGCAGTATAAAAACAGTGACAGATGATGAACTGTACAAACCAATACGATCCAATAAAGTAGCATGCCTAGACTAATTCTGATGCAGCACCAAAACAAATAAACAAACAAAGATCTGAAGATCTGCACAGAACTGCAGCCTAGCAAATGCCTGTTTCTCTTGCTACTGTCCTCATGTGCAGACCCCATTCTCAAGTTTCCTAGGAGGTTGCATCATTTAACATACATTGCTAGGGTGTCTGATGCAAAGCAAAATGAGAAATAGAACATAACAGTAAACAAACTTGATATTTTAGAGGCCAAAAAAAAAAACTTGTTTCGTTTAACCTGCGGCTGCAATGGTCCATGTGCTTGTGAAGCTCTAAGCTGCAGCCTTCGCAGCCTATATGCTAATTGAGGGACTACCGACTAACATCTAGTGGTACCTTTGGATATATTGATATAAACATGCGAGAACGTGAGCTGTAGAGAATATGTTTATTACCTATGGTAGAGCATTGCAAAAAACTGTATAAAGAGCAGCACTGAGAAGCTCAAGAGGAACATCAAGGATATTGGATCGATGAAAAATCGTTGCCCCACTGCAACAGACCCGTTTGGGTATATTTTTGGAATAGACAGCGTGACGGCACTACCGATGGTCTGGAGGAACAAGGTGGCAACTAACCAGAGGGCATTGCAGATGAAGAAGACAAATGCCACCTGTGATGGGGAAAAAAAAGAACTCTGTCAGTTTCCATAGCAATGTGAAAAAAGCAGAATAATCGACATGTTGGATATGGGACCAGGATCGTCTGACCTTGTTTCTCAAGTCTTTAAGGTCTTTTGCAATTTTTTCTTGCTGTTCTTTGTTCTCTTGAAGAGGTTCTAAATATCTTTTCTGAAGCTGTTTCCAAAACTCAAATTCATCCTTAAAAAAGTGAAAAAAAACCAAAAACCATGAGAAATATTGTAGAATAAGACAAAATGTTTTCAACAATGCTAGAAATTTGTGGAGACATTTTAGGAAAATTTTACCTCTGACAGTGTGTCCCTTTCTAGTGGGAAGTCATAAAATTTGATCTGTAGAGCTTCAATCCAATCTTGACATAAATTTGAAACAGCTTTAGAAAAATGTCATGAACCCTGATCTATTTGAAGAGCATTATTAGTGCATAAAAATACTGAATACATTCATGTAAATAACAAAGGAGACATTCACAGCACTCACCTTTAGATATTTGTGGTGCAAGGCTCTCATGGGAACTGAAGCAAACCAGAAGACGAAATAGAAAAATCTTTAAGTAACTGTGATCAAGCTCATATCTGAGGCAAATATTTAGATCATTTAGGTCAATCTATGATAGCAATAAGATATTTGTACAGTAGGGACAAATGCAACTTGTGCAGAAGTAATCTACATCACCAGCATTTTAGCTAGTAGCCAGATCAACCATTTGCACTCTAAGATCATTGTTAAATCCTTTCATTTAAAATTACTTATCCAGAAAAGGAGGAACCAGAATCGTACATAATACAATACGCCACTCGCTTGAATGTTATGAATTTTTTTTACCTTCCATTCTCCTCAGAAGCCACGTGAACCTGTGGATCTTTATGCGGCGACGTGGTGGGTCCCAGCAGAGGTTCCTTCTCAATTGTGTCCTCCCTTCTGCTGTGCTCGTGGTTCCAGCATGGACACTGGTAACACGTGGCCTCGAGGACCTGCCTCCTGAGGGTGCGCACCGCCACAGTCTTAGCTTTGCCCCCAGTCTCGCGCGTTCCCCACGTGACATTGTTCATGTTGACGATGGAGTAGATGGTCAGTAGCAGATAGCCACTGGGGATGCAGAGGAAGTAGAGGACCCCGTAGATGATCAGGGAGAACTCCTGAGGGTGAAACGCCGCCGTTGTGATGTACAGGAGCGTCATGCCGATGATGAAAAGGCCGCTGGGCGTCATGAACGTCTGCTGCTTGACTATGTCACCTAAGCATTAATGACGACTTCTGGGTCAGTTCCGTGACTGTTCGGCTATTAAGATAGTACCCAAAATTTATTTCTGTTTAATTAACTTCTAGCAGATTCATGAGCCTCATTCACCAATATCTTCCTAAGGGTTTTCTTGAATTTGCTCTTGAGAAAGGTTCAGAGAAAAGGTCTACGTCAGATTTACAACGGTTTCTTAAACCGCGGAATTGTTCGCACCTTTGTTTTTATAACGACGGGAATATAACCTTATAATCTTAATCTTATAACCCCAACTCTTATCCTCATACAGCATGTGCCAGATCTTCCTAATTTGCATGAATAAACATCCTGCCAGTCCCCGTAGAAGGGCATGAGACTACAGGACTGAGTGTATGCGCAGAAATCTATGGAAAAAAAGACTTGCTTAATTGCGACTTTATGTTTGCTTAATTGTAACTTTAGGTCTCGATTTTCTGACTGTAATCGTTGCACAATGCAGACAGACAGATGTAAGCATTTTATTATTTCCCTAATTGTTGGAATGCATGATTCTCAAGTAACTTAACTGATGTGAACTGAAATGTTACTGTAGTGTTTATTTTAAAATATCATACTTTATAAAATAATGCGAATAATTATTAAAAATATTTTAAATGATTGAAAATGTAATTTAAAGCGTATAACATACAAGTGTATAACCAAATAAAACCCATAGAACAAATGTACATAAGAGTATCGTTACCTACGAACAAATCCTAAATGTGAAAACATTGATGAATGTCAGGATCTTTGTGAAAACTGCATAAGTGGGTTTTAAGATGAAATGTCTTCTTAAGAATGGTTGGTGAAAGAGGCCCCTTGTTTTTATTTGTAACTGCTTCAATTTATAATTTAAAAATTATTAAAATGATATATTTAAAACAAAACAAGTACAAACCCATCACCTATGATGGAGAGAATGGTCCCTGTCATGAGAAACGCATACAGGATGCTCATGAGCGCTGCTATCTGGATCTGTGTGTCGGCTTTGAGCTTGAAGCACAGTGCCAGGTAAACAGCAGGGGGCGCTGTGGCCAGAATAAGAGCAGTATTTTGTTCCATATTCAGAACAAACGTAAAACTTCCTGCAAGAGAGATTCAACCACATTACAGACAAATAATAAAAAATATTTGAATATAACAATAAAACAAAACTTATAACTGGGTTGTCTGTGTAAAGTCAGTATAAAGTCTGTATAAAGCCAGGATACACTTTAACCACATCCTCCTCATTGGTAAGTACTTTTCTTGCTCTAATGTCTTTTTATAGAGTTCTTTACCTGCGATCATCAGGCAGATGGTAGCTGGACCCAAGATGGATGCTCCCATGCTGATGACCTGGTAAAGAATGTACAGCTTGGAGATGGAGCTGTTCCTCTCAGAGGTCAGACCTCCGGAGCTCAGCAGGTTGACGGTGTTTGCCATGGTGGACGGCCCCCAGCGTCTCCGCTGGTTGTAGAACTCTGTGAAGTCCTGCGGCGCGTTGGTGTAGGCATCCGAGGCCGCGTTGTACTCCACCCTCCAGCCCTGCTGCAGTAGTAGGGTACACAGCCACCGGTCTTCTCCTAGAAGGACATGGGGGAAACTTATAAAGGTGAGGAGGTGGGGCCCTTATAAATGTGTGTGTGGCGGGGGGGAACCCTTATAAAGGTATGTGTGGTTGGGGCCCTTATAAAGGTGAGGAGGTGGGGCCCTTATAAAGCATTCAGGTTTCACTGCATCACAAAAGGGCCTTATGCCAACAGAAGGGATTGCTCTGTGTTAGTGTTATATTTTAAAATGTATTATTTGAAATCAATTGGTTTCTTAAAGCATCAGATCGATTAGTTTAATTTATCTATCAACTATCATAATTAGCATAAGTGTAATTAGCATAACTCAATTCTGTGTGTTTATGAGTTCTGAAAGAAAACCCCTAATTGTTATCAGACATTATCAGTGTAATTAGACCTATGAAATGAACAACTCATTACCCTGATCGTACTGTATGTAGTGACTGGCCTCGGTTGCTTTAGTGGTGTATCTCTTCATCACGTTGTCATCCATGAGGGCAGAGGCTCTGAAGAGGCTGAAACAGCCAGGACTGCAGAGCACACAGCCAAACACATGCTCCGCCGTCTTCTGGAGCCAGTGACCCACCGCGTACTCAAACTTCTGATACCACACCATGGGACCTTCATTCACACAGGTGGAACAGGCAAGATCAAGGTCAAGGAAGTAATTAGTGCTTTTCCCATACTTCTCACACCGCTGTCCCACTTGCTTTGCAATCTCGACTGTAACATGCTTTCCATTGTTATTTGAAAGTATTCAACTGATAAGGGCTTTACACGAGGCTGTATAAAACAGAGATATAAATATACATGCGTGTACCTGTGCCAGTGGGGTGAATGCGTCCACACACAGCTCCTACCTCTGGATAGAGCTTCAATCTGTCAATTAGCAACATCACGGCAGAGGGTTGGAAGTCTGTGTCTCCATCCAGGGCCAGGATATACGTCTTCTCCTTCTCTCTCTGCAGGGGGTCACAGACGGACCCTTCACACTTTTACACAGAGTTTGTTACAGCTGCGCAGCTGAGCGCTTGCACTTAGTGAATCTATGAGAATCCTGCTGAAAACAGCATGAGAAATGATTGTGTGTTGTCTGACAGTTTTCTGAGTGTGTGTGTGTGTGTTTGGAGGGGAGATTGGAAAAGTGATTTCTATGGATGTTTGCTCAACATCACTACAGTTCCACAGGTGAAATCTAGACTGTGTACACGGTGTTATGGGTTTTTCCCTTTAGCCACCTTCAGGTTCTCCTTCAGTGTGTCCACATTCCCTCCCTCCTCAAACATCTTAAAGTACTTCCTGTTGAGTCTCCAGCCAAGGAGATAGTACAAATACATGATCTGTCAAAAACAGTAAACATTTACGTAAATTGTTAACATTCCATTTGGTCGTGTTTTACTGGGGTTCATTTCCAGGTTGGTTTGTTTTGGCATACTTGGGACCATCTCTTTTTGTGGCGAATCAGCTGTTTGTCCTTCAAGTGAACCATCATCACGTTGCCTCTAGGAAGTGTGTATTCCAGCCGCCCTCCGTAGGGGGCGCTAATGATCTTCTGCTGAGGGAGGTGGGGCTTGTTGTTGAAGATACACGGGTCCTCCTCACTAAAATTGCTAATGCATGACCAATAAATGTTCTGGTTAATCTTTACCCATGATTTCTGTTGTTTCCCAAGAAACGTGTGATTGGCTCCATACAATAATGCTTACACGTATACTTCTTTGATCACTTCCACTAGGGTCTCGGCATACTCATTTACATGCTGTATATGATGCGTTTCCTTGAAGGCGTCATCAAAGTAAATATGGAATTCAAACATGACATCATTGTGTTTATTTATTTTTGGCCGATATTTGTCAAGCCTGGTTAAAAAGACCAAAAGGAAAAAGAGGTTAGTGAATATAATATTGTCATGTACATGTCATACCATATTACACGTATAACAGAATAAAATTACCGGAACATTGAAATGATTATTTTCATCATTTCGTCATATGTTTCGTGCCACATTGTTGCACACAGATATACTGTGACAGTTTCTTTCAGTCTGAAGAAAAAAAGATGCCAACACTATAGTCACATTTCAAATCAAATGTTCGAATGCATTTTATACATTTTATATGTCTTATACGTTGTCTTACATCATTTCCTGTGAACGGGCACTCAAAGCACTTACCCTTCCTCCTTATTCCTGCTCCTGATCTCAAAGCGGGTGTCCAGCAGCATGGACTGCTCCAGGAACGCGCCCTCGTACATGTGCTTCAGGAACAGGTCCTGAGTCCTCTCTATGCGCCGGATCTTCAGGAACCAGATATACACTGTGCTAAGCACCAGTCCCAGCCACCAGCTCAGAGCACTCAATCCCAGAACCACCAGCCCCCCGACACGCGTTTCTGACACCACCTGCCGAGCGCACAGGCTCGCTGTGACATCCTTCATCAGCCGACCAAACCAAGCCATGGTAGAGTTCGCCCCCGGCAGCCCACTTTGGCAAAACGTACTGCTCGAATCGGACCGCTGGGTGACCTCGGCAGCGAGCAGACCCAAGAGAATGGACAGGACGGTGAGGGAAGCCAGGTACATGGGCACGAGAAAGCAGCGTCGCAGGGCGTGCATCTTGAAGGCTACCACCACAAACCAACGGCACAGGGCAGATGAGGCGATCTGGATGCCCACCAAGCCGAAGACGGTGGTGCTCACGCTCGCAGGGGCTGCCGTCACGGAGGACCAGTCTGAGGGAGCGACACTGGCTCCAACCACAGCTGCCGTGATGAGGATTTTCACCACAGCAGACAAAATACACACCATGTTCTGCGACCTGGCCATGTCTTTGCAGATCTCTTCCAGTAAGGAGATTTTGAAAAGTGTGCTGTAGTTTTCCCACCAGTTCAAAGACACAGATGGTTCCTATGATGGCCAGACCAACAGAGGTCTTCACATGGGCGGTGGACTCCTCAGTCCCCAAATAACCAATCAGGAAAAGTGTGTAGCCAAGAAGAATGAAGAGGACGGAGCTGGCTGGTGACATTAAGACTCTTTTTTTCTCTTTTGCAAGGCACTCAGTGGCTACCTGGAACACCGCTGACAGGATGCACACACTGTTCAAGATCGTTGTGTTAGTGATGATGTCAAGCTGAGGCATGGCCAACACTGTGAGGATCACCTCTCCAACAGCCACAAGGGATTCAACACTCAGGACCTAGAAGGCAGCGGAGCAGGTCTGTTAACCACACCTGCCTTCCATTCAGCGAAGGAAAGCAGGGGCAAACTCCAAAACAAAGTTTACATCTAGTGCTGGTATGATTAAATAAAATTAGCATCAAAAACAAACAAAAAGGAATCTGTCATTGTTAAAAAAAACAAAAACAAACTTACCCACAGAATGCTTTTCCTGGATGGTTTTTCAGATCTTTTGAAAAAGAACTTCCACAGACTCTTGAGCAAAAGTAGCAGGTTTGGGGCGACCAACACACAGCCCATTCCTAGCACGGCACTGGGTTTATGTGCCGCAGGGACGCTCGTAGTCACATTGCTCTCGAGGGTTACCAAAAGCAGAAATGATGACTGCACAAACACGTCCATAAATTAGTGCCACAAAGCATTTTCACTTGTGAACGATCTGTTTATCAAATTATATAACATGTCAGTTTTTTTCTGACCTTACTGAACACTGCAAGAAGAAAGACCAATGTACCAACAACACTGCACGAGAACCACTTCAAGAACTGGAAACTCATTTTGGGTTTTTGCTCATCTTGAATAATTGGAACATCTCTGCAAGCATCCCATGATGGTCTGTAAAAAAAATAACAATAATAATAACAACAACAACAACAATAAATAACAACAACAACAATAATATTACAAACTAAATAATAATCCAGATACAAATACTGTTGACTAAAAACAAGCAACTATTTGGATGGAATTGTTCAAGGAGCAAAAATGACAGAGCAGGTGAAATATATGGTTGTATGACTGGTGCCCTAAAAAAGACAAAGTGAGTGTTTTATTGTAATGCCATATATATATATATATATATATATACTGTTATTTACTTAAATAAACCACAATTATGGTATTTATTCTCTCAAAACAGTGTTCAACAATTAAAAAAGAGGTACTGATTTCTCCCCTGACCGGGTGCACAGATTTGATACCTGAACTCAGTTTCCTTCTGGCCCACTGCCATGGCGCTGCTCTGGAACGCTACAGACACCGTTTCTCTGAAGATGAAGGACCACAGACCGAACCTTTAAACGGAGGAGGAAACTTCCCCAGCCCTCCGCAACACCCTCTGTCGAGGTCCAGCCCACTCAGGGGGGCGGGCTTCACAGACCCATTGCTTAGTGAAAATAAATATTTCCTTAAAATTGAGGAAGCAGGAAGAAAGTAACTCTAAGATATAAAGAAAACCCCTAATTGTTATCAGACATTATCAGTGTAATTAGACCTATGAAATGAACAAATACTTGTTTTATACCAGGAAACCTTTAATTTCACCAAAAGATGGTTCACAGGAAACAGTGATTTTATTTTAAAAAAAGACAGAAAAACCAAGTCAGATTTCCATAAACTCACAAACGGTAAAACAGGCAATTGTAGAAAACCAGCAGGGCAAAACAGATACATACAGATGAGGGTGAGTAAAAAAACAACCCCAGAGCAATCTGTAAAATAGAAGAGCAGGAGAAATACAGGAGAAACAGACTGGATCAGAGAATACACTCAGCAAAACAACAAAAAAAACAGAACACTGGGATAAAAATACACTGAGGGTGATTGATAACAGACAACAGGTGAAATCCCCAACAGGTTGGTCAGAACTGAATAAGTTACCCAGAGGATCATGAGAGTTTGAGTTAGTGGCACAGAGGCAGTGACAGGCATGATGGGAAGGACAGATGACTGTAGTGACAGCAGCAGCAATAGCTGTAAAATTTGCTGATTTCATGAAATAGTTACAAATCCATTTCAAATCTACTGTTCATTGGGGAAGTCATCAGGAAAATGGTCCAGCTTACTGGCTTTCTGGTCTTAAATATCTGTCAAGGCAAACTTCAGTCAGGATCTTGGCCTGTTCATAGCGAGCGAGACTGCTCTAATTAAGGTCGTTAATGGCATTTGTTTAAATACAGGCTGGTATCACTACTGCTCCAGATGTGGAATACTGTTTGAAGGGACAGCATAGGTAAAAAGGTTAGTACACTACACAGGGCCCCTCTACTGCACTGTATGGGTCCCTACAGGACCCTGCGGTTTCACCACTAGAAGGGCACTGATTAACACGTCGAATTTTCTTGCTCTAGAAGGCAAATCATCATAATTTATGGCATGAAGGGACACCCTAGAGGGGTGATTTCAGAGCTGCCTTTGATGCCACAGAGTAAATCATTCTTACGGACAGGCCGGAGAGGTGGGTCTGACTCTCTGGTTTATTTCCGACCTGCGAGGCAGAATTTACTTTGTCAAAAAAAAAGAAAAAAGAAAAGAATGATTCTGAAAGAATGCCAGTGACGTGTGGTGTCCATCAGGGTTCAATTCTTGTACCACTCTTATTTAATTTATACTTTCTTCCTATTAGCTAAATCTTGCAAATGTTCCATTTTTGAGCTATTTCACCACAGCTTTTGAGATGACCCAGATTTACTTGGCTCTCTCCTCAAACAACTAATGTCCCTTCAACTCATTTTGAAAGTGCCTTGAGCACACCACTAACTGGACAGGCCAAAACACTCTGCAGTTTACTAAAACCAAAAACCTGTAGGACTGACTACTGTAATGGTCCCCTTGCCTTTGAATTGCCGCTGTATGAAAAGTGCTATAGAAACTTTGCTTGTCTTGTTTCACTTTGGTGCTGCATCATCGGTTTATTGTAGTATTAATGTAGTATTATTGTAGTATTAATACAGTATTAATGTAGCATTAATGTAATATTATTGTAGTATTATTGTAGTATTGTAGTATTAATGTACTATCAATGTAGTATTAATGTAATTTTCTCAGTTAATGTAGTTTAATTTAGTATTTCAAAGATGATGGTAACAGTTAATTTTAGCAGGATTCAAACAGTGAAACAGCAGAATTTCTGGGGCCCCACTGCACGAGGCAGGGTGGTGGCCCTTTAAAATATTTATTTTCTTCTGGGTGGGGGTTACCCTCAGTATCCTGCTTGCCGTGCACACCCTCGTGAGCCCTGTGCCTTGCTCCTGCACCAGGTGGATTCAAACTTTGTTTGTGATTTGTTAATGCATGAAAAGGACAAGGAAAAAAAAGTATTTGCATATGTCAATATATGCCTTGTGTATCTGAATGCTTTATATTTCATATCCATCAGCTTTACCCACCCTGCACGCCACAACCTGAGTTTTGATATCATTTTGGACTTTTGTTCACGGCACAGAAAAAAGGCCACCGGCACGTAATGAAATACAGAGCGAGGCAAGGTGGCCCTTTGCCCGTATCCAGTGCTATGAGGTCCGGACCCCGGGAATTGTTTCAGAGATTAAAAAATAAAGTTTGAAGCTAAATACAACTGGTTGACACAAGCAGCAGAAAAATAAGTTCTCAGACGAGATGAGTGCGTGTTTAATTCAGTTGAGACTTTTGCTATTTGTGTGAGAGAGAGAGAGATCGTAGTCTCTTGCATTGTCAGCACAGACTGCAGTTGTCATTTATGCACAATTTACTGCAGCAGGTCGCGTGTGTGTGAGCTGCAGGCAGCATGCCATTCGTTAGGACAAATCTAGAATCGATACGCTTGAATGTGTAAGAAACGTTCAAACAGGAACCTGGACTGTACGAAGCCTGATGAATGCTCCTAGTGTGTTTCTGAGAACTCGGCAATGCCAGCTAATATGTCATGTAGCCTATTCTTTTCCAGTCACCTTGCAAGGTTCACCTTATATAGCAAGTATATTTCTGTTCAGTTTTCAAAATGTACTCTGAAAGACTTTTTTTTAATAACAAATAATGCCTTTCTCTCACAAAATAACTTTTCTTTTAAGGTAAGTGCTGGTGTAATATCTCTTATTTAAACAGTGAAACCGTTCACATGTCTGTGTTACTACAGGCCTTTGGCATAAGTTTACCTGTTTAACTACAAAGAAGGTTCTTAGAAACTATTGTCCTAATTAACAGGTAAAACTAAGCCAGCGATTTTGCTAACCAATTGTTTATGTTTTCTTAGTAAGGACAATGAGGAAGGATTACTGTACTGTGCTTAAATAACTAATAATAATAATAATAATAATAATAATAATAATAATTCATTATTTTTACTTTATCCTTCAGTGCAAAATTATGTGCATTCAATGTTTAAAAACTTAATAGAAGTTTTTATTATTAAATACATTTACTTAAACTCAAACATTAGAGACATGATAAAGATTAAAATCTCATTTGTTCATTCAAGGATTGACCTAAATTTTTATAACAAAATAAAGTTATAAAAACATACAAATGATCATTTATTTCATTATTACATCTTACAATCACTCCTGCATTTGTTGAGTGAAGTTCATGACCATACAACCCTTTGTTACAGTCTTTTCTGAACAGGATATGACATCATACTCTGAATGTCCATTCCAGACCCACACGCTAGCGTACACCATCTCACCTCATCTGTAAGAAGTAGAAAAAGCACAGCAAAAGTCTTTGGGCTCCCCAACTCCTCCTCTGCCCTGTTGCAGCAGTGTCACTGTACGTCCCAGATCTCACACAGCAGAGGGTTGAACTTGTGGTCACTGGTGCGCCACGATTCCAGCATCTCAGCGTGGTGGTGGTTCAGGGTGCGGAGCTCAGTGAGCCGGCCCAGGAGCCGAGCGAACTGCTGGGGCTTGTGGGGGTGCTGTGTCTTGCAGAACCTCCTTAGTACGTCCAGCACTGGCTCCTGGAGCCTTTCCACCGCCCGCTGGTCCTTCACGTACGGCCGGTCTGCCACAGGAAAGACACCCGGTCACCACCGTATCGAAACTGACCTAAGAGTCGTCTCGAGAATCAGCCACTCACATAGCTGCCCATGAAGACTAGGCCGCTTCTTTAACACCCGTAGGTTAGCTAACGCGTCAATAGGAGTAGTGATTCATCACAGGCATACATAAATATCAACCACATACAGATTCAGTAGATTCACGAAAACAGGAAACAAATATGACAGTGAATTTAGTGTGAAATAAACTGTGATTACTACTCTACACAATGGCAATGTAGGTTTGTTAAAATTGGTGTTCTTAGAGTTTCTAAGACACCTATTAAATAGCATTATCCTGGAAAAAAAAACTTTCAAATTCAATAAGGATAAAATAGGTTAAACATGTGGTAATAAGGAAAAGGAAACTAATCTTTAGCTTGACACATCCATAAACGTCCTTTATTTATCATTAACTATTACTTAAATAGATGACCAAAGTTTAACTTCAGGCAAAGGAGGTACACATGTCTTCAGAGGTAGAGCGTCTTCAGTCCATTTCGCTTTGGGTTTTATCTTACGCTAGGCTGCAGTGTGTGGTCTTTGTTTGTTTGTTTGTTTGTTTGTTTGTTGGGCTCACCTGGGGAGAGGATGGTGATGGCTGTGAGGAGAGCATGTTCCTCCTGCCTCATCTGCAGTTCCCCGATGCTTTTGTAGAAGTTGAACATGGGGGTGATGAACTCTTCCGAGATCCCTGTGGGGGAAAGACGGAGGCACAGGCAGCTTAACACAAAGCGTGCAGAAAAGCCTTCTGGATCGAGCGACTCCAGGGGGCAGGTTACGGCAAGCAAGCGGTTCACTGTGTGCATTTAGTGGAGGTGCATTCAGACATGGTTCATCCAGTGACACATGTTGTATCTTATGAACACGATAATTGACCCGCCCTCCATACTGATGCTTCCTGTGTGTTAAACACAAAAGTAAAAGGCAATTCTTATGTTTGTTTTATGATAAAGTTCATGACTGATAAATAGGTCAGAGCAGTCATTTCCATCTGAAAAAAAGAAACTCTTAATGTTGTTATGAACTGTTGAGAGTACCTGTATTGTACTTGTATTGTAAACATGGGCTTCAAATGTAATTGATGATATCAGGTGATCCGTCATTTCTTTAGCTTACTTTATTTTTGGTAAAGAAATGTAAACATACTGTAGTAACCTACTGTTATTCTAGAGCCATACAGTAGCCTTCTCATATTCTAGACTCGTAGCCTCCTCTTTTTCTAGACCCATGTAGTAGCCTACTCTTATTCTTGAGCTGTATAGTGGCCCACTCTTACTCTAGAGCCGTATAGTGGCCCACTCTCACTCTAGAGTCATGTGTCTTGTCTTTCCAATTCTGAATGAGGCTCTGGCCCAGGAGAGGAAAGATAATCACAATATGTTTCCACCTCCAAGAAAACAAATGCAAAACTCCTGAAGTTATTCCAGTCAGCCAATCACAAGGCAGCATCAGTCTAAGGATTTCTGTCCTGGTCCTGAGGAATTCTTTGGGGCTTCCCTTTCAACGTTGGATCAGCAAGTTCTCCTGCTTTACTGTGACATACAAAAAAGGATTTGTGCAAAAAGAAAGAATTAATAAATCTGTCACTTAGCTCAAATGTCTTAAAAATTAATCAGTCTGTGCGTGAACCTTGTGAGCAGCAAGGACGAGTGTGGGGCCTCAATTCTTCTGAGAAATGAGGAGTGCTGAAGAATGTCTCTACTGGGAGGCGGTGTAATGAAAAATGTGGCCACTGGGAGGCAGTCTTGTCAATCGCCCAGGAAAAACAGACAAACGTTGCCGCACTAAAACCGTTATTTAAATCTGAAATTAATTGACCTCATATTGAGCTTCTACCTGGAAGCAGCGTTTACACGATTTGTTTTAAAACAAATCAACAATCATTTCATTTCATTTTCAAAGAACATGTCCTAATTCATATTCTTGGGCACTATGCATACCGTGTGTGTGAAGTGTACATATGGTACATATGTGTAAATATGGTACATACTTAAAGGAGTTATCTACCACAACCTGGATGTTTGCCTTTGAAAATAAAAAATAGGTTTGTTTGGGGACAACCGGAGACAATAACCTGCACATGGACAGAGGGTCCATGACACTAGCCATGCTGCCCTCTGTAACTGGGCCCGAAGGGACTGGGCGCTGCAGGTGTGTGTTCTGGAGCATTTTCAGGAAGCATCTGTCTAAAGGGCTCCTCCTCTTTTCTGGAAGCTCTTTGTTTTGCCATCATTGCCATAATTATTATTCTTTGTTTGGAATGAGAGCTAAGGGCTCTTTTCTGATGGAAAGCTGTTCAGTTTCGAGGACCATAAGGTGATCTCTTTTGTTCAAATCAGCTAGTTGGCAGAAATCCTTAATGAAAGGTCAATACATACAATCTGGTGAAACCCAACTCACTCTAATTACATTCAGGAGTAGTCTTTAAATAGCGGGAAGAATTGTGACACAGAGATGCAAACAATCAAATACGTACAGGAAAGAAAAGGTAAACAAGCGTCTTGCGTGAAAGAGACGCCCTGCTGGAAACTCGATCTGTTCGCTGGGCGCTTTGTGTCTGGCACTGTAGAGGAGCAGAGCACTGCTTACTTCAGAGAGATGCAGTCATGAATGAATGCGGACCTCTAAGCTCTTCATTTAAATGCTTTGAGATGGAGGGATAATCCTTGTCACTGCATCCCAAAAAAGAGGGTAAGTGGAAGAAATGACCCCCCCCCCCCCCGATCCCAGCCAGAGGCACCACAGAGCCGTCAGACCAGGGAAATGTCACTAGTGCCGAGAGGCTGATATAGGGACAAAAGATCCTCGATGTTTGGATAGAGAACAATGGCCTCTTCATACAGGCTCTCTGTCTCCCTCCGCCTGGCCTTTGGCGTGAATATTTTGGAGCTCTCACTCGGGGAAAGAGCGTGATGCGCTTAGACAGGCTGCACGGGGTCGCACTGCAAAGAGATGACACTCCTCCATCACCCCTCCATCACACCTCCATCACCCGTCAGAAGGCCGAGGAAGCTGAAGTGTTGTTGTTGTTGTTTTTTTTAAACATTTCCAAGTCAAGACAGGAAAACCGTTTTGCTGCACTCTCAGGTGAATATCAAACCAGGTTGTGCTCTCAGACACCCAACGCAACAGGCTGGTGTTGCTGTGGACTATAATGTGCCCTTAAACGGTGCGTTTGGAGAATTTGATTTGGGTGTGTCTTAAAATACTCAATCAAATCAAATCAGTGCATGTTTGTGAAATCATCATATCACCCACAGCCCAGTACTTTGACTTAAACAACATGTATATGTCATGTACCATGCAAATCTGAAAAACAGTTTTATTTGAAATGGTGTGAAATGGTATTTTACCAATATGTGTTTCTCTTTTCTGTGTTTCACACAGTGTGTGGCATTCAGTTCAACTAAAGAGTTCGTCTAAATGTTCGTCTAAATTCAGCTGTAAGCTGCAGCTTTGATTTTGGACATTTAATGGGCACCATTAGAAAATCAACACCATCAGATATCTGAAAGTCCCCACTACAGGCCAGAGTGAGACAATACTGATGTCAATCTTCCCCGGAGACCAGCCCCAAACAGGGTCAAAGGTCATTCCTAAATCAGTGTTATCAAGCTCACACAGAAATTGGTTTCCAAATATCTTACACTTATTTATTGCTTATTAGCAGACTAATTAAATTAGTAATTAATGTTTAATTGAGAGTTAATTGATGGTTAATTGAATTAAAGCCGTGAACATGCACATTTTCAAATAAAGCAAAATAATGTCAGCATAGTTGACTATATAGTAGAGTCATATATAGTAGGAGGAGCATGGCTGATGTTATCACAGAGAGAGGAGGTACCGCTCTTGATAGGGGTGTGTAGATCTGCTAGGAGGAGCATGGCTGATGTTATCACAGAGAGAGGAGGTACCGCTCTTGATAGGGGTGTGTAGATCTGCTAGGAGGAGCATGGCTGATGTTATCACAGAGAGAGGAGGTACCGCTCTTGCGTATCCGCTCCTCCAGCACTTCTGAGTGTCCGTGTGGCATCTTCTTGGTGAAGACCTGGGCCGAGCGCAGGAACATGGCCTCCACGGCTGAGCCCTTCAACAGGGCAATCTGATCCTCGTGGTCCAGCGACAGGAACCCTGCTCACACATCGCCCAGAAGACGAAAAGATGAGCCCTCTCCACATCTCATCAACGCCCCCCCCCCCCCCCCGATCAGTGTTTTATTCACCCTTCCATGCTTTATCTAAAATAACTGTTAAAACTGCTGGAGGCTGGATGTCTGTGTGTGTGTGTGTGTATGTGTGTGTGTGTGTGTGTTGCTATAATGCAGCAATTACATTGATTACCTGGGATTTTTTTGGTAAATTCCACCAGAACCTGGACATGAGTGGTTGCCATCTCTATAAGGAGCAGGAAGTTCTCCTCAGTGCTGAATTGCTCCTGCAGCTGGAGACGAAGGGAAAGCATGAACAGAGGTCAGCCTGCCAATGCAAATGTCCTCCATGGACAGTTTACAAGACAAAGGCTGATAGCTGCGCTTGCATAACTGTACACGGTAGCAGAGGTTATGTGTGGTCTGTTAGTGTTCTGAGTTATCAGGCTCAGAGCCTAGTACAGTTTACATGGTTTATCAAAGCCTTGTCTAACATGAACACAGATGTCCTCTCAAAATGTCACCCAATTTCCAAAAGCACAATATTTAAATGCGTACCAGTTTTTTGGCCATGTCTTGAGGGATACGGTGTTTGTTGTATGCGTCAAGAATATAAGTTAACAAGTTCTGCTGCTCTTGACTGAGTTCCACTTTTTCCTACAATGAGAAAAGGAAAAGATTATTTACATCCCAAATAATTTTGAGAGCCATTATGTTTTTTTTTATTGTACTTAACAACCTTAAGTGTGAATTCTGTTTATTACTGAATAACCTTTGACCCAGTAAGACTCTAATACAACGATTTTATATCACAACACCAGCAGCAGGAGAGAAGAGCTGCTAGAGGACCGTCGCTAAAACTGACCTTGAAAAATCTGCATGACACTTCAATAAAAATGACCACTGTTACAAATCCAGCAACAGGGACAGCTACGTGTCTGTGTGTGCAGTCAGATATGTTTGTGTACATACACCATTTTAGCACATGACTGCATTTGATTTGACCTTTTCTCATTTCTCACTAAAATAAATCACTATTACTTTTAAAATTAGCAGCATGACGAGTGAAGGTTCCTGCTTACTCAGGGTTAATTAGTTCAGTGGTGAAGGTATTGGACTAGTAATCAGAAGGTTGCCAGTTCAAGTCCCACCACTGCTAAGTTATTGCTGTTGGGTCCCTGTTCAAGACGCTTAACTCTCAATTACTCAAGTTGTACTCAGTCAGAATTATAAGTTACTCTGGATAAAAGTGTCAGCTAAATGCTTTAAATGTAAATATCAAATGAACAGAGTGTTACATGTGAAGCGGGATGCACAGTCTCAGTTGACGCGGATGAACGTTTATTACATGCAACATAACGGCACTCACGCATAACCTGAACATGGCAACAATAATGAAGCTAACCGCTACACCAACGATACTGCATTCACCAACAAGGGTTTCAATACTCAAACAAGATAAGGCGCAGGCATGGCCACGAACATATCCTCCCAAGTCACGTGGTGGGCCAAACCCGGTGACTTGTGGGAGGCAAGAGTTATGTGACAAGTTGTGGCTGAACTGTGTTAATCAGACAGAATTCCCTACCTCTAACCATATTCCAATATATCTAAAAAAGTACAAACCAGGTTGTCATGAATCACCTAACCAAAACTGTTGAACTCCAAGACAAAATCTTATGGACAGATAATAAATTTGGATCAGCCTGTTCAAAACAGGAAAGTGTGGAAGATGAAATGAACTTTTACCTCATCAGTGAAACAGCGTTGCACAGAACATGTATGTCTGTATGGGAGTGTATGGGTGTGTATGGGACTGTATTGGTGTGTATGGTACTTTATTGGTGTGTATGGGTCTGTATGGAAGTGTATGGGTGTGTATGGTACTGTATTGGTGTGTATGCTACTGTATTGGTGTGTATGGGACTGTATTGGTGTGTATGGGACTGTATGGGTGTGTATGGTACTGTATTGGTGTGTATGGTACTGTATTGGTGTGTATGGGTGTGTATGGGAGTGTATGGGTGTGTATGGTACTGTATTGGTGTGTATGGTACTGTATTGTTGTGTATGGTACTGTATTGGTGTGTATGGTACTGTATTGTTGTGTATGGTACTGTATTGGTGTGTATGGGACTGTATTGGTGTGTATGGGTCTGTATGGATGTGTATGGGTCTGTATTGGTGTGTATGGGACTGTATTGGTGTGTATGGGTCTGTATTGGTGTGTATGGGTCTGTATGGATGTGTATGGGTCTGTATTGGTGTGTATGGGACTGTATTGGTGTGTATGGGACTGTATTGGTGTGTATGGGTCTGTATGGATGTGTATGGGTCTGTATTGGTGTGTATGGGACTGTATTGGTGTGTATGGGTCTGTATTGTTGTGTATGGTACTGTATTGGTGTGTATGGTACTGTATTGTTGTGTATGGTACTGTATTGGTGTGTATGGGACTGTATTGGTGTGTATGGGACTGTATGGGTGTGTATGGGACTGTATTGGTGTGTATGGGACTGTATTGGTGTGTATGCTACTGTATTGGTGTGTATGGGACTGTATTGGTGTGTATGGGACTGTATGGGTGTGTATGGTACTGTATTGGTGTGTATGGTACTGTATTGGTGTGTATGGGTGTGTATGGGAGTGTATTGGTGTGTATGCTACTGTATTGGTGTGTATGGGACTGTATTGGTGTGTATGGGACTGTATGGGTGTGTATGGTACTGTATTGGTGTGTATGGGTGTGTATGGGAGTGTATGGGTGTGTATGGTACTGTATTGGTGTGTATGGTACTGTATTGTTGTGTATGGTACTGTATTGGTGTGTATGGTACTGTATTGTTGTGTATGGTACTGTATTGGTGTGTATGGGACTGTATTGGTGTGTATGGGTCTGTATGGATGTGTATGGGTCTGTATTGGTGTGTATGGGACTGTATTGGTGTGTATGGGTCTGTATTGGTGTGTATGGGTCTGTATGGATGTGTATGGGTCTGTATTGGTGTGTATGGGACTGTATTGGTGTGTATGGGTCTGTATGGATGTGTATGGGTCTGTATTGGTGTGTATGGGACTGTATTGGTGTGTATGGGTCTGTATTGGTGTGTATGGGTCTGTATGGATGTGTATGGGTCTGTATTGGTGTGTATGGGACTGTATTGGTGTGTATGGGACTGTATTGGTGTGTATGGGTCTGTATGGATGTGTATGGGTCTGTATTGGTGTGTATGGGACTGTATTGGTGTGTATGGGTCTGTATTGTTGTGTATGGTACTGTATTGGTGTGTATGGTACTGTATTGTTGTGTATGGTACTGTATTGGTGTGTATGGGACTGTATTGGTGTGTATGGGACTGTATGGGTGTGTATGGGACTGTATGGGTGTGTATGGGACTGTATTGGTGTGTATGGGAGTGTATGGGTGTGTATGGGACTGTATTGGTGTGTATGGGACTGTATTGGTGTGTATGGGACTGTATTGGTGTGTATGGGACTGTATGGGTATGTATGGGACTGTATTGGTGTGTATGGGTCTGTATGGGTGTGTATGGGACTGTATGGGTGTGTATGGGTGTGTATGGGTCTGTATGGGTGTGTATGGGACTGTATTGGTGTGTATGGGTCTGTATGGGTGTGTATGGGTCTGTATGGGTGTGTATGGGACTGTATTGGTGTGTATGGGTCTGTATTGGTGTGTATGGGACTGTATTGGTGTGTATGGGACTGTATTGGTGTGTATGGGTCTGTATGGATGTGTATGGGTCTGTATTGGTGTGTATGGGACTGTATTGGTGTGTATGGGTCTGTATTGTTGTGTATGGTACTGTATTGGTGTGTATGGTACTGTATTGTTGTGTATGGTATTGTATTGGTGTGTATGGGACTGTATTGGTGTGTATGGGACTGTATGGGTGTGTATGGGACTGTATTGGTGTGTATGGGACTGTATTGGTGTGTATGGGACTGTATGGGTGTGTATGGGACTGTATTGGTGTGTATGGGACTGTATTGGTGTGTATGGGTGTGTATGGGACTGTATTGGTGTGTATGGGTCTGAATGGGTGTCTATGGGACTGTATTGGTGTGTATGGGACTGTATGGGTGTGTATGGGACTGTATGGGTGTGTATGGGACTGTATTGGTGTGTATGGGTCTGTATGGGTGTGTATGGGTGTGTACGGGTGCGTAGGAATGCTGACTGCTGATGATTTCTCAGGTGACTAATTCTGTGGTTTACAAAAACCACAGATGTTTTGGCACAGATCCAACTACATGCCTGAAAACACCACGGAGGGCTCAGTCCGGAAGGAAGCTGGAATGTCCAGTCCAGACCAATCATGCATTTTACTTATTGAAGAAAACCCGCCCAAACTAAACCCGCCCAAACTAAACCCGCCCAAACTAAACCCACTCAAACTAAACCCACTCAAACTAAACCCGCTCAAACTAAACCCACTCAAACTAAACCTGCTCAAACTAAACCCACTCAAACTAAACCTGCTCAAACTAAACCCACTCAAACTAAACCCACTCAAACTAAACCCACTCAAACTAAACCTGCTCAAACTAAACCCGCTCAAACTAAACCTGCTCAAACTAAACCCACTCAAACTAAACCTGCTCAAACTAAACCCACTCAAACTAAACCTGCTCAAACTAAACCTGCTCGAACTAAACCCACTCAAACTAAACCCGCTCAAACTAAACCTGCTCAAACTAAACCCGCTCAAACTAAACCTGCTCAAACTAAACCTGCTCAAACAAGCAGGACTGTCAGAGCATCAGTGAGGAAGCCTTTGCCTATTCATCTCTTTGAGCTGTAGTCTTTTACCAGAAGGAACCATGGACAAAGCAACCATGAACTAAGCGTTTTATCCAACAAAACATTTTATTTTCTTGTTATTAAAATTATGTTAATTTGCCAAGTGCCTTGTTGGGTCAGTCTAAGCTGCTGGATAGTTGATAGGTAGTGAAAATCACTGCTCCTCTGTAGGGATGACCGGAGGGTCAGTGCTGCTGGACACTGTGGTTTGCAATAAGGCAGTGATCTCTTTCATCCAACAAACTGATATTCTTCACTCTAAGCTTGTGATTTTATTTCTAATCCATTGTTCTGGAATACAACTGTAACAAAAACCAACAAAAAACCAAACAAAACTGGCATTCTCCAAACACTAAATAAACACACTGTGCGTATTAATACACAGAAATTATGGTCGCAGGCTGAAATAAATGTATTTGTAATGTATGCCATGTGTGTAATTTAATAAATCATAAAAATTAAATATGAGATGCAGCTTAATGAGGAACCATCTTTGACTTGCAAATGTAATAATGATTATATTATATGTACCAGGATACTTTTTGATAGAAATTCCCAAAGCTAATTCAAATATTTAAAATGTGCACTCACTTTTACTGTTTTTGTTGTAGAAGTGACCTGTTTTGCATCTCCACCGTCCCCCACATCTGTGTCAAATCCCGTCGTATCTGATGAGGATTTGGGGTTTTTCCTTAGTCTTTTGGACTTGCACTGGATCTCTGTTAACAAACCTTCCATAGCAGCCCACCAAAGCAAAGATCACACACTGTACTGAGATCAGTGACCAAAGCAAAGTTCACACACTGTACTGAGATCAGCCCACCAAAGCAAAGATCACACACTGTACTGAGATCAGTCCACCAAAGCAAAGATCACACACTGACCATAAATATTCCCATGATTAATTCCCTTTGGGAGCTTCACTATGAAGTCACATTGGTACATTATAAACCACAAAAGGGGGGGGGGGGGACATTTCAAATAGCATTACGTATACAGCACTGCGTATTAATAAAACAAGCACCGTAAAGTGGGACTCACGTTCCAGACATGCGCTATTTGAACAAAGGCACATGCCATGTAGGTGTTGAGTTATTAGATCATGTGTATAAGGTTTCAAGTGGTTCTGTTGTGTCATGTGTGGTACAGGTCAGCTTCAGGGAAATGCCCCTTCACTAAAAAGGAATAGAATGGAGGGGAGCATTCCCGTCCTGCCCGCGGAGTGGCCGGATCTAGGCGCGCACAGAGCGGCCTGGATTCCTGCTGTTGTAATATTCATCTAAACGTCGATACACTATTCATGAGAAACAGGAGCTGAGCACATGCACACGCTAGCCAAGAACTCTGCGGCGCCGCTACGCCGTCCTCGCTGGGAAACCCAGAAGAATGCCGTTATCTCTCGTCTCCTTACCACAAACCATAACACATAATCCTCCTGCTGTTATTTCCGCCCATTAAAAGTCCTCTGTCCCCTACTCAGAAGTGTCGTTCCTCTGTCCGTCTGGAAACCCTCCTTTCCCAGAGGAGAATCTCACGCACTTGGATGGTCCAGGGCTGTCATGGTTGCGTTTCTACCTTTATATCCTGAAGCTACAATGCCCGCTATCTGTGTGATCTCTGCCTAAGTGTCTCTGCCAGTCCATTTGGCACATGCTGTGTTTAAAATTCTCTATAAAAGTTGTATTACAGTTTTCCCAAATGTACAGTAACATCAGTCATGATTGATTTGCCATTACACTGCATCAGTTCACAAAAGAAAAATGGTACACATGAGGGTGAATGTGTAGTGCAAGCTGATGAACGCCAGTGGGTGAATTATGGGAGAAGCCTGTGGCACTCACACTCAGCGAGCATTCCCATCTCCTTACACTTCCGGAGTCGACATTCCTGACACTTCCTACGCATATACATGTCCATCTCACAGTTCCCTCCAGTCTTACACTTATACACAGCATTCTTTGTTATACTTCTTCTGAAAAACCCTGCAAGAAACATAAAAAGATATTTCTATAGCATTTGTAGCAGTTGTGTGTTACGTGTTTGTTTGAATAAAAAATAGCAAAAATAGCATCTGCACAAGAAGTTGAAATAAGCAGCTCTTTCATTGTTTTCAAAGTACTACAGCATTCAACTAATGCTTTTATATATAACAAGTTGTTTCTGAGTGAACATAACTTAATTGAGGGTTAAGGGTTTTGCTCAGGGACCAAGAGCGGCAAGCTGGTAGTGGGGTTTGAACCCACAACCTTCTAAGTACATGGTAAATACATTAACCACAGTGCTACCATGGACCCTGCCAAATGCTGCCATTGAACAGGGCTGCACGTACCAAAGCACCACCAGCACATAAAACTGCGATCCACGTATGACACCGTCACGCAGATACTGTTCCAGCCGCCAGAGTGCTTCTGGCACAAGTAATTACACATTCTAGCAGGGCTCTGCTGAGCGCAGTGACATGCATTAACATTGCATGGTGGCACTTGGCTCTTGTTCCGAGCTTCATAATTCAGCCCGAAAGCCTAGAAGCAACTGAACCTAGTCTGGGAGTGAAGGAGCGTGAAGGTGGGCCAAGCATCTGGGGCTCTGGGTGCAAAGCACAGTGCCTGCCCTTTGGGCATTGTCCATGCACAGGTGGAATTACACTTGCAGTCATCCACCCAATGGCTTTCTAAAGAGCTAAAATTGGTTTGCGGGGTTGCGTATCATGGATAGCAACAGAGTTTGCCGGATCGGGTTGCCGGCATGTTGCACAGGTACGCTGTCATCAAGAAATCAATTAGGGCATGGGGGGTGTTTAAACTGGAAGGTCTGTGTATAATCAGTTGTATCTCTCATTTTGTAGAGTCAGCATGGTAACGCCAAGAGGAAACCCAGACAGAAACCCAGCCAGGTTGTGTTGCGGCCATAAACCCGGAAGAACAAAGTCCTGTAAATACAGTTACGTGGTAGGAGACAATGTGCAAACGTTTATGAGGTGACGTGTGGTCTTCACCTTTACAACCCTCACATGTGAGGGCGTTGTAGTGGTACCCCGAGGCTTTGTCCCCACACACCACACACACTTCTTCCTTCCTCATCCTGGCTGATTGAGCAGGGTGCCTGGATCTCTTATAGCCAGCAGGAATGACAGGTGCAGCCTTCCCCATCTCTGTGTCGAATCCCACCTCCAGGGGATCCTTCCTCAGCTCGCCCAGGCTGGACGGACCACACCACTCGTCGCCGCCGTAGGGGGGATAATAGCTTTGGCTGGAGTAGTATGACTGTGGGGATATGGGTGGCTCCACTGTGGAGTATTGCATGCTGGGATAGCAGGAGAAGGACAGGGCCTCTGGGTCATGGAGCAGAGGGCTACTCTGCTCTGCCAGGATATCTGAAAGAGGAGGAGGGAACACCATGCGTGAGGCAATGCCGTCAGCATATGCCTGACACAGAGTCAGGAAGCTTGGGTTAAACGCAACGTACAAAGCACGGCCCTTAAATGAAAGCAGCAATTAGTGAAGCTCCAACAAACAGTAGTAGTGTTACCTGTCTGACCAACAGTAGTGTCACCAGCATGATAACTCATTTACAGTGTTTAAAAGCTTGCACACATCTATCCCTTTTCCAGCAGATAATTGCTGATATGGAAGTGAATTCCTGGAAGTTCTACAGGACCTGGTACACCACACCCTCAAATAAAGTTAGAAATAATTAACCACTCAGACTCTGAATTGGTACTTTATAATGCTGTAAATTCACACACACACACACACACACACACACACACACACACATATATATATGTATTCAATTATTTGTTTAGTCATTGTAGTCATTTAGCCGTTAAACCGTATATTCCAATCCTTCACAAAGAATTCGTTGCAATAATTCACTTAGTTGCAAAAGAATATTGACAACATGTAGCCCTCTCAGAGAATGTTAATACAACAGACATGAAACTGAGTGCTGTTCCATTACTGCCCACATAAGTCTTTTAAACTATTACCTGCAACAGAAATGACCCGTGATTCCTTTCTAAGTTTACTCAAGATAGTATGTACCAACCTGGAGTCCTCTCTTGCCCCATGGACATCTCAGCAGCACCCTGCTTGGCTACCTGTGATCTGCCTCTCGCGCAAATACTGACCATTTAACACCATTTTCAGTTTACTGAGGTGTTTCGCTCTTTCTCGCAACTGAAACACACCTTCTCGTGAATCACCGACCCTCACCGACCTTCAGTCCTGGCTGAAAAACGCCACGGGAACAAAGGTGTCTATAGTCGCTCATTAACCCAAACACCAGTCACATTCCTGTGACTCTATTACAAGTAGCTGGATCATAATGAGAAAGGCCACGCTACCATACACAGTCCATTTCAATATCTAGGCTGATATATATATTCATCAGCAAACCACAAACTATCAAACTTATTGTTGGAGCATTCTTAAGAGAAAGCTTCATCTTAGTTTATTTAAATTATAGTTCATTCTTTCCTTACCAAAAAAATGAAACCCCTCTGGCAGGAAGAATCCATCCGCAGGGGACATCTGCAGGGGTTCCACCACGCTGGCATCAGGACTGGTCCACTCAATCATCCAGAAGCCTGGGGAGTGCCCTTGTGGCCCAGTGCTGGATTATAGATCGACTGATCCTGTGGCCCAGTGCTGGTTTATAGATCGATTCCTCAGTGCAGGGCAGAAACAATGGGTTTAATCCTGAGGGAATCCTGAATTTTTTTTTAGGTAAGATTGTTGTAAAAAATGATGGGATAATTCCCAGGTGGATTTACAGCCATTGATCACAGGTCAGTGAAAAAATGTGGAATATGTAATTACAGGGATATTCTACTATTATTACACAAACGTCCTAATTATAACCACATTTAATGGAGCAATACATCTAAAAATTAAATATGTAAAATTGATTCAGGCAGTAATTGCACCCTACATACTCCCTAATGTCCTAAGGACTAGATCTAATATGGGCTTACAACCTCCATGTGTACAGTATGTTTGCCTGAGAATGTGTGATAGATAGCTATGACAACCAAAAACTGAATGCTGGAGTGTTAAATTGCCTGAACTGGAATATCGTTGAAGCTGGTGGAAAGAATGCTTCTGTTGTTTGAATAACTCTCAAACCATTCATGTCTTCATTCATAACATCATTCAGAACAGTTCAGCCACGTGAAAACCATACTGTGTCCCAACAACAGCAGCAATAACAACAACAAGCACAAACAACAAACAACATCAGGACCAATAATAATAATAATAGACCTTCTTACTGATGAAAGTAGTAGAAATTAAAATATACTATATTTATTACTGACATATGACATATGATTAAATATGAACCTTTTTCCTTGAGCCTTTTTATTATTCATGAAAATTCAACATAAAACTTCATTAATGATGGAAAATGTGACAATAGCTCATATTTTACATTGACACAAGCAAGGGTTTGTACCCCTAAACACAGCTAGTATGCTTCTATCAACATTTTACATGTACTGCATTTCACTGACTCTTTTTTAATCTAAAGTGTCTGAATACAACTCTAGCAATGGAGGGTTGAGGGCCTTGATCAGGGGCCCAACGTGGCATTAGAAGTGGCAATTATCAAACCATTAGTTGAGCACCTTAACCAGAGCCACCACTGCACTGTTCTCTCAACACTGATCTATCAACACTCTTCTGTTAACACTAATCTCTCAACACTGTTCTATTAACACTGTTCTCTGAAAACTGATCTATCAACACTGTTCTATTAACACTGATCTATCAACACTGATCTCTCAACACTGTTCTCTCAACACTGATCTATCAACACTCCTCTGTTAACACTGTTCTCTCAACACTGATCTATCAACACTCTTCTGTTAACACTAATCTCTTAACACTGCTCTATTAACACTGTTCTCTCAAAACCGATCTATCAACACTGTTCTATTAACACTGATCTATCAACACTGATCTATCAACACTGATCTCTCAACACTGATCTATCAACACTGTTCTATCAACACTCTTCTGTTAACACTAATCTCTTAACACTGCTCTATTAACACTGTTCTCTCAAAACCGATCTATCAACACTGATCTATCAACACTGATCTCTCAACACTGATCTCTCAACACTGATCTATCAACACTGTTCTATCAACACTCTTCTGTTAACACTAATCTCTTAACACTGCTCTATTAACACTGTTCTCTCAAAACCGATCTATCAACACTGTTCTATTAACACTGATCTATCAACACTGATCTATCAACACTGATCTCTCAACACTGATCTATCAACACTGTTCTATTAACACTGATCTATCAACACTGATCTCTCAACACTGATCTCTCAACACTGATCTATCAACACTGTTCTACTAACACTGATCTATCAACACTGATCTATCAACACTGTTCATAATGGAATTTCCATCCTCCCATTCCTCTTCTTTCCTGAGATTAAGACATTTAATGGCTTTTTCTTGTCAACAGATCTACTGATATTTATGTTGTTGATTTAATTGACGAACTTGGCTCTGTGTTTCGTAAATATGCTCTGAACAAGGTTGGTGTGTAATGTGGGGATTTCATACTGGCCAAGTACCAGTTTTACCAAAGGCACCTGTTAGGTTCAGTGTCAAAGGCCACTAGGCAAATTTACCATGGAGTCGTTTTCCCTCACAGTGGGGGCATTTTCACTGATAATACATTGTTTATAATAGTTCATAATCTCATTTTGTACATTTTTGTTACATACAGTAAGCCAAGGCACTAGGAATTTAAGTTTATTTAACTCGCAATGTTTACCTGCTGCATTCCCTAATTTATTTAAATGAATGTAATTGTTCGAAAATGTTTTTTTAATAATGCAGATATTTGAATAAAAACCAGTGTGATGCTCATCAAGTCTCAGAGATCTTCAGACAAAAAAAGTGCCACTTTTTCACAGAAACATGGAAAAAATCCATTTGCCACAACTCCCAAATCTCCATAAAGCCCAGTGGTTCTGTACCATGAATCGCAGCGGTGCTAAATCAGTCATATCACAGCACCGTCTCACAAACTCCCTCAAAACTCCACGACACAAACATGTTTACTCACCCAGTTTAACTTCCCGCAGATTCAAAACCGCATTCCACAGTGACTACCTGGCACCATGGTAACATTTCTCCCAAGAACCCCTTCAGCATAAGTCACCGTGGCCTACGTTTGGATTAGTTTCCCATAGATATCCATGAAGTTGTGTCTTACCTATTTCTCCTGCTTCTGGTTGATCTCCTAGATCTGCCTCACGCACACTATGGTCCTGGAAGCAGCAGGACTCGAGGAGGGACAGGAAGACTCTGCTGTGTGGAGCCCAGACAGGACTGTGAAAGTGTGGGCTCACGGGGAGACGGGACAATGGTTATTAATTAAACTACATGTGTGCTCATAGACCTCCCCCTGGCAGGTCTGAGGCTGCAGCCCGGACACGCAACTGCCCCATCACCTCCCTGCTGCAGAGATTGGAGCCCAGGACAATGTTCTCCCCACACATGTGGTGATTACACGCAGAAAGACATACGCACACAAATGCATGCACCAGAAGCAATGGCACAGTACATTTTTAGGTAATTTCTTACTGCTCAAATAAAGCTCAGCTCAGCTCATCACAGATGTTGTGGTTCTGTAGACAGTCTACCAGTAAGTGTGCTGTTGAAAGGTGCCAACAAGTGAGCTCTGTGCAGAGCTCTAAGCCACGAGAAAAACATCACTGTCTATTTGAAAAATTGCTGAAGAAAAAACAAGAGTAATGAATATTCACAACACCTCTGACAGGAGAGTCTCTAACGTGTGTCTGACTTCTCAAGAATTATATACAATGAGGTACATAAGAGTCTTAAACTGTTAAGAAATGAAAAGTTTGATTAACAAAGACAGTGGCATAAAAACAACCTTGTGCACAAACCACTAGCGTGGAATGTAACCTGTTTCAGAGTCTTCAGTTTGGCTCTCTATGATCACACACTGTGATTCAGATCTCCTACACCTAATGTGAGGCATCACGGTCATTTATGTCACGGTCCCCCAGTGGAGAGAAATCCATCTTCACTACGATATAAAAGCCCAGCATTCTTATGTGTGCAGCCAAATCTAAAAACACTCTTAATCATTTACTGGCTGTTGGGCCATCCACCCTGGGCCTTTCTGAGTCAACAAACTGTTCAGAAATAAACAAAACCTTTGCTATTGGCGGTCCGCTGTGTGTGGGCCAGTTGCTCAGAAGCAGTGTGTGCATGGGGGGGGCTGGTTGGCCTTGTGAGAAGGACACATCCCTGGACACGTCCAAATCCACTTTAATGCTATTGGAATGGTTTTCCGAGACCAGTGGAAAAGGCTCTCAGTCCGATTTGATCTCCTGTCCTACAAACCCGCTTCTCTCAGGTCTGGTCTGATGTGGTGAGGCTGCCTGAATCCAAAACAGGACATCAAAAGTGTTGGATTATGGAGCCAAGCGATTTCTTCAACAATTCCAGCTAATTCCATTCAACACTGACAGGTCTTTTAAAGGTACATAAAGACACACATCTTAATCTGTCAGTATCTTATAATATGTGTTTGATCACATGATGAGAAGTACTTGTGCCTTGCTGTTTTAGAACCACACCCTGTCATAAAAGGAAGGTTAAGAGATGAGATGATCAAACGGCTCATCTGGAGGAAGTACTTATCGACATCCTGAAACATCACCAAGGACTGTGCCAGAATCTGTCAGTACCAACCCTAATACTGACCTGGAGGTGTCACAGGATCTAGGTTACAATGCTGTGGTAGGTACTGTAACAGGTCACAGCGAACAACTGCTGCCACAGTATAAAAGTCATGATACAATGTACCCAAGAATTTAAAACTCCTGGATATTAATCTACAGGATAAAAAAATGGGGTAAGAATGATGGAAGATTGACATTATTGTTCTCACTCAGACCCAGACCTGTTTGGTGCACGGGATGAAATGTTGCTTGCTTTGAAAAGGGCTAAGAGTGATAAAACTAAGGATGTTTACTTCTCCGTGATGAAAACCAGCAGAGTTCTGTCAGTCCGTAACGACTCAGTCACCCGACAGAAGCGCAGAGGAGCTAGACCACGGGAACCCAGATAACAGGATGATAAAGGCTTCAGTTTCTGCATCACTCTTTCCACACCACTTGGCTCATCAAACGTGTAAATGCGGTAATGACACGAACACAAACCTTCTATAACCATCATGAGATTTAGTTCAGAGGTTTTTCATGAGCTGCGCAAGCAGAGAGTGCTTATGAAGGTCTGGGAGATGAAACTCATGTTTATACGTATTAAAATTATGTTCTAGATATGGATTAGATGTTCTGTGCATTGTGCCAGAGAACCCAGCAAACTAAAATTCCCGATCATTAAGCACTAAACAAGGACCACATGATAATACACAAAATAACGCAGGTGTTTTAATGCAGGTTTGAGGGTGTTAGAATGAGCCTAGATGTGATTTCCCAATGATATGCCTGTAGAACTACATGACTGATATATGACTGATATATGATTCCTTAACACGTTTAGTGTTTGCCTTTTATTGCAGAGTTTACAACTGGCAAAAAAAAGATAAAAAATAAAACACGTATTGATACATAACTTTCCAATTCCACTGGATTTTTAATGTGAACACTGTGAAGAAACTGTGACTGTTACTTGTGAAGTCATTTATGATTTGTTGACAATATTTTCATTTTTTAAAAACGTAATTGTTGTAATTATTTTTAGTCTCTCCCCCTGTTTTGCCCAGAGTGTCTATACTGTAGAAACATGAAAGTGAAATGGACAGCCAGTATAAGTCAGAATTAAGACAAAATAGACTTATTGGGGGGTACTCACAAAAAATATATGAATATATTGCACAGTCACATGGGTAATGACGCATGGGTGTTGAAGAAGATATTTTAAGGGGTGAGGGAGATGAGGTCAGGCTTCACTGGTAGTGCTCCTGATAGTCTCCATTTTCACAATGCTCCTCTTGCATTGTCATGCCCTTTTTACTCTGCCAGCCCTTCCTGCGCGCGGAGCTGTCCGCCGTGGTCCCGTACGTTTTCATCCGGCTGTTGGCGAGGGCGCTGTCGCAGCTCGGCTCCTCTTCCTCCCCGGCCAGCTCGTCCTCACTCAGGATGCCACACTTATCATCGCTGGTGTTCTCGGGGTCCGCCCAGTCTTGCTTCTCGCCCGAGGCGAAGATGCCGTAGAAGATCACGCCACAGTAATGGACCATGGAGGCAATCACGAAGACGTTCTGCCACTCACGACGGGTCTGCAGATGGAAAGGATACGCAGTAAGTGTGAATTTATGTGGTCATATCACCTTACAGGTGTAGTCTGTACAATCAGACCATTTTAAACTGAAAGAAGCCGTCATATTTGGCTGTTCTACATTCAAAACGTTCACTCCTTGCTGCACATGCATACATCAACATGAGGAAATGCTCCTACTTTGTGTTTAGTTAGTGCTCCCACAATGAGTGGGCACACCATGCCAGACAGGGTGCCCACGCCGTTGGAGATGCCCATCAGAATGCTGGCGTAGCGTGGAGCAATGTCTAGGTGATTCACGTTGAACCCTGAGACAAGTTACACCAGTTAAACCAGTCACACCAGTGCATTAACAGGACATGTAGACATAATCTAAAAGGTTTAAAGAGTGTCAATAGAGAACTGCTGAGACATCATTGGTAATGACACATTAAGTATATAATAATAATTATAATAATGACATGTCATCTATATGACAATAATAATAATGACTGGCCAACCATGGGGAAAATGAAATCTATGAACAAAACAAGGAAACAAAACAACAGTTCAACCAATAAGTAGCTTTGATAAAGTATAATTACAATTTCAACTTCAGGATTTTGATATTTTTATAAGTCACAAAAGATTAAAGTGTATATTTCTGTATATATCTGATAACTCGCTTGTGAACACATGGTCCTCTGACCTGATATTGCGAAACCACTGAAGCCCACGGCCAGGATCAGAAAAGAGATAGCTACCCCCCGTGTGTGCGAGAATCCCACCACCAGCAGTAATGTGGCCTCCATCCCAAAACCTGAAAGCCAGAAAGACAGGACAAGTCCCCTGCGTCATGCTTTTTCATACATCTCTGACAGGTGTATTCTATGTTCACTCGCTGTGGTTCGGCTTGGGTTTGCCCGCCTGCCGCCAACCTCCACAGTTCATGATCTTGCGCACGGTGGTGGTGGAGAGGATATTGTGGCTCCGCAAGAAGTCGGCCAGCTGTCCACCAATCGGCACCACAATGGTCATCACCATGTGGGGCACAGCTGACAGGATGCCCACCTAAGAGAGGGGATGCGAAGAAGAGTTAACCCATCGGATACTTACCTGTCAAGTTTTGATGCTCACTTGCTTTTGTGCAAGAACGCTTCCGATAACATTAGCCTGAAGCTCCGTTAAACACTATAGCGCACTGAAATCTCAAATTTCCCATGCAGGTATGTTTTGCTATGCCAAACGTCTGTCTGAGGCACAGTGGATGGGCGATGAGGTTCCTCAGGTGTGAAGCACCTTGCTGATGGGGAAACCGAAGACCTCCTCGAAGTAGGCGGGCTGGCTGATGAGCAGCAGGTAGAAGGTCCAGCTCCGGCAGAAGTTAGCCACAATGATGGCATACACAGGCATGGAAGTAAAGAAACGTCGCCATGGAGTCTTGAATTTCTGTAGGGAGGCAAGAAAATCAACTTTCCCAGCACAGACTATCCTGTTTTTTTCTCAAAACTTCTGAATATTTAGCTTTTAAAAATCTTGTGTCAGAAAACACGCAAGGCTTATTATGTACTGAACATCACAGCTCCAAAAGGAAAGCCAGTGAAGTGAACATCACTGCCCATTGCTTTCACAGTAGGCTGTGCATAGCATGCTATGGAATTGTACCTCGGTAGCACTCATTAAGTTGACCCCTTCCCCGATCGTGGTCTCGATGTATATTCTCTCTTCATCACTGATTGTAGGGTGCACTGCTGGGCTCTCGTAGGTCAGTAGGAGCCAGAAAGAATACCATATAATTCCAAAGACTCCTGGACAAATGTAAACACCCCATAAGGTGAGTTGTAGGCCATTTTGTTCAGATTCAGTAAATAATAGTTAAATGCAAAGCTAAATTCAAATACTAAAGGTCAGCTAGCATTTAAATTATCGATAAATCATTTTTACAACCATAAAGTAGCAAACAATGAATTATGAAAGTGATTTTTTTGTTTTTTGACCTTAAAGTGCAGCTCACATGACCTGAAGAATCAGATTACTTTGTAGTAACCAAATAAACCAGTTTACACTCCACAGAGCAGGACCTCAACAAGGAGGTGGCCATGTTTAAAATACATTTGGTACAAAATCTCTGCTACATCCAGGCCACTAGGTGTCAGCACAATGTCTTTCCTAATGTGAAGAAGAATAACTGGAAAAGTGGCTTATTTCTCCTTTAAATCTTGATTTGTATTCCACATTAATTGTGGATCAGTTGCTGCTTAGGCTGGTTGATAAACAATGACTCGTGTATCTTTTTTTTTTCTTGAAAGCGATGAGTTTGATAGGACAGTATGTCCAAATTTATTGGAATGGCAAATGTTGGGCCTAAGGTTGGGAACTCTTACTTTTAAAACATGCTTTGTGTCACTAAATATAATTACTATAATTCTGAAATCATTTCTATATATTCATACCATTTCCTAAGAACCTAGTATGATACTAAGCATAAGGCACCGCAACTAATATCCATAATAATTGACTGAGTGCATTTTGAGTGTGAGAAAAATGTTTAAATTATTTAAAATAAATAAATAAATGTTTTTGATACTATGAACTTCTTACCATATACGTAGAAGACAGAGTACCAGCCCACATACTGCACGAGTACTCCAGCCAACGGCATGGCAATCACTGCACCTGCATAGGACCCTGTGAAGACACGCGCGCATGGGGGTGCTCACGCGGTCAGTATATCAGACCCTGTGCAGAAAGGCGCGCACGGGGGTGCTCGAGCTGTTAATACCGTATATCACAAAGGCGCCCGTGCAGTAATTTAGCGGTGCCCGCAGTTGCAGGCGCACATGAAAAATGGCCAGCGGTCTGCTGTTATAATTTACTCTTTTTTTTTTACTATTATTTGATGTCACAAAGTTCTTTTTTTTATCCCGAAACTGTCAAAAGGAAACTGCTAGCAAACACTCATAAGATATACATGCTCTTAACATTTTACATTTAAAACATTATGTAGCACAAAATATATGACGCATTATATCCAATGTAAACAGGGCACCACAGCACGTTAAATATTTTTCAGCTGTTTTAATAGCTACGTGTTTCCAGCCGGTCTCTTCGCGTGCTACTGAGTTTCAGCTTCTTGTAATGTCAGTTTAATGAAAAAGTGTTTTAATGTGTATTTAATGACTAGATACGGTCATAAACACTTCAGTTTAAAGTGGGCCGGCATCCCACGTTGTGCTTCGCGCGGATACGAGCGTGCCTTTATTTGTGTCGACTGTAGAAGGCCTCCTTCACGTGGGGCTGCACGCGCGCTGTCCATTCAGCGGCGATGTCAAGAGACGTGCGACGAATGGGTTGCCATGGCACCGTTTTTAATGCACTTGTATCTGTGTGTGTGTATGGGGGTGGGGGTAGACTGATATCTGTAAAGCAAATTCATTCAGCTGGATTTAATACTGGACACTGACCACGGTCCGGTTAATAGCGCGCTCAGAATCGTGCGGTGAATTAGTCCTTGGTTCTAGCGCTGACGCATGAGCACTGTAAGAGCACCACGTCTGCTGACAAACTAATGGAGAGCGTTCCGTTAACATACACCCAAAGTGGCAACTTTGGGAGACTTCATAAACTCATTGAGGCTGTAGAATAATGTTCTGTGTCTCACTGGTCTACTTACCACAGAAAGATGTCGTGGCAAGGCGACTTCTCTCCAGTGGAGGCGCCCATTTGCTCCACATTCCGTGGCAGGCTGGATACGTAACACCCTGATGACACACACGTAATCAGAGGATGCAGAATGCTGCTTGCCTGGCACTCATGCCCTGCAAACTGTAATATCACAAATTTGTGGACTAAGCAGATAATTAGATATTATCCTGTTAGTATTCATAACACTGACCTATCTACTGTGTTTGATAGAAACTACAAAACACTTCCGTGTGTAATGCTATCACTTTAAATGTAGCCGATGACCTGAAAACTATACAAGATGGAGGGAAAAGTTAAATATAAAAGGTGTAGTATTAAAGAGTTACAGAAGCGTGTACCAACCTCCACCAGACCCTGTAAGACTCGCACAAACATGACGCAGCGGTAGTGGACTCTGGCGGCTGACGGGATGAACATATTAAACAAGGACGTCAGCACTATCGCTGCCCCAAACACCCTGAGGAAAGTGGTCGAGGGAAAAAAAGAGACAATGTTTGCTATTTTTGTGCCACTTATAATACTACATATTTGCATATAAATATAAAAATGGTTGGAATTTAACAATATCAACAAAACAAAAGTGTAATAAAGTAAGAAGGTTCTTGAAACACAAGGTGAGGAGAATTCGAGATTCTGAGAGCTGATGTTGCAGTGTCTCCCAGGGCCTCAGTGACAGCTACACTACAATACTCAGCTTTTTATTCAGATAGAATTGAATATGCCAATGTCAATAGCCAGGTGTGGCAAAAAAAACCAACAACAACAGTATTTACCTTGAAAAAGCAGGCTTTAGCACGGCAACAACTATAACAGTTGATGGCCTGGCATGTGGCGGTAGGCAAAGCTGCAGGGTAAATCAACCCTGTACAGCAGCGCGCCATTTTGGATCGATTCTCTCCAGGGTAAGCCAAACCTGTGCTGCACTGAGTCATAGAGCAGGGAGCCATTTCGGATCTATTCTCTTGTACTTTATCACAATTTACTTCAACCTTTCACATTTTATTTTTTTTCCAAAACAGTGCGTAAGTGACACTTGTAATATTGCGGACGGCTGGTGTTTCAGAGAGAGATCTGCAGTGGGATCTTTCATTATTAACTCTGTCAGCTTGGTGTCCTCTTTTCCTGTGTGCTTTTATTACAGGAGTGTTATCGCGCCTCTCATCAACACATCGCACTGCGTTAACCCTTCCAGTCACCAACCCCCCCGTAAAGGTGAACGCTTACTTGCTGTCGAGCAGAGACTGAGTTCTATTGCTTTGGTTGTTGAAGTTTATTGACTTTTATATGTATATAAGTAAGGGCCCCACCTGTTAGCTGCTAGCTTGTTGGAGATGAAGCCACCAGGGATTTGAGTGATAATGTAACCCCAGAAAAAGGAGCCGTGGATCAGCCCGACTGTCTCAGGGTCCCAGTTAAACTCCGCAGGCTGGAAACCAGACATAACACACGAGAGTTTTAGGAAGTTAGCCAACAGGTACAAATAGATGTGCATGCATATATATATATATATATATATATATATATATATATATGTGTGTGTGTGTGTGTGTGTGTGTGTGTGTGTGTGTGTGTGTGTGTGTGTGTGTGTGTGTGTGTATGCGTGTGTGTGTGTGCGTGCGTGCGTACGTGTGTGTGTGTGCGTGTGTGTGTGTGTGTGTGTATGCGTGTGTGTATGTGTGTGTCTGTCTGTGTGTGTCTGTGTGTGTGTGTGTGTGTGTGATGCACCACTGAATACTGAGGAGAGAGTGAAAGAGGTGAGAGAGATTGAGAGATAGAGAGAGATTGAGACAGAGATAGACTGAAAGAGAGAGATAGACTGAGAAAGAAAGAGATAGCGAGAGAGAGAGCACATTTGTCATTCATACGTCGCTTTGTCTCAGACCACAGGAAATTGCTGCAGCTAATTACCCAGAAAACCATTCATGAGATTTTGTGCTAAAATCAAAAGCCTGCTCATCCTTTGGTTAGCTTGCCCTATCTTAAACTTTGTGCTCCACATGACAACAAAAAACCTGAATTCACAAAGAAATGTCTCCCGCTAGCCAGTGGCAGTGCAAAATAGCATAGTGTGACGCCTGCACTTTGGAAGAACAACAACACGAAGACAGATAAACCACGTGCAGGAATCCATGGCAACACACCACACGCCCTGCACAGTCTGTCAGTGGTATTTGGTGTTGGGTTTTTTTCTCTCGCCTGATGGACAGCGGTGCCGTTGATGTACACGGTGTTGTTGTTGACCATCTCCACGATGGCCACGCCCAAGTTGCAGCGGATGCCGAAGGAGATGCAGAAGCCCAGGCCAGAGAGGATAGCGGTAATGTAGCGCTTGGGCAGGCCGAAGCAGGCACAGTCCAGCAGAGGTGGATCAACCTGGCGGAATGACACCGGCCGCCCATCCTCCATCAGCTCGATCCGATCTTCGTTCACGTTGGTGCCATCCACCTTCCTGCAGAGAGGCGGACGAGACACTTAGAGCAGAGCGCGGGCTGCACGAGACACACTTCAGCATTACGACGTGTAGAGGTGGACACACTGGGCGCCTTTTTGGATGTGACAGTGCGATCACGTTTCATGTCGACAACACGAGGAAAATTCGTTTTTTTCCTCCAAGGCCGTGAGGCTGTGCACTGGATGACGCTGGATAACGGAAATTTGTCAGAGCTTCTCGTCCTTACCACGCGCCCTACCAGCTCTGCCCTACTACAGTATGTGTGTGAGATCAACTCCTAACAGCTACTGTGCTTCCCGACACACAGATGCTCTTTGTCATCGGAGGGCGGCCAGAGTCGACCCAGTGCGTATCACCGCGAAGCCTACGCACAGAGCGTAGAGTGTGCCAGCCGCGCTCTCCTCCACCTCCATCCCTACACGCACACCTGCTCCGTCACCCGACCTCAAACTCCCCTCTCATCCTCCACCCGGAAACCCTGACTTTCATCTAGCCTGCCCTCAGACACGCACCTGGTCTCCTGCCTCTCACAGGATGGAAACAGTTATTGGACATGAATGTGACGGACAGAGGCTTCTCGTGTGCTGCGTCGAGCCTTTCCTCTACTCTCGGCCATCACAAATGCACCGTCTCCTAGCCCATTTATATTTGTCCTTCTCCAATGAAAAGAAAACTCATTTGAAAGACCTGACTGTCGGTGCCATGTTCATTAAAGGAGTTGATGATTGACAGTCTTGCCATGAAGAAACGTCTCCCCCAAGCCCAGCCCAGACCAGCCCAACCCAAACCCAAACCCAAACCCAAACCCTAAGCCAGTTATACAGCAGCAGTCAAAAAAATATGTTTAATCTATCAGCATTAAAATCGTTTCCTCTATATGAACAAGGGGGCCGTGCAGTTTGAATGTAAAGATCGTGTTTTACTCTTTTCACTCTCTGAATGATTTTAAAAACCCTTGATTTCATTCCCCGTAACAGTTTATTGCCCACTGTGAACTAGTGAGATGAATAATTGATAAACTGCAGCTCCTGAAGTATTTATTATGAGTAATACAATCACTCAAAATTACAATAGAATATTTTCCAAATCTACATTATTTGCACTACTCAAATATAAAGATATTGCAACAACATATAAAGTAAACCACATAAAACTTAATTGTACAGGGATTAACTAATTTAGATGATATATAAACATACATATCATCATTTTAATCCTTCACGGTATGAGTTGCTTCTCTAAATCTTGCGATGTAAAGGTAATTTTAGTGATTTCATTTCTCTTACACCTGTATCTTCTGCGCATCAGTCCTGTCTAAGCACGGGGAATAATATCCTGTATCCGTCTTATCAAGTTGTCTTATTTCAAAAAACAGTTTTCATTTATTTGAGGTTTCCAGAATTGTTATATATATATATATATATATATATGACAGATAACATTATAATGTGAATATTTCAGTATATAAGCAACTTGCTCAGTTTATATTTCAAATAATAAGATAGTTATGATAAAGAGATTATGAAATACTGCATAAAACACAACAGGCTTCGGCAGCTGTCTTGCGTCGGCGACATTCTGGTGATTCAAATACTCACATGAATAGCATCAGTAATCTAGATCATTCAAATAAGAAACCACGTAAAAGATTAATATTTAATGTAAATGTAATAATATTATGTAAGGGTATGTGTAGAATATTTGTTTTTCAACATGGAAACCTCAAAATAAAAACACTAAGTCAGAAAACGGCAGCTTAAACACAACTTCATAGCATTTTCAGGAAGAAAGGGTTATGTTTCAGTGTATAATACGTAATGGTGTATTAGAAGTCATAAGAAACTCTGCACATGCTCAAAGGAGTTCATTTTTCATGCTGAAATATTCTGTCACGTTTTTGTTAAATAAAACCTGTCCAGTTAAAGTAGTCAAACTCTCTGTGCTGTCTTAGCACTAAAACCATGCCATACGCGGCCGTCTCCCAGTGAGCTCAGACTGCGCACACTTACTTCTGCAGGTTCCCCAGAGAGTCGCTGACCGTGTTCTTCACCTTGTCTTTTCCCGGGTTCAGCACCTTCTCCTTTAGCCCTGCGAGCCCCCCGAACGACATCTTTCCCTCCCTTGCGAAGCTCGTCTACAGATCTGTCTCTCCGGCTTGCTCTGCTCCTGCCGAGTAGGCAGGATGTCCACCAGGCATCGATGCTCGTCCTCCGACACTTGGACTGGAGTGGCTGACGGAGGCACGCAGGAGGGGAGAGGTGGGATGTCGCTCCCACCCTGATGCACGAGCAGAGAGGGGAAAGGAGGCTCTGTCTGGAGGTGCCGGAGACGGGAGGGGAGGGGAGGGGGGGTGGTCTCAGGTGTCCACTTTAGGGTTCCAGGACTCCGCGACTTCTCTTGCCTCTGGCACGGGCATTCGCAGTTGCCCTGAGACTGTCCGACTTGGCAGCGAGGAGGATGAGTGAAAGTCTGGGAAAGCCGGACCCTCGGTGAGCTGGCTCAGAGCGCCTGGTACACAGGGGAGAGAGGAAACATATCTCAGTGTAGTCTCTCCATCTCACGGCCCCAGCAGGCACTGAAGATGCCTACCTCCCCTCTGAGCCACACCCCTCAGAGTTTGCGGGACAGACACGCTCGGGTCATTAAAGATTGAGGGCGCCAAGCCAGGCAGGTGGCCTTGGTGCTGCTCGATGATACGTGCAGGTGAAACCAGAGACAGTGGTGCTCAGTGGTGCCATACTGGGTTAATGTAGTCAAGCGTGTCGCCATCAACACTCAAACACTCAACACTCAAACACACACTCAAAAATAGAATGGTCAAAGTACACAGAAAAGTTGTTCCGTTTCCACCTTGAAGAATGTTTTTTCCCAAAACATTTTCCTTGGGTTTAGTTTATGGTCCTTATATAAAATGAAGAATGTTTTAATTTCAAACCACTTAATATAACTTGATAAGGAAAAAAATCATGTTGATTATTACTGTTACATGGTAGTTTTGTCAGTGAACGTTTGTCAGTTATGGGCTGTGAAAGTTCATTAGTAAGATAGTGACATCTAGTGGTCTGCAAAGGAAATTGTAGTTAATTGCGAAATCTTTACCGCGTTATTTGACAGTTGTTACTACAGTTCTTATGCGTTCTTACAAACTAGAAAATATAAGTACTGAAATATATGTCATGCACAACAAAATAATTACAAAGTACAAACCAGTTAATTTACGTATGGCTTAGCATACCAAAGGCATGTCACTGCCAGTTATACTGTGCATGACTCATGTGACAAATAAAACTCTGAACTTTGAACCTCCACAGACTGGTGAATCTTCCAGTATTGAACAGTTCAGTAAACATTATCCATAAAAAGATTTATTACTCTCAGTATAAGTCTTTATGAAGTATTGCTAAAGTAGCAAAATAACAGAAACACATACTCCTATCTACCCCGTCTACCCCTAGCTTCCCCTACCTACCCCATCTACCCCTACCTACCCCTATCTACTCCTATTTACCCCTACCTACCCCCGTCTACCCCTACCTACCCCCGTCTACGCCTAGCTTCCCCTACCTACCCCGTCTACCCATAGCTACCCCTACCTACCCCTATCTACCCCGTCTACCCTTACCTAACCCCACCTACCCAATGCCCCAACCCATCAGGTCACCTGCACATTCTAATCTGAAGAAAGAAACAATGAAGAAAAAAAAGCTAAACATCACCCACTACACCTCAAACAAAACAAAACAAAGCCAAACAAACAAACAAACAAAACAAAACAGTCAAACAAAAAGCAAAACAGTCAAACAAAACAGTCAAACAAACAAACAAAACAGTCAAACAAAACAGTCAAACAAAACAAACAAACAAACAAAACAAACAAAACAAAACAGTCAAACAAAACAGAGAAAAAAATAAACCAAAACAGTCAAACAAAAACTGCACAGTTTTGAACTACATGCTAAAAACAGATGGGTTTAAAAAAAACTAAACAACTAATATTATTAACTTATTAATAATAACTAAACAGATGTTATTGCTTAAACAAGTATTGTTGTTTTATCCAGCGGTTTGGTTGTGAGATAACGCGAGATGTTTGACTGTGTAGCTACACATAAATGAATGCTCTGCTTTCTCTGCCTGTAGCACAGTCTAAATGTAGTGTATGGAGATATTTTTATTTTGTCACCCACGAAAATTCTATGCGCAAACTTCACATGATGTAATTCTTTACACTGAATTTAGTTCAGCTTCTTTTCCTATTTCAGTAAATATCTTAATATCAATTAATATTATTAAAAGAAATATTCATAACATGATTGTGTCTTACTTTAGGATTACAGTCATAGCATAGACAATTAGTCATTATGTTGTGTGTTCTTGTATTCTACTTCAAAGTTCATTTATGCTCCCGATTAGTTCTGCAAAATCCACAGATGAGTATAATACATGAAACACAACTTTACGAGAAGGGACATCATAGATCCAAACCAGTAACTGCACGTGTTAAACGTGTTCATCATCTATTTCCGCTGGAACAAGATCAGAAAGGAAAGAAAAGCAAAGGAAAGCAATATAGCAGAAGAACTATTTGAATAGAAAAAGAATCTTTATAATATAATCTTCTTGTGCACAACACAAACATGCCAACACGGCTATGCGGCAACATGTCGTGTGTCCGCCGCTGTCCGTCACCGCATTTTTCTGCGCTTGCATCACATATCGCGTGACTTGCTCCTTTAGTAACGTGAGGGAACGGAGCGCCGCGCGAGCGCAGGCGGTGTTGATGACGGTAGGAGGAGATCCGTGCTCTTCCGCGTTTTCCCGTTTTCCTGCGCTGACTTAGCGGAACAAAAGTCGAGTCCGTTCTACGCGTTGGTTGCCCGCCCGCCGTCCGCTCGTCCCGTGCTCCGTCTGCAACAGCCACTGCCGCCTCGTCCACATGCATTGGAGTGTCGGGCCCCGGCATACCGCCTCGAGCCATGTCGGCGAGCAGTGCAGCGGCTCGCGGCGGTGACGGAGCGCCGGGCGGAGAGACTGGTAAGATACCAGTTCTGCTGGTCTGTCAGACCAAACCTCCCAGTTTCGACATGTGCACCGACAGGCTGTGTTCTCCGCTCCGGCAGAGAGGGGAGCTGTCGGTGCTCCTATCCAAACTGGGTCAGTAGTTCAGTGGAGCGAACTGGAGTTGGGCGGAGAACTGGTTCCAGTGCCACAGGTGGGACGCTGGGCTCGAGGCGCCACGGTACCGTTTGCAGGCGTGTTTGCGGATGCATCGCCGGTCCTGAGTTTGTTCTCGGACCTGTGGCCAGGCCTGGCGGTGCAGATGAGGTGACTGGGGGCTGCGCTGAGACGGTCTGCTTTTACACGTTATTCTGTCGAATTTCTGTCTTTACCCCCAAACCACACGCTGTGGCACCATGACTTTAGTAGGGCTTGCATGCTGTGATCATGGCCGGGAGAGCAGACGCCTACTGTCTGAAATCTGAAGAGAAACACGACCCTTTGGGCGATAAGTGACTTTATTTGGATTTACGCACGTTAAATGTTCACGTTCGTCAGAGCAAAATTCCGCGGCCTTATGTTTAATGATAAAAGTTTCTTAAACTCTGCTGTGCAGTAACCTGCGTGCCTACGGTGCTTATGAAGTTTGTGGCGTCGGGGCAAAACCGTTGAAGTTAGACGCATTATCTTGCGTAGATCCGCGTGCAGACGTACCGGTCCGCAGGCTGTGTGTCAGTATGATCACGACTAACTTGTTCTGTCGTGCTAGTTGAATATAGCGTGGTGAATCTGTTGTGTCGGGTTCACGGGTTAAGTGTCTTTTCTTTCGTGTAAATTTGGAAAACTGTAGAAAACTGGTTATTTATGTTCCGGCGCGTACGTGCAAAGTAGAGTGATGTCGATGTCTCGCTGGGAATGTATTTAATTGTTTACAATCTAAACTTTGGCGTCAGAATTTGTTGTTGCTTTGCCGTGCATGAGAGGATCTGGTCCGGTTTTAACGCGCGAGCGCGATCGTGCGCGGTTGTGTAATATCTGGGTCACGCTGGAAAACTCGGGCACAGGCGTTTAGTGGGAAGAACTAGACTTAAGATGTGTAACATCGATTTTATAGGACTTACCTACTAAGTCGTAATATGCATGGCCCACCCCTATAACTCTGACCTAATTAAGGAACGCACTGGTGCTACTGTCATGTGTGTAGGGGTCTAGCCTCGGCGGAAGTCAATATCCTAGTACTCGCAGTGATGAAGGCCTTACAGAGTTGCGAACCTTTGCGTTAGACATTTTAAAGCCGCCTCCAGTTTGAAGATTTTTGCCAACTTCTAACCTTAGAGCAACCTTTGTCATTTCGATGTAAATATAGCCTGATCTTTATCAGATGATTAGAGACCAGTGATGAGAAAAGCAAAATGTAACTGTCTAATCAGTGTTCAGTTAAATACATTTTCACTGATGTTCTTTGCAGACCTCTGTAAAGTAATGGTTTGTTGCTGTGGAGTTCCTGTAAGGGAGTCTGGAAGGGGCTGCACATCTGCTCAGCTTCTGAGCCATCACTGCTGATGTCTGTCTGCTTCATGTTTAACCCTGTTCAGATACAGACAACCTTACTGGCATTCATATTCCAACAGCAACATGGGCTTTTGGAAAGATGTGCATACTGAAAATACAAGTTTGAGGCGTCAGAACCTTACGTTTGTTTCTATCGTCATTGGCTTCTGACTCTTTTAATGTGAGGAATGTACCCATCTCGTGTGTTGACGTGATGCGGTTTTGTTGGGTGTGTATCCTTAATTGAGGCCTTACATATGTCTTATTTTGGTTGACACATTTAAGTTTTAGAACGAATAATGAATGAATGATTCATGGCATGAATATGCCATAATACAGGAAAGCTGTTTTGTTTACCTCCAAATAGTTTTCTCTAGCAGAGAACATCTCTTTTCTTTTTGTTGTACATCATATATTTGAGTCGACTATAATTTAGAATTAGATTAGAATTTAGGATTATAGATTAGATTTTAGGATTATAATTGAACCTATTTGTGTCCAGATCGATAGTGCTGCAAAAGATTGTGCATTATTGAGCATTATTAATTAAAGGCTAAAATGGAAGTTTGTTACAGATTAGACCGTAAAGATGTCTAACCAGAACAGAAATGGTCCGTAAATGTACCTTCTGCTGTCTAATGCTTGTTTCTGAAATGAATGTTGAGGAGGAAAAAAATCTCCATCTTAAATAAGGCATCTTGGTGATTTGTCAGAATTTCTTGAATTTGTTTAGAGTTTGAAGCTCCATCGTTAAGTTCTTAAATCATTGGCACACGTGCATTTAAGCAAGCAGCTTGAGGAAGCAGGAGTGTAATCGTGTCACTGGAACACCACAGTCCTCTGGTATTCTACGCACACTAGTTGGCACTTCGGAAGTCATTAAACAGAAAGCAAAGTTTTTATCCAAAGTAGGCCACCGGAATTGGGGTACATTTCCATGTCTTTGTATCCATCTGCATTTAGTTTCATGTTGGTGCCTTGCTCTCCACAGAGCCGGTGCAGGTGGGCGGGGTGGAAGGAATGACCCACCACGACCCGCAGGTGACAGCGACGAGAAGGTCCTTGTCTGTAAACGCTCCACTGTATTCCTTCTGTATCTGTTTAACGTTGTTTCAATCTGATAAGTCGGATATTTAGGTCTGCTTTTTCTTTAATGCGTGCCTGTCTCTGCAGGCTGGCACATGGGCTCGATGCTGTAAGCACTCCTCTGAGATATGGTGGAGAAAGAATTCCCAGGTGCAAGACGCAGTGGCAAAATTACTACAGAAGATTTTCTAGGTCAAGAGTGCTTGGAAAACATATTATGTCTAATGCCCAACACTGAGATGGGAAATGAGAATGACACTGTACACACTCCCTGTGTCTGACTTGTCTCATTTTGATTGTTTGGAAATGTCATCTTGATTCTACAAGTATCCAGAAGACTTCGGTTTCAGTGCATTAAGACATTTCATTGCTTTGCCAGCTTGGAAGATGTTGAGCTGGTAGAGACACTGGCAACACATGAGTGGTTGATTGAATGCTTTAAACACTTTTTTACATTTTATGTTCCAAAACCTTTACTTTATCACAAATGCAGGTTATTTGAGGTTCTGGAAACTGTTTACAGTCAGGGTCAAATTAACTTGAGCAGAAAATCTGGGTATAGCATAATTATGTATTCAGCAGTCTCTTGTCTGCTGGTTTTGGGATTGGAGGGGCGGCACATAATGTAGTTAGTGGATGGTTTCTGTCTGAACTTGTCAGGCACAGTTCACAAGGCCTACAGACCCAACAAGAAGGACTAGTTTACATCTACTCTTTCATATATAAACTGGCTCCTCCAGCTAATTCAGATGTACTTTGGTTGCACAGCTGATGAAGGACCTCTGTCCGAAACGTCCTGTCCTCTGGAAACGCTGTACTTTACTACAATTTTGAAAATCTCTACATATCCTATAATAGTCCTGGAAAGTATCTGCTCATTGTCTTCACTAACAATTATTAGTGAAAAAATATTAGCTATTAGTGTGAGTAGCATCACTTGAACATGAGTGACAACATTGAAATGCAGTGTGTGTGGGAAGTGTGTGTTCTCATGATCAGTTACTTCAACGTGGTGTTATTGTGGATATTGTCAGCACTTATAATACTGCATGTTTAATGAGAGAGAGACTTGTCTGAGACCAACTATAGAACAACTGTAATCTGTCCCCATTGTTGTGCAAAAAAATTCATCCTGTAGTAGGGGAGTGAATGTTTATTACCATTTTAAAGCTCTCTCTCTCTCTCTCTCTCTGCAGGCACACCAGACATAGTCAGGTTTTTTTAAAATTCAGTTTACAAAAATAATTACTAAGGAGGAACCTGTGTATAATTTTATTTATTATATATTTAAATATAATTATTTAATGTGTTATTTATATTTATATATATTATATATTATATATATTATATATATATAATATTTATTTATTTGTTTGTTTTAATATATAATAAAAAAAACTAATTGTGTGGTTTTCAGCAGCTTTTCTACACTGCAACCTTATTTTATTGATATTGCAGCTGTTCCAAGATATCACCAGACATGTAAAACTGTGTTGTGTCCTTTCCAATGAAAAATACTGTTTATATTTTTGCCTGAAGTTTTAGGACTTCAGTCATAAAACTGGGATAGCGAAGGAGGTCAATCACTGAAAGGTGTGGCAAAAAAAACCACATCATCTTGTCAAGATCAATAATCCTGCTACAGATCTGTAGTCCAGAGCCCAGGATTATGAACCAGGTTGTTGCTGAGCTGTTAATGGCTTTTTAGGTCAGTGGGCCTGTGTGGTGGTTTTAAATATAGGAGCTGAGGCTGTGGTTGATGTCATGGGCGGGGCTGGGATGTTCTGCTCCATCCGCTCACAAACTACATTACACTGGGAAAATGTGTCAGAGTTCAGGGCACTTTTCGCGACACACCAGTTAGAACTACACGGTCAGTGTGGACACACTCACACAGAGGTTAGAACTGCACGGTCAGTGTGGTCACACACAGAGTAGTGAATAACAGTGTGAACTGTAGTAGCTGTACTCCATGTGATGTAATGTCTGATGATTGTTACCCATAGATGTCATAAAAGACTCCTGAAGACCTCTTAAGATCATCCTTTTTATTTTATTTTGTTTTAAGGACCACATTGGCTTTACAACTACCACCATCATGCTTCAAATCTGCTCTGATGAAGTTTCGGGCTGTGTGACTGTTCAGTTTTCTCCTTTATTTTGTGTGGAGTAGAAGACTGATTGAGAATGTGGGCAGTAGGGAAACATGTTTAATTGCGGCTAAACGTAAACAGCCATTTAATGGGAGTTATTCATAAATCATAGATTTCTCCAGTAACAGGTAAGGAAGAAGGAATATAAACCACAAAGACGTGAAACATCCTGCTGTCAGACTAGTCTGGCCTTGGTTTGATAACCGTCCACCAAACACAAAGAGATGGCCTATATTTCACTGCAACGCGTGTGTGAAGTTTATCCAAGCGTAGTGTGTGTTGTTTTTTAGCTATGTGCAGAACTGGGTTTCTACGTAATGTGACGTTTTCTTTGCTAAGCACTTTTTTTTTGCCCCCATGTTGACCTGCAACATGTGAATCGTGTTTTGTTTCTGATCATTTTTCTTCTTTTTGCCGTGTGTTGTATTCTTTTTCACGCTACTGTGCGCCGGCGCTCCTAAACTGTAAGCCGTGGCTTGTTTGCGGTGGTTCGACGATTGTCTTGTGCTAAAATGTGCATGCTTGTTACATCCGATCACGTTTGACACAGCTAAAACGCACAGACGTGACGTGTAAAAGTGGGTTGCCTTCTTTTGTGTTCACACTGGCGCATGGTGGGTTCAGATGTCTTAGCCACGTGCCCAGTGTGACGGGATGAAACACCACGGCTCCTTACTTTAGTATGTATAAAACTGGGTTCTGCTGAGATTTACTGTAACTTGGGACTGAAGGACAATCACAGCTGTCTCGTGACTGATTAAAACATGAATAATTTAAATGTTACATCTAAAATGTTAGATTTAACAGTAAATGGCCTTATTCATCAGAAACATTTCTTTTCATCAAATCTAAGGTCGTCCAAAGATTTATTTTTCACTTATTTCCTGTGTCTGCCTGCCTGCATGTCTGTGTCCCTGTCTCTGTGTTTTTTCAGGGGATGTGTTGGAGGAAGGACTCAAGAGTCACTCTGTCTCTGTTTCCAGTCTGGTGACGCCCAACTCAGCTGCTGGCATGGAGCTGACCAGGAAACGAAAGGGTAGCACAGACAAGTGAGTGTGCGTGCGCGCTTGTGAACATCATGATCAGGATGTCATTTTGTGGGTATAAGTTGCTGGTCTCAGTTTTCTGAATGAAAGCAGTTGTGTGTGGTTCATGTTCTGTATGAATGAACTCCCACTGTTCACTCGGGTTATGTTAATCATCGTACCGCTTGGTTTCCAGGGAAATGAAATCAGCATCAGTGCTGGATGAGGGTATGGAGGGTGAAGAAGAAAGGTACCCCGTCTGTGAGGACATTCACAGTACCTTGTTTTGCACACAATAATTAACATTTTATCAGCCTTTTTTCCCATGATCTTTATTATTTATGTATGTATTTAATATTTTTGCTTTTAGGCCAGAAGGTGAAGACCCGCATGTGAAAATTAAGTGTTTCAGGTACCAGAAACAATTCCACATATATAAGAAAACACAAACACATTGCAGAAAAGCTTTTGAAAAACCTTTAATGTAATCTAATGATCCTCTAATGCTGAACTGAGGGGTGTATAAACGCCCCGTGTACCTGTAGGGAGCCTCACAGCCAGATTGAGAAAAGGCGGCGGGACAAAATGAACAACCTGATTGACGAGCTGTCAGCCATGATCCCCACATGCAGCCCCGTGTCCCGCAAACTCGACAAGCTCACTGTACTGCGCATGGCCGTACAGCACCTTAAATCACTCAGAGGTAGAACATACGCACGCACGCCTCAGACCACTCAAAGCTAGATAACACACACAGAGACCCTCTCACATTGCTCAACAGCAGATAACATGCACGCACACACTCCCACCCACCTCAAATTACTCAGTTATGGATAAAACACACACTCGCCTCCAGTCCCTGAAAAGCAGGTCTCTCTCTCTCTCTCACACAGTTTTCCTAACGACACGTTCCCCTGTTTTGCCAGGTGCAACCAGCACCTTTGCAGAAGCCAGTTACAAGCCTTCATTCCTTCCAGATGATGAACTGAAGCACCTCGTCCTCAGGGTACAGTGACCAGTCCTGACTGCATGTATAAGGGCATCAGGCCTCCCTGAATCTTACCGTCCCTTAGTGCAGATGTAAATTGTATTGGGGCAAGTGGAACTGGCATACGCGGTTGGTTTGAGACACGTAACATTATTTACATTTACGACGTTTAGCAGACGTTCTTATCCAGAGCGACTTACAAAAGTGCTTTGTCATTTCCTCATAGATGCATCCTAGTACAGTAGGTTAGAGTCCAAGATGCCAGTGAACTAGAATACTGTAGAAACACAGGGATCAGTGCTGATGCCTAGAATACGTTTAATTTAGCTGGTGCTAAATATATATAAGCTCTATAACAGACAATCTGGCCATAAACAATAAGTGCCTGAGTCAGTCAGGGTCAGTGGTCATTTAAATATTCCTTAAATAGACGGGTCTGCGTTTGTAGACTCGTTTCTGTCCCGTGGGCGTGACCTGGGTGTTGGCTGTACTGGAACAGGTGTCCCCTCCACCCTTCCGTTCTTTTGCTCTGTACTGATGCTTCTCTCTGCCTTGCCAGGCTGCAGATGGATTCCTCTTTGTGGTTGGCTGTGACCGAGGGAAAATAGTGTTTGTTTCAGAATCTGTTTCCAAGATCCTGAACTACACTCGGGTGAGAGACCCTGACCAGGGACTGTTTTTCACACACAAAATCAAATCTGTTTCGGAGTGTTGAAGGCGGTTTTGTTAGTAGATGTTCTACTGTTAGTAACCTCCAGTCATTCTCATTGGTTTTTCTAACCTTTGCCTTGTGCACATATACAAACAGACCTGAGATCAGTACCTCTTGCTGTTAGCGGGACGGGTGAAGTATACCGAATAGACGTTCACTCTTGCTTGCTGTTTTGCTTCCTAGCCAGAGCTGATCGGTCAGAGTTTGTTTGACTACATTCACCCCAAGGACATCGGAAAAGTGAAGGAGCAGCTCTCAGCCTCTGAACTGTTTCCACGGGAACGCCTTATAGATGCCAAAAGTAAACACCATAAAACTAGAACGCTCTTGTTTTCTTACTTTTCCTGTGTAGCTTTCTTATTGTGAGCGTGTGTGTGTGTAAGTGTTTGTCTGGCGAACAGTAGAGTGAGTACGTTTCTATAAATAAGTTTCCCCTTTCTTCTTTTTAGCATGCACTTGTGCATACATGTCCTCATGTTTGTGTGCATGCGCGTGTGTCTGCGTATGCATGTAGCGGGACTCCAGGTGCAGGCAGACGTTCCTCTCCGAGCCGCCCGTCTCTGTCCGGGAGCTCGACGTTCTTTTTTCTGTAGAATGAAGTACAAGAAAGTGAGCGTGAAGGAGGAACAGGACATGACGCGTGCAGCCTCGTCCTCCAAAAAGAAGGGTAAGACGTACAGCTCAACGCCCCCTGCTGGGCCGGGAGGGCATTTGCTTTAGTGCGCTGTACAGTACAGATACAATGACCAGGGATCAAGCACTTGAATAAATGGCTGCTTTTTAACACATAGCTTGTATAACCATGTAGATGTCATCACGGTCATGTCATTACTGGTGCTCCAGCGTGTCCGTGTGCTGGATGTCTGAAGAACATGTGATGTCCGTGTTCTGCTGGCATGCTTGTCAACGAGTGCTGTCTCGCCATGCTGCTGTAGAGGCGCAGTGCTACTGCACGGTGCACTGCACAGGCTACATGCGCACGTGGCCCACCAGTCAGCTGGGTGCCGAGGGGGAAGCAGAAGGCGAGGATTGCTCCCGCTTCAGCTGCCTGGTCGCCGTGGGCCAAGTGCACCCCTACACTGCCCCTCAGGCCAACGGCGACGTCAGGGTCAAGCCCACGGAGTTCATCACCCGCTGCGCCCTGGATGGCAAATTCACCTTTGTGGATCAACGGTAGGCCTGTTCCATCTGACATGTTTCACAAAAAAGACTGTGATGTCTGATAGATCTGGTTAAAGTTGAATTGCTTGAGTTAAATATAACATACGAGGCAATGTCTTACCTGAAGTGTGTAAATGTTATTTGCAAGGTGAACACACCTCAGCATTTTGTTACATAACTTTCTTGAAAATATTTTTTGGCTTTTCTGTGGAACTTTTGTTGTTGCTGTTGTAAATCCAGTTTCTGCAACTGACACAGTCCCTATAGAGGTTAAAAGAGCATGTTAACAACACCTGTGCTCCCCAGAGCAACCACTATTCTTGGCTACCTGCCTCAAGAGCTGTTGGGCACGTCCTGCTATGAATATTTCCATCAAGACGACTTGCCTCATTTGGCAGACAGACACCGAAGAGGTGAGTGAATTACATGCTGATGGCATTCTATAGTACTGCAGTCATGTGACCTAAACAATAACACGAGTAATCGAAGCTGAAGGCTACACCGACCTCTAACTGGCTAATTAGTTGGTGTAATTTGTATAATGAGCTAGGTCTGCAGACTTTTTCAGTTCTTATTGGCTAATAAATTAGCTTGATGTAATTTGCATGATTCCGACTGTCGGTTCTTATTGTAGCTCTTGGCACCTTAATTTGATGCAGGTCAAACGTTTCTAAGTCCTGTATGTAAATCAGTTGTGTATAACTGAGCTGTAATTGGACAGCACAAGTCCTCAGCTTGAGACCAGACCAGTCAGCTGCTCTGAGGAGTCTCCGTGTTCTTATATTTGATACTTCTCTTTCACTGCAGTGCTGAGAAGTAAAGAGAAAATTGAGACAAACTGCTACAAGTTCAAAACGAAATTTGGCTTTTTTGTCACGTTGCAAAGTCAATGGTTTAGTTTTATAAATCCCTGGACCAAAGACGTCGAGTGCATCGTGTCAACAAACACAGTCAAACCGTAAGTACCAAAGGGTCTTTCTAATGAAGGACATTTCAACACTGATGTGAGGGACATTTCAACACTTCAGTGAAGGACATTTCAACACTGATGTGTAGTCTCACTTCAGTGAAGGTCATTTAAACACTTCAGTGAAGGACATTTCAACACTGATGTGAAGGACATTTCAACACTGATGTGAAGGACATTTCAACACTGATGTGTAGTCTCACTTCAGTGAAGGTCATTTAAACACTGATGTGTAGTCTCACTTCAGTGAAGGACATTTCAACACTGATGTGAAGGACATTTCAACACTGATGTGAAGGACATTTCAACACTGATGTGTAGTCTCACTTCAGTGAAGGTCATTTAAACACTTCAGTGAAGGACATTTCAACACTGATGTGAAGGACATTTCAACACTGATGTGTAGTCTCACTTCAGTGAAGGTCATTTAAACACTTCAGTGAGGGACATTTCAACACTGATGTGAAGGACAGTTCAACACTGATGTGAAGGACAGTTCAACACTGATGTGTAGTCTCAGCTGCTGTTCTTTATCATCTCCGCCTTTGAGACGAGCAGAGAGCTGTCACGTCACCTGTCCTCCCTGAACTCTGATGGTAGCAGGTTACCCTCTGACCTTTACTCTCTGACCTGCTACAGTGGGAAGAGCAATCCAGATGGATCAGATAGTTCAGAACAGCCCACTGATTCCAAGACATCAGATGGTGAGCCTCCTTCTAACTCTTAGTTTAGTTCTGTAGCTCTTGCGTTATTTATTTTAGTTTTCTTTCTGCATCATATCTAATATGTATTTATGCATTTGGTGCATAAAATTGATTTATATTTATAAAGTCAAATGTATTTATATTGTGCTTTTTACAACACGTGTCACAAAGCAGCTTTACGCGTGTTTGGGTCCAGATCCTAAATGAGCAAGGAGAAAACTTCCTGTTTAGGTTGTCATGACAGACCACATTCAGTTGAGTGTAGAGGAGTGAACACGTGTGTACTGTAACCGTCTGTCCAGACGATGCTAAGAAGTCCCCGCCCATCGTCCCAGGTATCTCCAGTGCCTCCGGCACCATGATATACGCTGGGAGCATTGGGACCCAAATCGCCAATGAGCTGCTGGACTTCAGCAGGTAAGACCTCTCGTACCACTTGCTTAGGGAGCTTGGGGGGGTTTTTTGTTTTGTTTTTGAAGTGGTTGAATTTCTCGGCGTGTTTCTGGGCGTGGCTGTAACTGCTATTCTGTTTGGCTGTTCTCAGGATGAACTCCTCCCCTTCCAGTGACAATGCCAGCCCCTTCAGTCTGCTTCAGGACGAGTCTCCGCTGGCTCTTGCGCAAGGCAGCAGTGTGCGTCAGCTTTACCGTGTGTGAGAGACTGCGACTGTGTGCTTCTGTGGCTGGCTGCTTGGTATGGGACTGTGCGGACTAAATCTTTACTGTTCTGTGTGGTTAAGGCGGTGAACGGGGAAGGGTCAGACGTGGACACGGCAGGTAAATCGGGTCCAGAGGACGTGGCACAAGGTGAACCCTTCGCACACAGTGAGACCGTACTGGGTAACTGCTACCGTGCTGCATGCATTCAAACTCCGTCTTAATCAGGCTCTCTTTTAAATGTCCCGTTTGCGTGTCGGCAGAGGGAAGTTCCCAGCTGGACCTGGACGCCGTCCCGGGGCTGGCAAGCCTAAGCAGCGACGAGGCAGCCATGGCCGTCATAATGAGCCTGCTGGAGACAGATGCCAACCTGGGCGAGGCCGTGGCCTTGGACGACATGCGCTGGCCTCTGTGACCGCCACGCGTCCAGCCCATGTTTCTCTTCTTCCCCTTTTGATCGACCTTTTATCTCGTTATGGTCTTTTACAACAACAAACCCCACGTCACAGAAACAAATCGCCCCGATTCTCCTGATCGGAAATATTTCTAATTTGTTTGTGGTTTTTTTTTCCTCCTGGAAAGACAGATGACAACCTCCCTGTCTTCAATGAAAGAAAATTGGATCTCCAAAATATTAAAGGGCACCCAGTCTCTCTCTCTCTCTCTCTCTCTCTCTCTCTCTTCGTTTCTTTCTGGTCCTCGGTTCCACTTCCAGGACGATGGACAGCAGACAGGCAGCTGAGGGCCTTGTACAACAGAGCCAGATTTTTAATTTTTTTTGGTCTGCTGTGAATTTCACTTCAACTCTTGAGGTCTCACCAGTGGACACTTCTTGACATCCTTCTCCTCTGCTGAGGAAAAAAGAGCTTTTAAAGCAAGTACCCATAAAGGACTTTTTTAAAGACTTAAAAGATTTTTTTAAAGTACTTAGGAGGTCTACACTTGAACTCTGAATTAATCTTTTCCAGACAAAACTCTACTGGAAAACTGGATGCTGATGTCTTTAAGGATTGTGAAGGGAAACCCTTTCATCTGTTTGGCTCCAGCTTTTTGTAATGAAGCAGAGATACAGGACGCTGTCCCCGGCTGGGATGATCAGATGACCGGCAGGACTACACCGAGAGATCTGAACCTGCACAGGGGCCTGAACCCCCCCCAAGTCTTTGGTCTCGGAGCCAGTGTGAACACGTTTCTTTTCACCTTCATTAGCCCTTCCAGGTCTCCACGGTGCAGGGAATGAATGCGCTATCCAGATGATCAGTAGGTGCTTCGGTCAGACCCGGGTCAGACCTGAGCCTCTGTCAGATGTAGGGCGGCCCAAGAGCAGCAGAGAGAACTAAAACCGCCAATCAAATAAATGCAGAACTCTCAGGGAGCAACTCCACGCCATCCTGTTCAAATCTTCCCTATTACATGTGGGTCTCTGTTGGTGCCCCAAGGTGGTCTGAAGGTGTTGCACACCGCTCATTCTGCACTCATGTTCTGTACATAACTGTGTTCACAAGATTGTATTTGTCTTAAAAAACATTTGTCGCGAAAACTCAATAGGAAGTGGGGGTTGGGTGAGGAGTAGGCAAATGTCTCAAAATACACTTCAAATAAATGTTCATTACCCAGCACTCTTCAGTAGATGAAAGTGCATTAAAACACCCACATGGTGGAGTTTGACCTCTGACCCTTAGTGCTAGTCTGTCATTTACTCAGTTTTGAGTGATTGGCTCTTAGTAGGATATTCAGAAAGTGAGTGTGTCATGAATGTGCTCAGAGAAGTAGGGTTAAGGTTAGGCATGCACAGTTGGGGAGAACTCTGGTCGGCCCTATGTGGATTAACCCATGGACTACATGCCATATCTGACTAGCAAATTAATCACTTTAATTAGCCAACAGATTTGCAGTTGACTCTGGTTTGATTGAAACATGGAAAGAAGAATTTTTTTTTTTTAAATATTAACAAATATGCTTTCATCTCCCCACTTAAATATTTTGTCATTAAAAAGCAGCATCGCAAAGCTATAACGTTGTTTTTGTAAAGTGTTAAGAGTCTGATGGTATCTCATGATGGCATGCATATGACTCTATAAAGCATACCAAAGTCATTTTTGTCCGAGAAGAAAATTCAGGTTTCTGACTTGAGTGCAAACTAAATGCACGAGAAGTGTGCACATGCTTGTTTGGAACCGAGGGGTGTCCTGAAGGCTCCCCCTCCTCCCTCGGGAGTGTGGCTATGCACACGATCGTCCAGGAGGAGTTAGGTAAGCGTTTTTTTGTTTGTTTTTTTTGATCGGTGTTTTGTTTTAAAGAGATTTTTCAAACTTTTCTCATCGAGGTTAATTCTTTCTCTAGACTACGACTTCACGGTAAGAACGTCCCAGCCCACTTTCAAAGAGTTCACCGTGTTTTCTCCCACAATTGTCAGCCCCCTCGGACATGACTGTGCTTGACCTCGGCCTGCCCTTTCAGTGCCTAACTTTCTGAACACGAGGACTGATGGGAATCTAGGGAGGGCATTTCCTTTAAAACTACTCAGTATTTTATGGGATTGATTGGAGTGCTAGCCAATAAGAAGTCTGGTGTGAGGACCAGCAAGGGTTCTGATTGGTCAGTTAGGTCCTTAAGCAAAAGAACAGCTGCTCTCTTCGCTCGCACAAACGGGCCGTGAGCTGTGACGTATGTGAACTGTGGGGGGAGAAGAAAAATAATCCAACATTTGTTTGTCTTTGAGGGTTTTGGTTTTTTTCCCTTTATTATCCATGTACTGTCTGCATGTCACTGTGTGTGTATGTTTTTATAAGAGTGTCATTTTCTGTGCTGGCACTGTTGAGTACTGTATTTGGGTCAGAACCTCATATCTTACCACCTATGGCTTCAGTTCGAGTCTTCAGACAGCCTAAAAAAACAGCTTGCATAGAATTTGCTATTTCTCTTCTAGTTCCCTGTTCCTATTAGTGACCTTCATGCCTTTTGTGCACTGTTACATTTTTTAATACCGTTTGTTTATTTTGTATAAACATGTTTGCCTTATGAGAACTGAAATGTTGACACCCTGTCCGCCATGTTGTCTCGGAGAATGGAGCTTAACAGCGCTGGACTGGGCATGTTGCAGTTCTCACGGATACTCACTTCCATGAACTGTTCGTGAGGAGGGCGAGATGTGTGAGGGTGTGGGTTGGATGCTCTGGGACGTGGGATGCGCGTCCAGGCCAGGTCCACCAGGAGACACTTCTGCTATTGTCCTCCTCCTCCGTACAAAGCACTTAGATACCGATGCCATTACTGCTGCTGTTAACAGGTTCTGGGTCATGGCAGGGAAACTGTCCGTGTCTGCAGGCTACCCTGATAGAGAAATGCCTAAATAAACACTTGGTTTCATTTCAATTCCGATTGTCTTTCATGTGCGTGAATGTGTTTACAGGCCCTGAGGTCAAAGTTTTACAGACAGCGTTTAAAAAACAATGGGGATGGACATATCTAACCAAAGGAGATATTCATACTTTAAAACAAGGAAACATGAGTCAGACAAGACGCTCGCACAATATGTTGTGATTTCGCTTTCAGGTGGAAATCTGTGCTGCTGGTACTGAACTGTCTCCTTTCTTCTGCGCTAAGACAGGAGCACACAGGTTGGATGGCAGGTCTGAGGGCAGAGCTGGTCTGGTTGGCAACTACAGTCTTAGCCCACACCGGCGAGCAACGTCACGTTACATCTGTCTGTTTCCATCAAGTCACAGCTCTGTCAGTGTCTCGGGGCTTTCGGTAGCTGTGTATGTAAAAACCAAAACGCTTTTTATATATAGGTCACGGTGCTCCCGGAAGGTTGGTGCCCAGCGCCCCAGCGACGTGAAGCTATACGATGGTGCAGTTTCTGCTCCCAGTAATCACTGGTGTTTGTTTTCCTTTTCAGCCATTACACATTCATTATCATTATCACATTACAAATCATAGTCCACACGCTCTTGGAATAATGAAATTCCCCCCCTGCTGTGAGGTTATATTAACTCACAGATCCAGGATGGCCTGTGTCGGAATGATTAAGACTGAACATGGTAAGCTTGGTTCTGGGCTATACATACGTACACGTGTACCTCTACTTGGAAATCGAGGAGGACATCTGATAATGGCACAGGGAGCGCCATTATGCTGCAGGAGTGGAGAAGCTTTCAGGGTGGTTTAGGTGAGATTGGACAGGCTCAGACTCACTATGATACAGAAACATACTGCAGTATTACTAGAATGAACTATCCCTTGCACAATGATTCTGGTCATTCTTCATGTGCTATGTAGCCTCTTGGTTAAATGCACTTTATTAAATGAGTTTATGTGGTTTTACTTCAAGATGATTTATCATGCTAACATCAGGTGAGTGCAAGCACAGTGAGCGTGTGTAAAGGGCTAGCACTGCACTGTAGTCATTTCTCTGTTTTTGGCAGGAAGTTCTTACATGAGTGTCCCAGTGGCCTTGCTGCACTGCATGAGTTTAACCAACACTTCTACAACAGCACATTGGGAAGAGGGTCCACAGAGTATGAAGAGCAAATATTCCACTTTGGACAACAGCGAGGTTAGGCAGGGTTCACATGTGCTTGCCTGGACGCTTGTCCACAGCTCACTGATCAAAAACATCTAGTAAGAACTAACAGAAAATTAACTTTCTAATTATATTATCCTTGCCAGTAATTGCTGAGTTTCGCTAACGTTTTCTAGTAAAGTCCTTGTGTTTAACCTCACACCAAAAACATGGTTTAGTTCAGACCTGCAAAGCAGGAATTACTTTTTTGAAATGGACAATAATGTCTCTGAAAGAGTGTCAGTGACTTGGTGTCCTCCAGGGTGCGATTTTTGGGCCACTCTTATTTACCTTATGCATGCTTCCTCCTGGCAAAACATTACACACTTCTGAACTATCTTATTACACTTATGCATACAGCAATCAGAGAAAATTCAGGAGTCCACTCCTGAAAGATCTAAGGTCCCCTCACCTCATTGCGCCATGAGCACATCAGCAGCTGGATGGGCCAAAATTTTCTGCAGTTGAACAACGATACAAGAGATGATTATATATCAGAACAGCGATAAGAGGCGCCGCCAAGCTGCCTACATGGACATGAAAACCCTGAAATCAAAAGAGCGTGACCTTGGTTGCTAACAGATCCTGATCTCAGTTTTAGTGGTCAGAGGAAGTGAGTTACTAACTCAGCATTTAATGACCTTTAGAACATCAAGTTCAGAGATTTCTTGACAAATCCAGACCTGGAGAAACTCATCTACGCGATTATCTACAACAGGACTGATTATTGTCATGAATTAAAAAAAGGACCTTCAAACAGCTTCAGTTGAGTCAAAATGGAGCTGTTGGAGTTCTCACTGGGAGCAAAAGAAGAGATCACCTTATCCCTGTACACTGGATACCAGTAAACTACACACCTGAGGGTATTCTTACTGGTCTTAATGGCTTAATGGTGTAGGTCCAGAATGTCTGATATGCTGCAGCTTTCTGTGCTGGTCAGAATACTTTAATAATGGCTTTTAGCTGTTTCTAAATCTAAACTAAAAATGTTCTTCTTTGCCTTCACTACAGTTGCCTTGGCCCGCTACATCTTTTCTAGCTCTTCCTTCTGCCCTTGGCTTCTCATGTTCCTTGTTCCTGATGTTATCTCCATTCTGGGTTCTCACATCCATCACTACAATCCTCTTCTGCTGTTTGTCCACCACTACTATGTCTGGGCGGTTAGCTGTTACCATGTTGTCTGTCTGTATCTGGAAGTCCTACAGGATCTTAACATGGTCATTTTCCACCGCCATCAGGGGTGTATCCCACTTAGACCTTGGAACTTCCAGCCCGTACTTGGCACAGATGTTTCTGTACACTATACCAGCAACTTGGATATGGCCTGCTGGCATCTTGCATCCCGCTGATGTGTGCTGGATTGTCTCATGGGCATCTTTGCACAGCCTGTATCTGGGGTCCTGCCTGGTGTGGTAGATCTCAGCCTCTATTAGTGTTGTATAGAGCTTGTTTCTGTGCTGCCATGATCGGTGCCTAGTTGCAGTCTTTCACTCCAGCCTTTTCCAGCCATTGGTAGGAGTTTTCCATATCAACCACTTCCGTTGTCTGCCCATGGTACATACCGTGCAGGGGTTTTCCCTCCCATGATGGTTCCTGTTCCTCCTCATTCCCTTCCTTCTCAGGTTTCTGCTGTCTGAGGTTCTCACTAAGCACTTCATCACTTGGGGCCCTTATCCTGGTGTACTCCTGGATCTTGGTCATTTCATCCTGGATAGTGGCTCCGACGCTCACTAGTCCTCGGTCCCCCTCCTTCCGGTTAGTGTGCGGTCTCATAGTGCTGGATTTGGGATGAATCCCTCCTGGCTTTGGAGGAATTTCCTTGTCTTGATGTCACCTTTCACTTTTAACTTTGACTAGGACGGTATGGTTGCCTTCCATGAGTATGTGACGGCCATTGGCATGCTGATACAAGGCTCGTCGGTGGAGAAGCTCTGCTGGTCTTACAAGCTCTATGACGAGGACAAGGACAGACATCAGAGACGCTGCTGATCACGCAGGTGGGGACCTCACACAATTCATTTGCTTTAAATGGTTCAAGTTTATCTTAATGAATCCATCTATTTTCCCTTTTATCACATAATCTAGTGACAGTTCTTACTTAGCACTGAGTTTTCAGCATGGAGATCTTTATATGGGTGGAGGCTTGCAATAACGTCCACCTCCACTAGAGTGTGACAGAGACTTTATTATTATTATTATTATTATTATTATTATTATTATTATTATTATTATTAGTTGCTTTTATATAGTGCCTTTTTCGTAGATATGGCCAGGTTGACATATCCTATATGAGCAGTGATTCTGGACTAGTAACCAGCAGGTTGCCAGTTCAAGTCTCACCACTGATACGTTGCCACTGTTTGGCCCCTGTGTAAGACCCTTAACCCTCAGTTAAGTTGCATTCAGTCATAAATGTAAGTTGCTTAGGATAAAGGCGTCAGCTAAATGCCATAAATGTTACCCTGTAGACCTGCCTTTTTTACATGGTATCAGTGCATGACAGATGGAACCATTGGTCTGTCTTTGCTTTGTATCCACGGCCATCATCAGCCTGAAGGAGTTAATTGATCAGTGGCTCAGAGAGGTGATGGTGTGACCCCAGCAGGGGTTATGCAGTAACTTAGAGGACGGGGTTTCCCAGAGCCCAGAGAGGAGACATCACGTGCTGGTGCACACTCAATTCAATTTAAATATGAACATGTCTGAACTTGTTGCCATGTGATCAGTTTGTAGAAGATACTGCATTGTTTTATGTGTAATGTGATGTACAATTATTTAAATTCCTCTTATGCGTATTTGTTTGCGGTTAAAATTCAGCATACTATCAGTTTGTAGAAATGTTTTAGAATTATTTTATGTAAACGTTTTTAAACAAATGCAAGACGATTAAAATACAACAGTGGTGGTTCGGTTGTTATTGTATTTCATTAGTAGTGTCGAATTGTAATGTTTATCTGTATGTAAATGTAAATGTATCTCTTAGTGCTGCAGAGGTTGTAATGTCCTGGCTGGGTTGATTATCAGACCCAGAATTATTGTTCCGTGTTTTTAGAGCGTTTGTTAAATAAAGACATCGTGGTAAAGACATCAGTGCGAAAATATAAAACAAGTCATTGTCAAGTATTCTATGAATACAGGAATCATTTCTTAATTCCATTTAAGTGTCGCCAGATTGAGACTTCAAATAGTAATCTAACATCTAAAATGTATTGGCGGCTGATTAAAGTCTCCTGAATGTGGCCTCAGTGGAGACTTGTGCTTTCCACCACCAGAACTCCCACCAGTGAACCCTCTCTTCCAAATCCCACTGGGTTTGGGGCGGGATATTCCCTCTCTTCCAAATCCCACTGGTTTTGGGGCGGGATATTCCCTCTCTTCCCAACCCCACTGGGTTTGGGGCGGGATATTCCCTTGCAATGACGTATACACATTCGCATTTTCTTGTCGACATGGCGCAGGCGGCAGTCGAGCACGAAGTACTGAGAGGACCAACACCGTGAAGTTAAGAAAAGAAAATACAATACTTCCTCAAGATTTTCCCTACATTTGTATCTTTTTACACCGAGGAAGGCAGTTCAACTTTTGGTAAGTTATTTCCGTTTTAGTTCTCTCCACTGATGAATGCGCGAATGCTACTTGTAAAAATTCTTTGAAAACTTGTTTAGAGTCCTTTACGCTGCGACTAGTCAGATGTAGTCGGACAGTATAACGTAGGTATTATTTGCGTCCTTTCGGAGAGTAAAAGAAGGATACGTTAACCTCTGTAACATTGGTTTCACGGAAAGTTAGGACAGCGATGATCTGCAGTCTGTCTGTTTGCATAGCCTGGGGGTGTCACATTGGACACGGATTCCTAAGAAAGTATTCGCCCTGTTTACTCAACATTTTACGCAGAGAGGATGTTTTTGGTCAGGGCTGTGATCACTGTCTTCACTGGTGAATTAAAACCAAGCGTGAAGGAAAATCACTGTGGCGCTGGCTGTGATTGACGAGCTCCACGTAATCGGAACAGAGGCGATTTCTCTGGGCTTGGAGCCTACCGCCTCTTCACTGCGATTCATTTACCTGCACTTACTTTATCAAGCTATTAATGACCGCAGTAGATTTGATTATTGTTGAATGTGATTCACTGAAATTAAGTTAACTTAATAAAACATTGACATGTGATCCCGTCTCATTTTTATGTTGGCAGTATGCTATAGATAGACAGATATAGATACCTCCATTCCTGAGCGAGTTACACACACCTTGCTTTCTCCAGCCCCAGTTTAAAGCTGCAGTCAGTAAGATTGAGAAATGAATTTAGCTAGAAAATTAGAACTACCAATAGGCTCCTCCGCTCCGCCCCCAAAGCCCCTCCCCGTAGAGGAAGCGGCTGTGCACGTTGTGAAATGTCAGCATCGTTGGCCAACAAACTTTTAGACGTGAAAAGTAATCTACAGTAATATATATTCTGTGAAAGAACTAGGACACACTTGGTGCTAAATAAACAGTGAATCACTTATGAGAACACTTATCTGTGAGCACACCAAACCAACAGGACAGCCTGGGCACTTCAAAAAGACATTTTCAGCAACCTCCAAATCAATGTTAGCCAAGTGGTAGCCTTAGCATCAGGAACCTCAGCTGAGCAGACAACTACCTGTCGAGCAGAAGTATGGCTAACCCCACATGGGTTTGAATTCTTTCAGTCCCCATAGATCTTTCCACCTCTGAAAAGCTGCTCTGGTGTTTGTCATCCTTTTCTCTCAGCTCAGTCTAATAATTTCTTACCTACTAGTAGTTACCTAGTAGTTACCTACTGCAGCTTTAATGTTGAGTCCCGCAGTGTCTGTATTGTCTGGTACTCTAGTTATCGACATGATTCTTCTTTAAAGAAAGGCTATTCGAAAGCCTTCTGACAGTAGTTTGGGGTCTATTTTTTGTCTCTTGCCGTGCGCCAGACATTCAGTTTCTACCCATAAACAGTACAAACTTAAATATTCTTGTTGTCATGCAGTCTAGGTCAGTCATCAAAACAGAAAATTGCCTTCTATATCTGGTGGAGCGCTGCGAGTTGCCCTTATGTATGAAAGGTGCTGTATAGGCAAAAATAAACGTGCCCTGTCTTGCCTGTCTTCTGGTGTGTGGTCTGTACAGGCGAGAGGAACAATGTAGCCACCACGCACCAAGTCCATACTAAACCATACTATGGTTTACACGTGCTATCGATGAAAATCTGCCCTGCTCTCTTGGACTTAGTTATCCACTGTGTTTACAGTCGGATAAGAGCTCATGCTTCTCTCCGTTGAATGGCACCAGTCCTGAACCAAAAATAACACGCCAGTTAAGCCTCGCACTCTAATTTAAACCTGAACGTTTTATTGCACATCACGTACCAGCTATTTTCCAGTGTGCAGCGCCATAAACATCTTGGTGCTGGTGTGGTGTAACGTAAGCTACTGCACTGGGGACCATGCCTTAGGAGGAAAGGATCGGAGCCGGTAGGTACTGCTCGCTGAGGTGCAGCTGGCATGCCTGGTGCATCTGTCGTGAGTCTGAGTATTTCTGTAAGGCATGCTTTCAGAGACTGCAAGTTTGAAGGAAATATTTGCAATATTAAGTCAGCTGGGTTTTTTTTTTCTCTGATTATAGAGTGCTGAAATTGCTGGTCTACTGTTGGAAGCTTAGCAACACTAGCAGCAACACACGGAAGAGACCAGTTTCACACATGTAGTTCCTCGCTCCTGGCTCTGGTATTTGGTCTGGTATTTAAGACCAAAGGAAAATGAATTGTCCGTGCAGTCCACAAGAAATGTGTTTATTCCCCGTCATACAGCTGGATGTCCAGAATAAACGTGTTTGTTTTTTCTACTGGTAGGCAGTGTTTCTCTGCACAAAACATCTCCACTGTCCTGATTTCTAAGTTTTTGCATCACCCTGATGTGAAATTCCAGTGATAACACACAGCTGGAATGCAGGATATCCCCATGTGCTCAGGGCAGTGATTGAGAAATCTCATGTACTTACTACCCGATGCCACGTGATTCCATCACAAAGAGCATGTGTGTTACCGCTGTTCTGGGATCTGTGCCATTGTGCTCCAGCCACAGGAGGAAATTCCAGCGATGCGGAAAAAGTGAGCGCTGGACAGACACAGAATCTGTGTTTAATGGAAACGAATAGCTAAACGTGTGTATTCTGCCGTTAGAAATAACGGGTTAAACTGAATATTTACTTGCTTGGACAGTAAACTACTAATTTTTCATGTTATATGGGCTATGCTTGTTTTTAATTTGCGGATATAATCATGAGCTCTTACGTGCTACCATCTGTTATTGAAAGACATGGAACTGGATGTAGGCAGTTGGTCTCAAAGTTATTTGGACTTCAGCTTCTGCCTTCTCCAGAAAAAAGGAGGGGGGTGTTGTTTTGGGTTTTTTTTCCCCTCCTCCTTCACATTTTCCCATTGTTTCTTTGAGCAGTAGCTGAGTAGTCACAGTCTGGCTCTGTCCTTTCACTCAGAACCTGATCACAAGTTTGCCCCTGGCCCTGAACGATTCCAGGCCTCAGCACACTGTGTGAAGCCAACGGTAGCTTCCAGATACAACTGCACAATGCAAGCATGACTCCACCTCCACGTCAGCGCATGCTCGTTTATCCTCTGGTTTAGCAACACTTTGGTCTTGCCCGTTCCTGAATAAAGTCTTAGTCGTGCAATGAACGCCATGGTAGAATTCATGGCCTGGTGCAGCCTGGGCCTTTTCATCCTGGTGTTCTGGTTGTGACGTCTTCCGTCCCTCCAAATGTGAGGCCCAAAGCCTTTGTTTGGACATCACCGTACCAGCCTCTGTATTTCAGAACAAGAGGAACCGTGTCAGTGGTGCAAAACTTGGTTTGGACTGAGACTGTAAAATGTGGGTTTGTTTGTTTTTGTATGTTTTCTGGTGGCACAGAGAAAGCTCTGGATCCTACTTTGTTTGACGGAAGCACACGGGTAAAGTTACAGATTCCAAACTTGCTGTAGGCTTTGGGACTATTGTAAGGTAAGAGAACTTATGACATAAGACTGAAATGGCTGGATGTTGAGTACACATGCTCGAGCAAACCCGGCAGAGCTTGTATCCAGACAAACAACCCTTTGAGTTTCCTCCCCCTGCTGGGGAATGTGAGTGAAATACCAATTTACTCAAAGATGTGTTTGCCACATGGCTTGCTGGGAGCTTATTGGGCCTAGATTCTGAGCACATTTACAGCTGTAGGACTAGACTGAACAATTTCATAGCCATAGAACTAGTCTGTGAACAAATGAATAGTTGTGGTGGATCCCTTATGCACATCTTTTCAGAAGGATCACCTCGGGGTGTTAGACCACTCATCTGTTCAGACATTGCCGAGTCGTGTAATGGATGTCGAAGAAAAAACTCGACTGAAGTGAGGCTGCTGGTGTATTTTCTCTCTTTGATGTGGTGTTTGTGGGTGGCCTTTATGAAACATCGAGTGTAATGGCGACAAGCACCAAGTCAGTGTTACCAGTGTGTTAGACCAGCTGTTTAAATAAAAACTCTCCATGTAGCCTGAGTGGTAACCCAATTTCTCCAACCTGGGAAAATAACGAGGTGGAATTATGGAATTGGAGTGTTAAGCATCCACTGAACTCAGAGTTGATCGGATACAGGCTCATGAAAAGTAGACCTGCTATGTTGAAGTAGTCTTCTGCACCCATGCCAAGCTCAGCTTAGTCATGTGCATCCTTACACGCTATTGGCTAGCTTATTATTTTCCAGCTGTGTGGATTGGCGTGGTTTTCCATGGCATGCACGTGTCCATATAGTGACAGCTTTGCTCTGCGAAGCCCCCTCCTCTTCCCCAACAGGAAGCAGGCTGGACCCTCTGCCAAAAAATGAGGGGAAATGGCTCAATTATTCTTTCAAACCTGTGGCAAGGGGTCGTATCCTGACTGCGTAACCCGGGGAACGGTGGATAAGTAAAGAAGCATCCAGCCTTTCGCCCAGAAGATTTACTGGGTGGTTGGGCAGCATAAACCCCCCAGCCCAAAGGTTCTTTGGTGCTTGGAGGGGTGCGGCTGTGGTACCACTGTGGTGTGACTGTGGTACGTTTGGGACAGTGCGATTCAGACCATGATTAGTTAGTTTATAATTTGGTCAATAATTTGCATATTAACACACAGCATAGCACAATAATGTGGTCAGCTGGGTCTTTATGGGCTTCTAAGGCGATGTCACGTGGTGTCACCCTGCTGTGTCTGTTTGCTTTTCCCTGTCCTGGTGGTCAAGGCTGACAACTGTCTGTGTGATGCGTTTCCTCTACGTCACATGTTCTGTGGTCTGCTCGTGCATGCTGGCGTTCTTGATTGCACTGCGTCGTGATGGTTCGAAGTAGTATGTTTTCACTTCATGTTCGAGCTTCATATGCTTTTGTTTTTAGTGTTGCAGGGTTAAGACAGCAAACTGAAGATGATGTCTGATGCCAGTGACATGTTGGCAGCCGCCTTGGAGCAAATGGACGGTATCATAGCAGGTGAGGCAGAAGCTGTGTAAACAACTGTAGGGCAGGTATTTAACATCAGAAAAATACTCAGTTGCACCATAATTAAAAGGGTGTTATTTCACACTTTAGAAACTCATAAGGAATTAGCTGTTCTTTTGATTTTCAATTTTCATACCTTTTTTGTTTTAAGCTCTGTGTAGATTGTGCCTTCTGTGAAAGTTCATTTTGACTTTTTTTTTTTTTTTTTTTTTAAAGCTTACAGTGTTCACCACAGTGCCACGAAGGCTGTTTTAAAGGATGTTATGATTTGTGACTTCCATTCCAGACACTGATACTGTGTCTAAATGCAATGGCTTATGAAGTGAAGCTGGGTTCAGCACTGGTTAATTATAGGTGTGGAGTTTGGTGTAGAAGTGGCCTGTGAGCTCACATGGCTCGCTGAGCCCTCGGTAACCATAGCCTTTATTCTGGTCTAATTCAGACCTCTCTGCCCAGTGCTGTAGCTCACATCTTGCCCCAGAATGTTTTCTCATTCCAGAATGGTGCGCAGTAATGGTCTTTCCACTGCTATAAGATCGTTTGGTAACACTCCAGATTTCTGAAATCTTATAATGCAAATACAAATCTCTTTGGAATTCATTTAATTCAGTTTACTTGTAGCGATGAATGAACTGACATTTGGCTCACTGCACTATGAAAGGCCAGATAGTTGGGTTTTTTGTTTGTTTGTTTGTTTTTCCCCACATCACATCTTGATTTTGCCCTTTGACACCATTTTTGCTACCGGGAATAGAGGTGTTTCCTAGATGTCCTTCCCTTAGTTACCATTTGAGTACCTTTTCGACTAGCCATCGTCATTTCGTCGGGCTTGTGTGCCTTTCTGACTATCTGCTGCTCCCCAGGGTCCAAGGTGCTGGATTACTCCAATGGCATCTTTGACTGCCAGTCCCCAACATCCCCCTTTATGGGGAGTTTACGAGCACTGCACTTGCTGGAGGATCTGAGAGGGGTTCTGGAGCTCATGGACACTGAGGAGAGAGAGGGACTGCGTTGCCAGATCCCCGACACTACAGCTGACAGCCTGGTGGAATGGCTGCAGGGAAACCTGGTACGTCTCCTCATTTCATAACAGCGTCACATTACCGAAATTTGTTATTAGGTGTAGGCAAACAGTAATAATAGTGTAGTGTTGCCATGTTGTAAATAGAAATGGCATCCATGTTTGATTTTGTAGTTATTTTTGTTCAAATGCAGATTCTTAAGTGGGTTGTTTAAGACATTTGGAAACATTGAAGTGTTCTGTCTGTGAATATAGTAATACCCTGATGATGTCTTCAAGAAACGTGTTCTAGTACTGTATGCTGAAAGGGAGACTGGGAGTGTGCCGAAAGAATGCCAGAATCAACACGTAACACCAACTCATAGTGTTTACTCTGAGATTTGTGTTGGTCCACTTACCATTTAAGGTGGTGTTGGAGCAACTTGGGAGCTCTTGAAAACCACATGGAGTGAAGGCAAAGCTTTGAGGCTTCCTGTTTAGCCTGAGCTGCTCTCAGTTAGATGCTTTTATCTTAACTGAGTTGTCTGATTTGTGTGAATTTTGAGTTTATTTTGCATCCATTCAGTAGTGTGTTTATTGTTGATGATAATGATATGGGTTATAATTTTAGACTTCTAATTTTATTTTGCTTTTATAGTCCAATGGACACGTTTCAGTGACTGGTGACATTTATCAAGACAGACTTAATCGTCTTGAAAGTGACAAGGAATCTCTCGTGCTTCAGGTACCGTTGGGGAAACCTTTAGCTGACTCTTACATTCTTACATGTAAATGTGAAATCAACAGCTGTACAATGACATGTGTGTCGTAAAGCAAAATACAACATACAACAAACGAAATGCTATGAGTTTAAAAAGCACCGCTTTTCAGGTGAGTGTCCTGACAGACCAAGTGGAGGCCCAAGGCGAAAAGATAAGAGACCTAGATCAGTGCCTTGAGGAACACCGTGACAAGCTGAATGCCACTGAACACATGTTGCAGCAGGTAGGCTTCAAGACTGAGTTCTGTCACCATTTTGGCAGCCTGCAAAAGGGTATAAGCACAGAGAATAAACCCATATCGAAGAAGAACAGCTCTATACCATATTCTGATAGAATGCATAATTAGGTCCAGTTAAACATGGGCAAAGAGTAGTCGCGATCCTCCCCAAAACGCGCTGTAGCACCAGGCGGAACGGGGGAGGTGTCGGCCAGCACGGAGACCCACTGATATTAGCTCAAGGCTACAGCGTCTAGACTTTACCAGAGCAGACATCTTATCCGTCCACGTGCGTAAAGAAAGCTTTTTTTTTTTTTCTTGACCCGTTCTTTTTCAGGAGCTCGTCTGCAGGTCTGCCCTTGAGACCCAGAAGATGGAGCTGATGTCTGAGCTTTCCAACCTGAAACTGAAGCTGACTGCCCTGGAGAAGGAGAGCATAGACTTGGATGATGGGTTCAGAGACAGTGAGGTAGGGGCCCATTCATTCACTACACTTTCGTTTGCTTTCTTGTTGACCAGTCAGGAATTAATTGAAATTAAGCAAGTTTAAATGAATAGAACTTATCACCTGACAGAAACTTGTTTTGACAGAACTACAGAAATGAGGGAAAATGTAAGATTAGTCATGTCCGGGTGTCATCCGCATTACACGGTGTTTGTTGTGCTACGCTGGAATAGTAGGCCTTTTGTCCCTGCTGCGTGGACAAGCGCTCCTCACAGCGTCTGCCAAGCGCAGTTTGCTCTCTAAAGTTGTTTTGGGTGGCTTTTCTTCTGATTGAGGAGTAGTCGTGTCTGCGGAAGTCCTGCCGCCTCCGTGTGTGCGCAGGTCTGGGAGGAGAATGCAGTGTTTCCTGAGAGTGTGGGTGTTGCGGGAGGGACTTTTACCAGTATGACGGAAAGACAGATGGATGCCTCATGTTGGCGGGACGGGGCAGGGAAGGGCTGAGCAGTACACATGCAGAGGCCTTTGCTTTTGTTGGGTTTCTAATTGTTTTGCCTTTTGCTCCTTGATTTTAACTAGTTCGCTTTAAGCTTTGGCTTGTGCTGTCCTCAGTTTGGCCATATTGGACACCAATAATTCAAAAAGCAGATGGAGATCTTGGAATCTAAACGGCTTCCTTTTGGAGATGCTCCTCTCAGATTAGGGACGCTACCCACCACCAGTAGGTTCTAGCATCATTCCTGGACCCGCGCGGTTTAGAACACAGGGATGAGTTCTATCCGCTGACTGACCTGCTGACGATCGTAGTTTGTCCTTTTGAACAAAGTTAGAGCAGTGACAGTTTTCTGGCTGCAGGCTTCATCTTATATGTCCACACTGAAGTGGGTAAGGAGTTAATAGCAGAATTGTGAAGAATGTTTTGTCTAGGATGGTCAACACATTCTTTAAAGATAAGGAACGTCAGATCTGTTTCCTGCGTTTCTTTGCAGGTCTGTGATATAATGGCCTTCTGCTGTAGAATTCTATTATTGACCTTGGTTTGCTTGCTTCAAAATGGTTTTATGAAGATGGATTTTTTTCACTCAATGATGGATTTCTTTTTCCCCTCATTGAACTAATGTAACAAAATGATCACCTTTTGTCTAAATGCAAAAACCTATTTTTTAAACATTTATGAAATACTTGTATAAAGTGTTTCATTGACATTTATCTGATGGTTTTTATAAAGCAACTTGCAGTAATTGAACTGAACACATGAGTAATTGAGGGTTAAGGGTCTTGTTCAGGGGCCCAACAGTGGCATCTTGGAAGTGGTGGGACTTGAATTGGCATCTTTCTGATTACAAGTCAAGTACTTTAACCACTGAGCCACCACTGCACATAGTTTGTTCTTAAAATACCCCAAAGCTAAACTGAAATGACAGTCACCGGATTCTTAATTTTCCTTTTTGTGAAATACTAAAGAATATCTAGATTGTGGTTAGATTAATGTGTACTGAGGCATTTTCAAAATTTAACATGTAATATTGAGCTGTGCAATATTGTCTCGAATGGTTGAACAATCATACACGGAGATTCCTGGTTCATAAAAGCCTTTTTTTTTCAGGGTTTGATCCTGGAGGTTAATGAGCTGAGATATCAAGTTTCTGAGATGGAGAATGAACGGCTACAGTACGAGAAGAAACTGAAGTCCACGAAGGTGAACCTGAGACTAAAAGCTAAAACCAGTCTAAAAGGTGTTCTAGCCTCATTTCATGTCTTTAGCTTTTCACTTAAGTCTACACAGGGGCATGATGGGACTTTCAGTGACTTTATTGCATCGCTTTACAGCTCTTCCTCATTTCCGTCATTTTTCCTCTCTCCACTGAATCTGTTTCTATCTCTCTCTCTAACTGTCTGTCTCTGTCTCTCTCTCTTCTTGGCTAACCTCTCCACTGCTAGTCTCTTATGGCTAAAGTGTCTAGCCTGAAAATCAAAACGGGCCAGTTGCAGTATGAAAAACAGAGGAAGGATCACAAAATCCAGGCACTCAAGGTTGGCATCCCTCAGGGTGCCCGCATGGCACTGCTAGATCTGCCGCTGAATATCTTCATCGTGGTAGCATAAAGTGTTTGAGAGAAACAATGAGTTTTATGATCTGACCCTAAGCATGTGTGTGCCTTAGTTAACAACATAACTGTTGCTAAATTCATCTGATGGTGATATGCTGATCTGCGTATTCCTGCATGTTTCACTGAAATATAATTTACTGAGAAGTAGATTGTGTTGAATTTCAGCTTTTCAAAAACTGAACTAAGGAGGATAAAACCGTGAATTCCATGAGTAATTGGACACCATTTTTCTTGTTTTGGCACGGCATTTGAACTAAAACGGTGACCGTGAGGTTAAATCATGCATAATCTGAAACGTAATTCTAGGGTCCTCGGTGTAAGGAGCCTTTTTCCTGTTAGGTTTGGAGGTATTTGTTTGGTCCTAAACAGGTTTAGTTCTTCTGTATTTAGGACTCACCCTGCTGTCACTCAAACCATAATGGTGCCATCCTTTCTTTGGTCCACATGTGCAGACACAACATCAGAAAATCCCAAATGAAAAAAACTTTTGTTTGTTTCTTGGTCATGAGCTCATCATGTAGTCAAGTGCAGCTAGCCAACAAGCAGCTGAACATTCATTGGTTCAGTTACTCACTGTCTCCTGATGTGACGGAGATGCACATAAAACAGGCTTTTATGCCCAAATGGTTATTATTGCCATATTTATCTGCGCTTTAACCTTGTAATCCTCACGCTTCAGCTACTGCTGCATGTCCTGTATAAACAAATTAACTCAAACTAGAAATAAATAAATTAAATTAAATAAACAGAATTGCACTTACTTGTTGTCGATTTAACCATCAATCACTTTAGTTTCTTCTTTTTCTTAGTCAGTGGGATTGTTGTCATTTAAACTCCTACCCTCCACTGGTACATAAATGTTTTACAGTGTTTATTCATTTTATATGCATATGGTATAAGTATACAATATTGCAGGAGTGTGCTGATGTGTGCAGCAGGAGTAGTCAAAGTTTTTTGGTGGTGCGTGGAGTTCAGATCTGTTTCTCCTGACGTGCATGCTGGTTAGGAGGAGCTGGCTACGTTTAGACGACAGCTGGATGGCAGAGACCTGAAGAGGCTGCAGGATGAGACGGGATCTAGGTTGGCCACGCCCACACTCTTGGACAGCTCAGAGAGAGGTGAGTCAACTCTCTGCAGTGTGGGAACTACCCCAGCACAGGGCTGTTATCACCGGGCAGTGTGGCAACTAACCCAGCACAGGGCTGTTATCACCGGGCAGTGTGGCAACTAACCCAGCACAGGGCTGTTATCACCGGGCAGTGTGGCAACTAACCCAGCACAGGGCTGTTATCACCGGGCAGTGTGGCAACTAACCCAGCACAGGGCTGTTATCACCGGGCAGTGTGGCAACTAACCCAGCACAGGGCTGTTATCACCGGGCAGTGTGGCAACTAACCCAGCACAGGGCTGTTATCACCGGGCAGTGTGGCAACTAACCCAGCACAGGGCTGTTATCACCGGGCAGTGTGGCAACTACCCCAGCACAGGGCTTTTTTCTTTTTTCACCGGGCAGTGTGGAAACTACCCCAGCACAGGGCTTTTTTCACCTGCCACTCTGAAGTGTCAGTGCTACACTGAGACGTTACAAGAGAACCGATTTTACGTTTAATGTTATATACGATTGTTTACGTTTAATCATGTTGTATATGATTGTGTGTGGTTGCTGCAAGTCTGATGCCTTTTCACAGTTTATGCTATTTCAATGCTGTAACAAAAGGTATTTGTATTTCGTTACTCTGTCTTAAACAGTCTTCCATACAGAGGAAACTTTTAAAAAGAGGCTGAGAGACAAACGTAAGGGAGGTCCACCTTCTCTGTACACCTTTCCGCCTTTGTTGTTCCCTTGTTGTTCCGTTCTGATCTGCATGTACTTCTTACGCTTGCTCTTCTGTGAAGCGAAGGAGAAACATTCCTCACTCCGACTGCTGGAACCACAATCCCAGTCGGTCTGGAGAAGACAAAGCGCAGACTAGATTAGAGTACCAGGACCACGATTAAACGTGTTCTAGGCTGAGAGCCTGGCAGTCCTTCAGCATGTCCTGTCCATACTTTTTGTGTCCACTGTGCAGCCTTACCTGTGTCCTTCAGCAGTAACATCTCGAGTGCGAGTCTGTCTGCTCTCGGCTCTCCTCCTCCGTCACGCCTCTCTGTCGCTGCTCTCGGAGGACACCACTGGACCTCAGCTCCTTCTGTAACACTGAGGTTTAAGACCTGTTGCTGTCCGCCTTGCGCCACCGCGTCCACACGGCTACTTCGCCCCTTTGATTCGCGACATGTTGTGTGTTTTTTAGATATGGAGGTGCAGAGGATGAGAAGGACTCTGGAGTCGCTGATGGCAGCCAATGAGGAGAAGGTACTTCCTGTGGTGTCTGGGTGCTAATCTGGGTGCTAATCTGCGCTAATCCTCACCTGGTTCTGTAGGATCGCAAGATTGAGGAACTTCGCCAGTCACTTGGGCATTACAAGAATCTGCAAGCCATGGTGTCATCTGTGCAAGGCAGAAAAGGTGTAAAGTTTTACATATATACTAAACACAGACTTGTTGCTGTAAATTAACTTTTAAAGTTTCTGTTATTTGTCTGTGTACATGAGTTAGAGGGAAACGCCCTCACACCGCCCCTCACCCTCTACGTCTTCCCAGATGAAGAGAGAGGGGAATGTGATGACAGCAGTAGCGACAGCTCCCTCGACGTGTCCACTGCCATCTCAGTTTCCATGGACACAGAGAAGTCCATGCTGGCTAGTGCCGAGAACGGAGCTGGGAAGAGTCTTGGTGAGGTACTGCATCCGTCTCCTGCCCAGCTAGCGCTCACGTGATCCGTGCTCCGGCACTGTGAACGAGGGTCTGAGTCCTCTGGGAAGTTCGGCATTCCCAGACTTTACTGTAATTCCCTGCCGTGCTTGGTGAAGCCGACAGCCTTTGAATTCCCACGGTGGAGGTGCTGCTGGTATGCTTGTAATGCGTTTGGTTTTTTTCCTTCTTTTGTCCTGCGTGTAGCCTGCTATGTTTGTCAGTGCGCTGCAGGTTCCGCCCCTCTCGCAGTACAAACCCGAGACTGGCGTAGACGTGGAACAAACGCAGACCCAGAGGTGAGCTCCAAAGGAAGTCTTGCTCTCTAAACCGGAACACCAAAGTTGGGCTTTCCGTATAAATGCAGTCACTGCCCGTGGGGGCAGGCGTTGTACTATGGGAGTGGAATGGGACTTCAGACCCTGAAATCCTAGTAAACCTGATGACCGCGACTCCAGCGCGTGCTGTATGTCCTTGACACTTTTCTTTCACATGTGCCTCATGTATGTTAAACTCATAAATTCTGTACATGATACGATTGTTCACCTCAACTCCGTGTATCCCAACGTAGTCCCCTTTGCTGCTGACGGCTTACTGCCCAGCTGAGGAACCTCATCACAAAGATCACGGCTTTCCCACCTCTGTGGTCATATTTAGCAAACCATCCTGCATGAATCCTGTCTAACCTCGCTGGCGCCCTCTGCTGGCTGTCAGGAGTCACGCCACAGTCAGAGTTGCAAAAATCAAAATCGAGATTTCTCACGATCCATTTAGCAGACATCTTCACCCTTCTGGAATTTATGTATTAGTTTAGTTGATTCTGTAATTCAAACAAACATTAGTGAAAGCCACAGAATTTGCAATAAATGAGTCAAAAGTGAATGATGAAAGGTTTCTGTTATGTCCACTAGAGAGTAGAACAGTGCATCTGATAAAGAATGTGTGTTAAATAAATAGCGGAATAACAAACAAAAATCATTTGTAAAATTAATACAAAAATGGAGTTAAAAAACCCCCACAAAAACCTGACAAATCACTACTAAATTCTCTGTTAATGGTTGATGTGCAAAAGCCACACGTGACTAAGCAACAGATTAATTTTGTCATCCATGACTTATTTAAAAATGTTGAATAAGGTGTTTAATTATTGCTGATGGCATATCATAAGGTTGATGCGTGTTTTTGCTCTGGTGGGAACGGTGAACTTCTGGGACCGTAACGGTGAGATTTTTGAGGATAACGGTGAACTTCTGGGACATAATGGTGAGATTCTTCTTGTTGCAGAAAGGTAGAAGCCCCTGAGTTTGAGCTCCAGAGTCCTGAGGAGAGCAGCACTAGTGAGAAGGTTACATTCATCCTTTTTTCCAACCTTTGGAAGTGCTACTGTAGAACAGTTAACGCTGTTGAAAGTGACGGTGGTGTGATGTTTTAGAGCAAGTGTCCTCTGCGTGTTGAGTAAATGTCTGGATGGACTGAGTTCTCTTTGTCTCTCATCTGTCAGAGGCCGTTGGCAGTGGGGCAGAGCCCAGCAGAGGTGACACTTCTTTATTTTAATCTTCAGTCAGACATTCATTTTAATCAGACATGATCTCTCACGCAGTCTAACTGTTTTAATAGTTCGACTGTGGACATTTCTCTAACGTGGTGAGGCGTTTTTGAGGTGATGCTGTGTGAACAGTTTGCCTCATCATTTCAGAGCCGAGCGTATGACGAGCTCAACAAGATCACGACTCTCCCGCCGAAGTCACCCACCAGTGCCTCGCGGGACGGGGACGATGACGCTTTTGGGAGCAAGAAGGCACGTTCTTCGTTTGGACGGGGTTTTTTCAGGATCAGAGGGGGAAAAAGAACCGCCAGTGCTCCAAATCTCGGTGCGAGGCCCCTTTTTTTTTTTTTTTTCCCAAAGAGAGATGCCTTGTTTTTGACTCCAGCGCTTCTTCCAGTTTTAGGTTCTCCAAGCGATGGCGTTTTAAACGACTCACATATCAGCCGTTTGAAGGACTGGGCTGGCTGACCCACCATTCTCGTAGATGCCGTGCTCTCCGATCACGGCTTGTCTACGTCTTCCGCTCTTCTAGCAGCCAGCAAAACTGATCGGCGTGAAAGCGAAGGAATCAACTCTCCCTTTTCCACTTGTCCTCGCATGTCTGATGTGTTTTAGCGTTCCAGTCATGCCATGTGACCAGAAGACTCCCTCTTCCTAGCAACCTTCCACTTAACCAATCACAGCTGTGCACGTGCTGCGCCCGTATAGACCACGGCTGAAACCGCATAGTCCTCCCCGCAGCCGTGAGGCGTTATTCTTGTTTTTAGGATATGTTAAGCACAGAGGATTTTCTCGTTACCTGTGTGTATGTATAGTTTGTCTTCATCAGTTGTTCTGGAGCAGATGTCATCTGCGGTAGTGCTCTACCCATAATTCCATACCAGTGATGTTGCTATGTGTTGCTTCTGGTATTTCTCTCAGGAGACTAACACCAAACGCACTGTATCTGATGGTTTTCTGGAGACACGTAGAACTGTGGGTAATGTAGTTTTGTGTTTGTGTGTGTGTGTGTGTGTGTGTGTGTGTGTGTGTGTGTGTGTGTGTGAACAGCTGAGACTGAACGGGAGGGTACAGACCACCTGGACCTTGCAGGGCTGCCCCAGCGATCGGGCCAGAGTGACAGCACACGTACTCTCCCCACCTGCCCCGGGGGCAAGAAGAAGCCTAAAGGGATCAAAGCGTTTCTCGGGAAGTGAGTGGACGCCATGTCTCCGCTGCCTGTTTAAACCAATTCTGCACGCTAAAATCGGAATTGAGATCATGTACTTTTCTTGCTGCTGGTGTGGATGTGTTTAGCATCCTCACCCTTTAACTCTTCCTTTTCTTTTCCCGAAGGCTCAGAAGAAGTCAGTCAACCTCGTTCGACTTGGATGAGAACCTGTCGGAGAATGAGTTCAGGCGTGGGGGTGTTCGAGCCACGGCCGGGCCCCGGCTAGGGTGGTCACGGGACCTTCACAACACCACAAGGTCAGAGGTCAAAGGATGGTCTGGCTCCAAGTTTAAGCTTTTCTTTTTTTCTTCTTTTTTTAAATGTACGGTTGTTTTACCGGCAGGGAAGAGTAGAGCACCCCCTAGTGGAGAATTAGCTGTGGATGAGTTCCAGAACGTTAAACCAGATTACACCCTCGTGATACCTCGGACATTATGTAGTAAAGGAGATGACAGTTCTGTTTTAAATTTATTAAGCAAAAGTGGACACCTGCGTACCAAAACACCTTTTTTTGCTTACTGTGTGTGTGTGTGTGTGTGTGTGTGTGTGTGTGTGTGCGCGCGCGCACCTGTGCACCACGGGGTCTGTGGATGCGTGCGTGTGCATCAGTGAGCTGGACGCCCCATTTGCTCGTTGGTCCCGGGAGCAGGTGTGTGATTGGATGCAGGAGCAGGGACTGGGTCTGTACGTGAACATGGCCAGGCAGTGGATCTCCTCGGGACAGACACTGCTCCATGCCTCCCAGCAGAACCTGGAGAAGGTGGGTCCTCCGCTCCACCGGGCCTGTGCCCTCCATCACACACCCTCCTGACTGCTGTGGGCTCGGGGCGGCGCTTTACACGTAAAACTGCTACTGAGTAGGGTTCTGTTAAAGTCCTGGTGTGCAACTGCTAATTGTGTGTGTGTGTGTGTGTGTGTGTGTAGGAGTTGGGCATCAAGCATCCCCTCCACAGAAAGAAGCTCCAGCTAGTTTTGCAAGCCCTGGGCTCTGAGGAGGAGGACAACCAAGGCAAACTGGACTACCACTGGGTGACGAGTGAGAACTGAACCGCCGGCAGGCAGCAGAGTCACGCTGGAGTTGGTCTCTAAACTGGTCTTCATCTCTGGTCTTTCTGGTTGCTCTCCACCAGGGTGGCTTGACGATATCGGCCTCCCTCAGTACAAGACCCAGTTTGATGACGGGAGAGTGGATGGGCGCATGCTTCACTACATGACCGTGGTGGGTCGACCTTGTCCTGTCGCAGCTAGGGAATCGCGCACACACACTTTTAGTGTCTTTTATATGAATTTTGACTCAGCCATCAAGATTTTGATTGTTTTCAACAATTTATCCATTCAAAAATGTCTGGATTTTACTGAGCTCTACTGGTTTACTGGCTTAGCTTAAAATACGGAAAACATATTTGCTGTTGAAAGGCTACTGCGTAGAAATGTTGAATTTAATTCTGTGGTTATTCCTCACACTCCTGGTGAGTGGCGGCGAGCAGGTGACCTTCCGCGGCCAGGGTCTGCTCTAAGCCCTCCTGGTCACTGCTGTCCGAGTCCAGATGTGGTAAAGGCGTCTCCTGTTGAGGGTGTTTGCGTACTGCATTTAACCCTGGGGTCTCCCGCCCTTCTCAGGATGACCTGCTGTCCCTGAAGGTGGGCAGTGTGTTACATCACCTCAGCATCAAGAGAGCCATCCAAGTCCTGCGTCTCAACAACTACGACCCCAACTGCCTGCGGCGCAGGCCGTCCGACGAGGTACCCCACCCACCTCCCTTCGCTGCTCTCTACAGGTCATTGTGCTCTTTCTTTGTCCCTTGCCCCTAGCAATGCTTGCTCCTCTGCGCTGTGGCCTTCTAGAATAACGTGAGCCCGGCCGAGGTTTCCCAGTGGACCAACCACCGCGTGATGGAATGGCTGAGATCAGTAGACCTGGCGGAGTACGCGCCCAACCTGCGGGGCAGTGGCGTGCACGGAGGACTGATGGTGAGGAAGAGAAGGAGCTAGAGCCTTAAACAGTCCGGACATGCTGAAGCACAACACACAGGAGGCTCTTGAGCCACCAGTAGAGGTCTGAGATGCTAAAACCAGACAGCTCCAGTCCAGTCCAGTTCAGTCCAGTTCAGGGTCTGTAGGTGGATATGTACCCAAGGTTGCCAGGACAGTAGGTGAACACACGTTAAAAACATCTCGCTATGTGCATTCTGTTTACTTTTGTTAATGGTTAGAAAGTTAAGATACTAAAATCAGATGATGTTCTAGTCATGACAAAACTGTGGCAACGGTCAAAATTCACAAACATCTATCGGGAAGAATGAAGTTTTTATTATTCATGTAGTCATTCATGTTCCTGTCATCCAGTCAGAGTGGAAATAACAAAAGGAATTTAATGTGTGCGTGTGTGTGCACGTGCGTGCAGGTTCTGGAGCCTCGCTTTAACGTGGAGACCATGGCCCTACTGCTGAACATCCCTCCCAACAAGACCCTCCTGCGGAGGCACCTGGCCACACACTTCAGCCTGCTGGTGGGCACAGAGGCCCAGCAGCTAAAGCAGGAGTGGCTGGAGAACCCAGACTACACGCCACTCACCGCCACAGCTAAGGTCAAGGTAAAGCCCCACCCAGCACGACCTCCACCAAGACTGCTCCGGGCTCTTTCAGCAGAGAGTAGCTTTGAGGGAATTTGACAGTCGCTTTGCCATGGCTTTCTTCTCACTCCATTCTCTGCTGTTATGTGGTCATTGTGTCGCGTCGTCCTGTCGCGCTCAGCCTCGGAAGCTGGTGTTCGGGAGCTTTGGGAGTCTGAGGAAGAAGAGGCAGCAGGACGGTGAGGAGTACGTCTGCCCCATGGATGTGGAGATGCCCAAGAGCCACAGCTTCCAGAAGGGCTACAGAGGGGTGGAGCTCCACATCTACGAGGATGAACTGGACCGATTGGAGCAGGCACGAGTGCGCGCACACATACACACACACACACTGCAATCTGAGCCAGTAAAATCAGGACATCACAGCACTGTGCTGAACAAAGCTGCTGTTGTATGACCTGTTTGACCTAATCAGGGATTATTGTGTGTTTATTTGTTTTTTTATTTTGGTTTTGTGGACATAGATGGAAGACTCCGAAGGAACTGTGCGGCAGATTGGTGCTTTCTCAGAGGGCATTAACAACTTGACGGTAAACAGTCCATCGGCGTAACCGTTCTGTAGCGATCGGGTGTGTTGTTCTGTGTCTAGCTGCGTTTGTTAAAGTGTGTGTGAACTGTTCCTCAGAGCATGCTGAAGGACGATGAGCTCTTTAAGGAGATGTCGACGTCCTCGCCCAACCCCAGTGTGGCTGACGACAACAGCAATATTTGAGGCCAGTCGCCAGGCTCCTCTGCCCAGAGTTCTGCTGCTGTGATCTGAACTGACTCTGCCAACCTCTGTCTGCACTCCCTCTCTCTCCATCCATCCATTCATCTATCCAGAAATACCATTTCATTCTACATATCTTACATAAATAAACCTAAAGGAACCAAAATACAGTATACATAACCACAGTTACAGTGCTCATAGCAGAGTAGGTGTCATTCCTGATTAATGTATACTATGCGTAGAGGTGGGAAATACATCCCCGGGATTTGGCCCAGTGTTGGGCTGAAATTGTAGTCACACACTTTGAGGATAGACGTGTGCGATTTATGCAGGGATGAGCGGTTAGAGTGGCTGCCCTACTGTAGTTTGTCTTCCAGCAGGTCTCTGGAGACTAAGGCACCCTTTTCTCTGCTTGGTTTGTTTGTTCCTGTGTTTCTGAGAGATGGAGCACAATGACATTTTTATCATAGACATATTTTAGAACATTACATAAGAGATTTTTAAAATACTGCCATCTGGCAAAGCATTAAACAGTCCCAGAAAGAACATCCGCGTCTCACAATGACTGCGATCATGTCTGTATTCTTGCAGAATTACACATCATTGATATGTTTGACTCTGAATACTGTGTATGCTCACATACCTTTGCCAACAGTATATTTAACAGTAGAAGTAGTATCAGTAGAATTAATTCATTCGTTGGTTTGTACAGAAAATTTGTCATTGCATGTTATTTAAGACATTTCTCATTTTCAAACTACTGTGCATCAGTTAACACGCAAAAAATAATAATTTGTGTAACTTATCTGTATTAATTTTTGTTCAAGCCGTAATCATTTCAAGGGTGTGTGTGTGTGCTGTGTTCTGACAATTTGTGTACATTTTCAAAGGTTAATAAAATAAAGTATGGCTACACATGCTCTGGTCTTTTTTGTTTGTGAACGCAAGCAGACGTCCCGGGACAGATCCTCAGTTTCTCGGAGGCTATAACCCCACACTGATCCGCCAAGCTAAACAACACAGCGATGTTCAAAGCTAGAAGGATTCATAAATATGCGTCGTTTTTGAATGGTAATAGCATTGGGAAGCTCACTGATAGATAATGAAGTTGTTCGGTTATTGCCTACCTCGAATTTACACTTCTGTGTTGTTCACAGAAAGACGGCACTTAAAGGATCAATACGTATTTTTTCCAGTGATTCTTCATGTATTAAACATGACCGCCTCCATGTGAGAGAGCCACTCTGTAGAGCATTAAATGGTTCATCTCATGTGAGCTAAACTTTATAGAAAAATATTTTTTAAAGTTACTTCTATAAAAATTGTTGTTTCTTGGTGATATAAATGACTTGTTGCCTCTTTTCTGAGGTATAACGTGCCGGCAGGACTTGCAGCGCCGCCTGCTAGCGGATCGGCGCATAGGCGAAGATTATTGTGTTGGGTTGTTTTTGTGCTGCCGAGAAAGTGGGACTTTAACCCTTTAAGGGATACAAACAAAACACAACTTTAACAACCAAAACCGGGCGACCGATTGTGTTAACTGAGCTTTTCATACAGGATGCCAACCGTCATTTATCCTAACGTAATCAGATCTAGGCTACTCACATGAAACTCCATTAAACCCCCGTCTGAAGGCCAAGCTAGACGTCTAAGTTAAAGCATCTAACTGCAGCAGGGTGTGTTTAGACAGTCAGTTGGAGCAGCCGTAGAGGGAGGGTTGAGCCTCCAGGACCTCTAACTTTCCAGTGCACGGAGTGAAGCATAACGGAGCACAATGGTTCGGGGGTATGTGCGGTTCCTTTATTCTCTTTACATACATACTTGACGTCGTAAACCCTCGGAAAATGTCAAGAGAGATTTTACGGGGAGAGTTTAGCCAGCGGAGAGTGTAATGACTTTAGTAAAGCAGTCGTGTGTTGTGGAGAGCCGTGATACTGATGTTAATCCCCTTCCAGGCAGGACTGCGGGACTTTCGTCGTGCTTTTGGTATTGTTCGCATATACTGATGCATCGAGGTACTTTTCCCCAGTTCACTTATAACGTCTTAGACACGGACACATTTGCGATGTTGAACAGTGTTCTTAGTGCAGACAACCTTCTGAAATGAACTTGTGCAAACCTGCAGCCAAACTGTGAACCAGGAGCTGTCGGATGTGTTCAACCAGCTCTGGAAGTTGGATGTGAATCGTTTCAAGGCTGGGACAGACTATAGGCTCTCCCCGCAGGTAAACAGTGAGGAAGTCCATATCATTAAACGACCATTACATATCAGTGCGCACTAATAATTACACTGTCATTATAAATATCTTTGTTTTCTGTGTCATAGCAATTATAAACACGATGGTTTTACTTGGATATAAAGGACAAAGGTGGCTTGTGCATCCGTTTTCTTTTGGGGTCTCAGGGTTGCCATCTATCTGCAGGGCAAAGCTGGTTATATAGCCAGTGGCAGCACCTTCGCTACAGATCACGCCATGGCTCCTCTCTTCTCTTATGTCAACGAGAACAAACTCAGTTCCACCCTGACGTATGCCCGTGAGTAGAGAGCAGACCTTTTTCATCTGGGAACGTCTCCAGTTTCTTTTCTGTCCTTCCGGGTATCCTCAGGGCAGACGTGTAGGCTCGTCTGCCCTGTTACAGCATGCAGCGCCTCTGTGAAGGCGTCAACGTCCTGCCTGACGCTGCGTTTTCCCCTATCCAGCGTAGGAGAATAACTAACTTTTTTTATTTCAGGAACAGCTCCAGACATGCCTTCCCTATAGACGTGCCGAGACCCTTTATGTAACATAATTGCATTTGAGACAGTCCTGGTTTCAATATAAAAGTGTGGTTTGTGTTCTCATTGCCCAAGGTCTAAGGCGTGCTTTGTTACAAAGGACACTTTATTCGTTGTGCATTCATTTGATGCAAAAACTGAGCTTAGAATATTGAATGTTTTAATGTGATATTTCATACGTTGGATTCAAATCTGAAACCAAACTCTACCAGATGGAATAAATGATCTGAAACACATTGTCTGTAATCTTTTAGGTGATATTTCTATAAACGAAAATCCATTGAAGATGATGGTGTTTGTGTTTATAAATACCATGGTCACGTTGATCAGATGGAAATGAGCGTTCGTAAGGCTCAGATGTTCACTTGCAAGTAATTCAGCTCAAGTTAAAGACAGTTAGTTGACCCACAGTTAGTTGGGCGTTGACCCTTGTCTAGTTTTAAGGGCAGATGTCTAGGTTTATCAAACTGTCTCACTCTCACTTTCTCACTCTCACTGTCTCACGTCTCTGAGGTTTTATGAAGCTGCTGGATAACTATGAGAGATCCACCGGTGTGTCCGAGAGGGTGACTGAAGAGGAGAAATCTGAGAATGGTGCCTTCCTGGACGCCATTCTGAACACAGCAGTGATGAAGGTAGACACGGCACTGACATGCAGTCCAGCCCATCCGCCGTGACGTCTGACTTACTGATAAGAGAACACCCATCACATGTCTGAGCATTATGTATCTGTTGTTCTTCTTCAGTATACTCACCAGTATTTAGTGCGTAAGGGCAAGTCTAACTCAGACCTGAGACAGTTCAAGGATCAGCTGTACTACATGTGGTTTCGTCTTTACCACAGAGACAGAAGTGGCGGGTGAGCCACACACACACACACACACACACACACTCCAGCAAAAAGATATATGTAGAACAAAGTGGAACAGAATAGTGTAATAGAATAATTGTGGAATAATTACTTTCTCTAATCTAACCAGGGAGGACTCCAGTGGGTTCGAGCATGTATTTGTTGGCGAGACCAAGTTTGGGAATGAAATCATGGGCCTCCACAACTGGGTTCAGTTCTACCTCCAGGAGAAGCAGAATCTCCTCGATTACAAGGGCTACAAATCCAGGAACATGGTAAAGCTTAAATACTACTGAACTGAAGCCTGATCCAGGAACATGGTAAAGCTTAAATACTACTGAACTGAAGCCTGATCCAGGAACATGGTAAAGGCTTAAATACTACTGAACTGAAGCCTGATCCAGGAACATGGTAAAGGCTTAAATACTACTGAACTGAAGCCTGATCCAGGAACATGGTAAAGGCTTAAATACTACTGAACTGAAGCCTGATCCAGGAACATGGTAAAGGCTTAAATACTACTGAACTGAACCCTGATCCAGGAACATGGTAAAGGCTTAAATACTACTGAACTGATGTCTGAAACAGACACAGGGCTGTGTAAAATAAAAGTCCCTACATATAATCCCTTTAAAGTATAGACAGCAAATAAAAATATTCTGCTTTACGTACAAATTAAAACATCAAATGAAAACATGTTACATATCTGATGTCTCCCCCATATCTTGCTCTCTCCCACTTTAGCCTAGCGCGGACGACCACATGCTGAACGTGCAGTTCAGCTGGCACGGCCTGGTCAAGCCCGTAGGCAGCACCTTCGTCGGCGTGAGTCCCGAATTCGAGATGGCCGTCTTCACCATCCTCTTCCTCACATCCACTGTGAAGACCACCGTTGCCATAGTGAACATGGACAAGTACCAGATGGAGCTGGTGGTTCACCGGCATGGACGCTCCATTGGGACATCCTACCCCAAGCTGCTCAGTATCAACAACAGACGCATATAGGACGTTCCGCGTCTCGCATATAGGGCGTCCTGCGTGTCCGCTGAACATCTAACAGCCGTGTCGAGACCCTGTTTTGTGCAGGATTTTTTATTTCACTTTTGTTTTATATGAAACAAAAAGTAGGAAGACATTTTTTTAATATTAAAAATATTAAAATAATTTTTAAATATTAAAAGGCATAATAAAAGAACATTAACAGGGGAAGCATATTAAAAATACAAAAAAAATTTACTTTGTTAACAGACTTCAACTTTCTGGATATACATTTTAGCTTCTTATTGTATATGGAGATCTTATTTCTTCTTTTCAAATCATTCTCTTGTGTTTACTGGAACATATGTAGACATCTTACCATGAACAAAGCTTTTGTTTCTTGACTTTTGTTGTTCATCAAGTTGTGTTTTTGTTTTATTTGCCTACCTAATGACGGTGGTGGACACAATAAACTGGATTTGACCTTTTTACCTTTTGCCTGGGGGAATACGTTTCGTATTTTCCCATCTTGGGATAAAGTTGGTAGTGTAAAAGATGTAAAAATTAATTGTATCAACAAAGACAATAATAAGAGTTACACAATAAGTATAGAATTCAAATTACAGTCATAGAATCATCATGTAGTTACTTTAAATGACGTTTCTAGTAAACCATCCCTTAATAATATGCATTTATATAGTCTATTTCTATAAAATCCAGTGGGCTAAGGGGAGGAGTTCATGAATTTTGTTTAATACTAAAACATTTGCCAAATATTTCAATAAAGCCTTGCGAGAGTAATTTTGAGGTATTTATGTGGGAAGCCTTTTAATTTGAATGAGTGAGATGCATGGCTGGATGTAAATTGGGTAATTAACATGCCAACGATCTTGCTGTTTTTAATTCTGATGATCTTCACATTTATTTTAAATCTCACTCTCTCTTATTTAACTTTTTCATCATGTTACAGTAAAAACAAACCCCAATAAGTCTGGAGGTGTTTGCTTGTCTGCTTTTACACTGAGAACATTCCATCATCATCAGTAAAATGGCAGATTTCCATCATATTTATTTAGATTCTGTTTTTAAATATTTCTGATTTCAGCGTACTGAAATGCGGTTTTATTGTTGGACTTACAGTATATCTTGGTTGAGAAGGATTAGGAGCAAAGTTAATACTTCTGTTAATTTGCTGAACATAGACAGATTGTTTAAAAACAAAAACAAAACTCATCCACATGGAGTTTAATTTGGGCGGCGTTGCATGGGAGTGGAACTAATGGTTTTCTTGGAGTCTTTTTAGCCCGGTGTGCTTTTCGTGTCACACCACACAGTTCACGTGTGCACGGAATTTCCGTTTGGAGTGTCTATAGTGACATGAGTGCGAGCGGCTTGTTGCGCGAGAAGCATTGAGCGTCATGGACGTGCTGGACGAGTTCGGGGACATGTCACCCCACCAGCTCGCGGCTCCCGTGGACACGGTCGAGGTACCCGTCGCGCGCGCGCTATAGCACGTTGGCGTGACGAGGCTCACGCTAGCTGTCTGCACAAGCCGGGCCCTTTTCACGTTGCCTGTCTCGAGCTGTGTGTATAGCGTGTGTGTGTGCGTGCGTGTGTGCGTATAACGTGTGTGTGTAGAGAGGGTGTGTATGTATGTATAACGTGTGTGTGTAGAGGGTGTGTATGTATGTATAGTGTGTGTGTGTGTGTATGTATGTATGTATGTATGACGTGTATAGAAAGGGTGTGTATGTATGACGTGTATAGTGTGTGTGTGTGTGTGTGTGTGTATGTATGTATGACGTGTGTGTGTGTGTGTGTGTGTGTACAGAGATTGTGTATGTATGTATGACGTGTGTGTATAGAGGGTGTATGTAAGTATGACGTGTGTGTATAGAGGGTGTATGTATGTATGACGTGTGTGTATAGAGGGTGTATGTATGTATGACGTGTGTGTGTATAGAGGGTGTATGTATGTATGACGTGTGTGTGTATAGAGGGTGTATGTATGTATGACGTGTGTGTGTATAGAGGGTGTATGTATGTATGACGTGTGTGTGTATAGAGGGTGTATGTATGTATGATGTGTGTGTATAGAGGGTGTATGTATGTATGACGTGTGTGTATAGAGGGTGTATGTATGTATGACGTGTGTGTATAGAGGGTGTATGTATGTATGACGTGTGTGTATAGAGGGTGTATGTATGTATGACGTGTGTGTGTGTATAGAGGGTGTATGCATGTATGACGTGTGTGTATAGAGGGTGTATGCATGTATAACGTGTGTGTATAGAGGGTGTATGCATGTATGACGTGTGTGTATAGAGGGTGTATGCATGTATGACGTGTGTGTATAGAGGGTGTATGCATGTATGACGTGTGTGTATAGAGGGTGTATGCATGTATGACGTGTGTGTATAGAGGGTGTATGCATGTATGACGTGTGTGTATAGAGGGTGTATGCATGTATGACGTGTGTGTGTGTGGAGAGTGTATGTATGTATGACGTGTGTGTGTGTGTGGAGAGTGTATGTATGTATAACGTGTGTGTGTGTGTGGAGAGTGTATGTATGTATAACGTGTGTGTGTGTGTGTGTGGAGAGTGTATGTATGTATAACGTGTGTGTGTGTGTGGAGAGTATGTATGTATAACGTGTGTGTGTGTGTGGAGAGTGTATGTATGTATAACGTGTGTGTGTGTGTGTGTGGAGAGTGTATGTATGTATAACGTGTGTGTGTGTGTGGAGAGTATGTATGTATAACGTGTGTGTGTGTGGAGAGTGTATGTATGTATAACGTGTGTGTGTGTGTGGAGAGTGTATGTATGTATAACGTGTGTGTGGAGAGTGTATGTATGTATAACGTGTGTGTGGAGGGTGTATGTATGTATGACGTGTGTGTGTGTATAGAGGGTGTATGTATGTATGACGTGTGTGTGTATAGAGGGTGTATGTATGTATGACGTGTGTGTGTATAGAGGGTGTATGTATGTATGACGTGTGTGTATAGAGGGTGTATGTATGTATGACGTGTGTGTATAGAGGGTGTATGTATGTATGACGTGTGTGTATAGAGGGTGTATGTATGTATGACGTGTGTGTATAGAGGGTGTATGTATGTATGACGTGTGTGTATAGAGGGTGTATGTATGTATGACGTGTGTGTGTGTATAGAGGGTGTATGCATGTATGACGTGTGTGTGTGTGGAGAGTGTATGTATGTATAACGTGTGTGTGTGTGTGGAGAGTGTATGTATGTATAACGTGTGTGTGTGTGTGTGTGGAGAGTGTATGTATGTATAACGTGTGTGTGTGTGTGGAGAGTATGTATGTATAACGTGTGTGTGTGTGTGTGTGGAGAGTGTATGTATGTATAACGTGTGTGTGTGTGTGTGTGGAGAGTGTATGTATGTATAACGTGTGTGTGTGTGTGGAGAGTATGTATGTATAACGTGTGTGTGTGTGGAGAGTGTATGTATGTATAACGTGTGTGTGTGTGTGGAGAGTGTATGTATGTATAACGTGTGTGTGGAGAGTGTATGTATGTATAACGTGTGTGTGGAGGGTGTATGTATGTATGACGTGTGTGTGTGTATAGAGGGTGTATGTATGTATGACGTGTGTGTGTATAGAGGGTGTATGTATGTATGACGTGTGTGTATAGAGGGTGTATGTATGTATGACGTGTGTGTATAGAGGGTGTATGTATGTATGACGTGTGTGTATAGAGGGTGTATGTATGTATGACGTGTGTGTATAGAGGGTGTATGTATGTATGACGTGTGTGTATAGAGGGTGTATGTATGTATGACGTGTGTGTATAGAGGGTGTATGTATGTATGACGTGTGTGTGTGTATAGAGGGTGTATGCATGTATGACGTGTGTGTGTGTGGAGAGTGTATGTATGTATGACGTGTGTGTGTGTGGAGAGTGTATGTATGTATAACGTGTGTGTGTGTGTGGAGAGTGTATGTATAACGTGTGTGTGTGTGTGTGGAGAGTGTATGTATGTATAACGTGTGTGTGGAGAGTGTATGTATGTATAACGTGTGTGTGGAGAGTGTATGTATGTATAACGTGTGTGTGGAGAGTGTATGTATGTATAACGTGTGTGTGGAGAGTGTATGTATGTATAACGTGTGTGTGGAGAGTGTATGTATGTATAACGTGTGTGTGTGGAGAGTGTATGTATGTATAACGTGTGTGTGTGTGGAGAGTGTATGTATGTATAACGTGTGTGTGTGTGGAGAGTGTATGTATGTATAACGTGTGTGTGTGTGGAGAGTGTATGTATGTATAACGTGTGTGTGTGTGGAGAGTGTATGTATGTATAACGTGTGTGTGTGTGTGGAGAGTGTATGTATGTATAACGTGTGTGTGTGTGTGTGTGTGGAGAGTGTATGTATGTATAACGTGTGTGTGTGTGTGTGGAGAGTGTATGTATGTATAACGTGTGTGTGTGTGTGTGGAGAGTGTATGTATGTATAACGTGTGTGTGTGTGTGTGTGTGTGGAGAGTGTATGTATGTATAACGTGTGTGTGTGTGGAGAGTGTATGTATGTATAGTGTGTGTGTGGAGAGTGTATGTATGTATAACGTGTGTGTGGAGAGTGTATGTATGTATAACGTGTGTGTGGAGAGTGTATGTATGTATAACGTGTGTGTGGAGAGTGTATGTATGTATAACGTGTGTGTGGAGAGTGTATGTATGTATAACGTGTGTGTGGAGAGTGTATGTATGTATAACGTGTGTGTGGAGAGTGTATGTATGTATAACGTGTGTGTGGAGAGTGTATGTATGTATAACGTGTGTGTGGAGAGTGTATGTATGTATAACGTGTGTGTGGAGAGTGTATGTATGTATAACGTGTGTGTGTGTGGAGAGTGTATGTATGTATAACGTGTGTGTGTGTGTGTGGAGAGTGTATGTATGTATAACGTGTGTGTGTGTGTGTGTGTGTGGAGAGTGTATGTATGTATAACGTGTGTGTGTGTGTGTGTGTGGAGAGTGTATGTATGTATAACGTGTGTGTGTGTGTGTGTGGAGAGTGTATGTATGTATAACGTGTGTGTGTCTGTGTGTGTGTGGAGAGTGTATGTATGTATAACGTGTGTGTGTGTGTGTGTGTGTGTGGAGAGTGTATGTATGTATAACGTGTGTGTGTGGAGAGTGTATGTATGTATAACGTGTGTGTGTGTGTGTGTGTGGAGAGTGTATGTATGTATAACGTGTGTGTGTGTGTGTGTGGAGAGTGTATGTATGTATAACGTGTGTGTGTGTGTGGAGAGTGTATGTATGTATAACGTGTGTGTGTGTGTGGAGAGTGTATGTATGTATAACGTGTGTGTGTGTGTGGAGAGTGTATGTATGTATAACGTGTGTGTGTGTGTGTGGAGAGTGTATGTATGTATAACGTGTGTGTGTGTGTGGAGAGTGTATGTATGTATAACGTGTGTGTGGAGAGTGTATGTATGTATAACGTGTGTGTGGAGAGTGTATGTATGTATAACGTGTGTGTGGAGAGTGTATGTATGTATAACGTGTGTGTGGAGAGTGTATGTATGTATAACGTGTGTGTGGAGAGTGTATGTATGTATAACGTGTGTGTGTGTGGAGAGTGTATGTATGTATAACGTGTGTGTGTGTGGAGAGTGTATGTATGTATAACGTGTGTGTGTGGAGAGTGTATGTATGTATAACGTGTGTGTGTGTGGAGAGTGTATGTATGTATAACGTGTGTGTGTGTGTGTGTGGAGAGTGTATGTATGTATAACGTGTGTGTGTGTGTGTGGAGAGTGTATGTATGTATAACGTGTGTGTGTGTGTGTGTGGAGAGTGTATGTATGTATAACGTGTGTGTGTGTGTGTGTGGAGAGTGTATGTATGTATAACGTGTGTGTGTCTGTGTGTGTGTGGAGAGTGTATGTATGTATAACGTGTGTGTGTGTGTGTGTGTGTGGAGAGTGTATGTATGTATAACGTGTGTGTGTGTGTGTGTGTGTGTGGAGAGTGTATGTATGTATAACGTGTGTGTGTGTGTGTGTGTGGAGAGTGTATGTATGTATAACGTGTGTGTGTGTGTGGAGAGTGTATGTATGTATAACGTGTGTGTGTGTGTGGAGAGTATGTATGTATAACGTGTGTGTGTGTGTGGAGAGTGTATGTATGTATAACGTGTGTGTGTGTGTGGAGAGTGTATGTATGTATAACGTGTGTGTGTGTGGAGAGTGTATGTATGTATAACGTGTGTGTGTGTGTGTGTGTGTGTGGAGAGTGTATGTATGTATAACGTGTGTGTGTGTGTGTGTGTGTGTGTGTGTGTGTGTGTGTGTGGAGAGTGTATGTATGTATAACGTGTGTGTGTGTGTGTGTGGAGAGTGTATGTATGTATAACGTGTGTGTGTGTGTGGAGAGTGTATGTATGTATAACGTGTGTGTGTGTGTGGAGAGTGTATGTATGTATAACGTGTGTGTGTGTGTGGAGAGTGTATGTATGTATAACGTGTGTGTGTGTGTGGAGAGTGTATGTATGTATAACGTGTGTGTGTGTGTGTGTGTGTGTGTGTGTGTGTGTGTGGAGAGTGTATGTATGTATAACGTGTGTGTGTGTGTGGAGAGTGTATGTATGTATAACGTGTGTGTGTGTGTGTGTGGAGAGTGTATGTATGTATAACGTGTGTGTGTGCTGAGTGTATGTATGTATAACGTGTGTGTGTGTGTGTGTGGAGAGTGTATGTATGTATAACGTGTGTGTGTGTGTGTGGAGAGTGTATGTATGTATAACGTGTGTGTGTGTGTGTGTGTGTGTGTGGAGAGTGTATGTATGTATAACGTGTGTGTGTGTGTGTGTGTGTGTGTGTGTGTGGAGAGTGTATGTATGTATAACGTGTGTGTGTGTGTGTGGAGAGTGTATGTATGTATAACGTGTGTGTGTGTGTGTGGAGAGTGTATGTATGTATAACGTGTGTGTGTGTGGAGAGTGTATGTATGTATAACGTGTGTGTGTGTGGAGAGTGTATGTATGTATAACGTGTGTGTGTGTGGAGAGTGTATGTATGTATAACGTGTGTGTGTGTGGAGAGTGTATGTATGTATAACGTGTGTGTGTGTGGAGAGTATGTATGTATAACGTGTGTGTGTGTGGAGAGTGTATGTATGTATAACGTGTGTGTGTGTGGAGAGTGTATGTATGTATAACGTGTGTGTGTGTGTGTGGAGAGTGTATGTATGTATAACGTGTGTGTGTGTGTGGAGAGTGTATGTATGTATAACGTGTGTGTGTGTGGAGAGTGTATGTATGTATAACGTGTGTGTGTGTGTGGAGAGTGTATGTATAACGTGTGTGTGTGGAGAGTGTATGTATGTATAACGTGTGTGTGTGTGGAGAGTGTATGTATGTATAACGTGTGTGTGTGTGGAGAGTGTATGTATGTATGTATAACGTGTGTGTGTGTGGAGAGTGTATGTATGTATGTATAACGTGTGTGTGTGGAGAGTGTATGTATGTATAACGTGTGTGTGGAGAGTGTATGTATGTATAACGTGTGTGTGGAGAGTGTATGTATGTATGTATAACGTGTGTGTGTGTGTGGAGAGTGTATGTATGTATAACGTGTGTGTGTGTGTGGAGAGTGTATGTATGTATAACGTGTGTGTGTGTGTGGAGAGTGTATGTATGTATAACGTGTGTGTGTGGAGAGTGTATGTATGTATAACGTGTGTGTGTGTGTGTGGAGAGTGTATGTATGTATAACGTGTGTGTGTGTGGAGAGTGTATGTATGTATAACGTGTGTGTGTGTGGAGAGTATGTATGTATAACGTGTGTGTGTGTGGAGAGTGTATGTATGTATAACGTGTGTGTGTGTGGAGAGTGTATGTATGTATAACGTGTGTGTGTGTGTGTGGAGAGTGTATGTATGTATAACGTGTGTGTGTGTGTGGAGAGTGTATGTATGTATAACGTGTGTGTGTGTGGAGAGTGTATGTATGTATAACGTGTGTGTGTGTGGAGAGTGTATGTATAACGTGTGTGTGTGTGGAGAGTGTATGTATGTATAACGTGTGTGTGTGTGGAGAGTGTATGTATGTATAACGTGTGTGTGTGTGGAGAGTGTATGTATGTATGTATAACGTGTGTGTGTGTGGAGAGTGTATGTATGTATGTATAACGTGTGTGTGTGGAGAGTGTATGTATGTATAACGTGTGTGTGGAGAGTGTATGTATGTATAACGTGTGTGTGGAGAGTGTATGTATGTATGTATAACGTGTGTGTGTGTGTGGAGAGTGTATGTATGTATAACGTGTGTGTGTGTGTGGAGAGTGTATGTATGTATAACGTGTGTGTGTGGAGAGTGTATGTATGTATAACGTGTGTGTGTGGAGAGTGTATGTATGTATAACGTGTGTGTGTGTGTGTGGAGAGTGTATGTATGTATAACGTGTGTGTGTGTGTGTGGAGAGTGTATGTATGTATAACGTGTGTGTGTGTGTGTGTGGAGAGTGTATGTATGTATAACGTGTGTGTGTGTGTGTGGAGAGTGTATGTATGTATAACGTGTGTGTGTGTGTGTGTGTGTGGAGAGTATGTATGTATAACGTGTGTGTGTGTGTGTGTGGAGAGTGTATGTATGTATAACGTGTGTGTGTGTGTGTGTGTGTGGAGAGTGTATGTATGTATAACGTGTGTGTGTGTGTGGAGAGTGTATGTATGTATAACGTGTGTGTGTGTGTGTGTGTGTGTGTGTGGAGAGTGTATGTATGTATAACGTGTGTGTGGAGAGTGTATGTATGTATAACGTGTGTGTGTGTGTGGAGAGTGTATGTATGTATAACGTGTGTGTGTGTGTGGAGAGTGTATGTATGTATAACGTGTGTGTGGAGAGTGTATGTATGTATAACGTGTGTGTGGAGAGTGTATGTATGTATAACGTGTGTGTGTGGAGAGTGTATGTATGTATAACGTGTGTGTGTGGAGAGTGTATGTATGTATAACGTGTGTGTGTGGAGAGTGTATGTATGTATAACGTGTGTGTGTGGAGAGTGTATGTATGTATAACGTGTGTGTGTGGAGAGTGTATGTATGTATAACGTGTGTGTGTGTGTGGAGAGTGTATGTATGTATAACGTGTGTGTGTGTGGAGAGTGTATGTATGTATAACGTGTGTGTGTGTGTGGAGAGTGTATGTATGTATAACGTGTGTGTGTGTGGAGAGTGTATGTATGTATAACGTGTGTGTGTGTGGAGAGTGTATGTATGTATAACGTGTGTGTGTGGAGAGTGTATGTATGTATAACGTGTGTGTGTGTGGAGAGTGTATGTATGTATAACGTGTGTGTGTGTGGAGAGTGTATGTATGTATAACGTGTGTGTGTGTGGAGAGTGTATGTATGTATAACGTGTGTGTGTGTGGAGAGTGTATGTATGTATAACGTGTGTGTGTGTGGAGAGTGTATGTATGTATAACGTGTGTGTGTGTGGAGAGTGTATGTATGTATAACGTGTGTGTGTGTGGAGAGTGTATGTATGTATAACGTGTGTGTGTGTGGAGAGTGTATGTATGTATAACGTGTGTGTGTGTGGAGAGTGTATGTATGTATAACGTGTGTGTGTGTGGAGAGTGTATGTATGTATAACGTGTGTGTGTGTGGAGAGTGTATGTATGTATAACGTGTGTGTGTGTGGAGAGTGTATGTATGTATAACGTGTGTGTGTGTGGAGAGTGTATGTATGTATAACGTGTGTGTGTGTGGAGAGTGTATGTATGTATAACGTGTGTGTGTGTGGAGAGTGTATGTATGTATAACGTGTGTGTGTGTGTGGAGAGTGTATGTATGTATAACGTGTGTGTGTGTGTGAGTGTGTATGTATGTATAACGTGTGTGTGTGTGGAGAGTGTATGTATGTATAACGTGTGTGTGTGTGGAGAGTGTATGTATGTATAACGTGTGTGTGTGTGGAGAGTGTATGTATGTATAACGTGTGTGTGTGTGGAGAGTGTATGTATGTATAACGTGTGTGTGTGTGGAGAGTGTATGTATGTATAACGTGTGTGTGTGTGGAGAGTGTATGTATGTATAACGTGTGTGTGTGTGGAGAGTGTATGTATGTATAACGTGTGTGTGTGTGTGAGAGTGTATGTATGTATAACGTGTGTGTGTGTGTGGAGAGTGTATGTATGTATAACGTGTGTGTGTGTGTGGAGAGTGTATGTATGTATAACGTGTGTGTGTGTGTGGAGAGTGTATGTATGTATAACGTGTGTGTGTGTGGAGAGTGTATGTATGTATAACGTGTGTGTGTGTGTGGAGAGTGTATGTATGTATAACGTGTGTGTGTGTGGAGAGTGTATGTATGTATAACGTGTGTGTGTGTGGAGAGTGTATGTATGTATAACGTGTGTGTGTGTGGAGAGTGTATGTATGTATAACGTGTGTGTGTGTGGAGAGTGTATGTATGTATAACGTGTGTGTGTGTGGAGAGTGTATGTATGTATAACGTGTGTGTGTGTGGAGAGTGTATGTATGTATAACGTGTGTGTGTGTGTGGAGAGTGTATGTATGTATAACGTGTGTGTGTGTGGAGAGTGTATGTATGTATAACGTGTGTGTGTGTGTGGAGAGTGTATGTATGTATAACGTGTGTGTGTGTGGAGAGTGTATGTATGTATAACGTGTGTGTGTGTGGAGAGTGTATGTATGTATAACGTGTGTGTGTGTGGAGAGTGTATGTATGTATACGTGTGTGTGTGTGGAGAGTGTATGTATGTATAACGTGTGTGTGTGTGGAGAGTGTATGTATGTATAACGTGTGTGTGTGTGGAGAGTGTATGTATGTATAACGTGTGTGTGTGTGTGGAGAGTGTATGTATGTATAACGTGTGTGGTGTGTGTGGAGAGTGTATGTATGTATAACGTGTGTGTGTGTGTGGAGAGTGTATGTATGTATAACGTGTGTGTGTGTGTGTGGAGAGTGTATGTATGTATAACGTGTGTGTGTGTGTGGAGAGTGTATGTATGTATAACGTGTGTGTGTGTGGAGAGTGTATGTATGTATAACGTGTGTGTGTGTGGAGAGTGTATGTATGTATAACGTGTGTGTGTGTGTGGAGAGTGTATGTATGTATAACGTGTGTGTGTGTGTGGAGAGTGTATGTATGTATAACGTGTGTGTGTGTGTGGAGAGTGTATGTATGTATAACGTGTGTGTGTGTGTGGAGAGTGTATGTATGTATAACGTGTGTGTGGTGGAGAGTGTATGTATGTATAACGTGTGTGTGTGTGGAGAGTGTATGTATGTATAACGTGTGTGTGTGTGTGTGGAGAGTGTATGTATGTATAACGTGTGTGTGTGTGGAGAGTGTATGTATGTATAACGTGTGTGTGTGTGTGGAGAGTGTATGTATGTATAACGTGTGTGTGTGTGTGAGAGTGTATGTATGTATAACGTGTGTGTGTGTGTGGAGAGTGTATGTATGTATAACGTGTGTGTGTGTGGAGAGTGTATGTATGTATAACGTGTGTGTGTGTGGAGAGTGTATGTATGTATAACGTGTGTGTGTGTGGAGAGTGTATGTATGTATAACGTGTGTGTGTGTGTGTGGAGAGTGTATGTATGTATAACGTGTGTGTGTGTGGAGAGTGTATGTATGTATAACGTGTGTGTGTGTGTGGAGAGTGTATGTATGTATAACGTGTGTGTGTGTGGAGAGTGTATGTATGTATAACGTGTGTGTGTGTGGAGAGTGTATGTATGTATAACGTGTGTGTGTGTGGAGAGTGTATGTATGTATAACGTGTGTGTGTGTGTGAGAGTGTATGTATGGTATAACGTGTGTGTGTGGAGAGTGTATGTATGTATAACGTGTGTGTGTGTGGAGAGTGTATGTATGTATAACGTGTGTGTGTGTGTGGAGAGTGTATGTATGTATAACGTGTGTGTGTGTGGAGAGTGTATGTATGTATAACGTGTGTGTGTGTGGAGAGTGTATGTATGTATAACGTGTGTGTGTGGTGTGGAGAGTGTATGTATGTATAACGTGTGTGTGTGTGTGGAGAGTGTATGTATGTATAACGTGTGTGTGTTGTGTGGAGAGTGTATGTATGTATAACGTGTGTGTGTGTGTGGAGAGTGTATGTATGTATAACGTGTGTGTGTGTGGAGAGTGTATGTATGTATAACGTGTGTGTGTGTGTGGAGAGTGTATGTATGTATAACGTGTGTTGTGTGTGTGTGTGTGGTGTGTGTGTGTGGAGAGTGTATGTATGTATAACGTGTGTGTGTGGAGAGTGTATGTATGTATAACGTGTGTGTGTGTGTGGAGAGTGTATGTATGTATAACGTGTGTGTGTGTGGAGAGTGTATGTATGTATAACGTGTGTGTGTGTGGAGAGTGTATGTATGTATAACGTGTGTGTGTGTGGAGAGTGTATGTATGTATAACGTGTGTGTGTGTGGAGAGTGTATGTATGTATAACGTGTGTGTGTGTGGAGAGTGTATGTATGTATAACGTGTGTGTGTGGAGAGTGTATGTATGTATAACGTGTGTGTGTGGAGAGTGTATGTATGTATAACGTGTGTGTGTGTGGAGAGTGTATGTATGTATAACGTGTGTGTGTGTGTGGAGAGTGTATGTATGTATAACGTGTGTGTGTGTGTGTGGAGAGTGTATGTATGTATAACGTGTGTGTGTGTGGAGAGTGTATGTATGTATAACGTGTGTGTGTGTGTGTTGTGTGTGTGGAGAGTGTATGTATTACGTGTGTGTGTGTGGAGAGTGTATGTATGTATAACGTGTGTGTGTGTGGAGAGTGTATGTATGTATAACGTGTGTGTGTGTGTGAGAGTGTATGTATGTATAACGTGTGTGTGTGTGTGGAGAGTGTATGTATGTATAACGTGTGTGTGTGTGGAGAGTGTATGTATGTATAACGTGTGTGTGTGTGGAGAGTGTATGTATGTATAACGTGTGTGTGTGTGTGGAGAGTGTATGTATGTATAACGTGTGTGTGTGTGTGGAGAGTGTATGTATGTATAACGTGTGTGTGTGTGGGGAGAGTGTATGTATGTATAACGTGTGTGTGTGTGGAGAGTGTATGTATGTATAACGTGTGTGTGTGTGGGAGAGTGTATGTATGTATAACGTGTGTGTGTGTGGAGAGTGTATGTATGTATAACGTGTGTGTGTGTGTGTGGAGAGTGTATGTATGTATAACGTGTGTGTGTGTGGAGAGTGTATGTATGTATAACGTGTGTGTGTGTGGAGAGTGTATGTATGTATAACGTGTGTGTGTGTGGAGAGTGTATGTATGTATAACGTGTGTGTGTGTGGAGAGTGTATGTATGTATACGTGTGTGTGTGTGGAGAGTGTATGTATGTATAACGTGTGTGTGTGTGGAGAGTGTATGTATGTATAACGTGTGTGTGTGTGGAGAGTGTATGTATGTATAACGTGTGTGTGTGTGTGGAGAGTGTATGTATGTATAACGTGTGTGTGTGTGGAGAGTGTATGTATGTATAACGTGTGTGTGTGTGGAGAGTGTATGTATGTATGTATAACGTGTGTGTGTGTGTGGAGAGTGTATGTATGTATAACGTGTGTGTGTGTGGAGAGTGTATGTATGTATAACGTGTGTGTGTGTGAGAGTGTATGTATGTATAATGTGTGTGTGTGGAGTGTATGTATGTATAACGTGTGTGTGTGTGGAGAGTGTATGTATGTATAACGTGTGTGTGTGTGGAGAGTGTATGTATGTATAACGTGTGTGTGTGTGGAGAGTGTATGTATGTATAACGTGTGTGTGTGTGGAGAGTGTATGTATGTATAACGTGTGTGTGTGTGGAGAGTGTATGTATGTATAACGTGTGTGTGTGTGGAGAGTGTATGTATGTATAACGTGTGTGTGTGTGGAGAGTGTATGTATGTATAACGTGTGTGTGTGTGGAGAGTGTATGTATGTATAACGTGTGTGTGTGTGTGGAGAGTGTATGTATGTATAACGTGTGTGTGTGTGGAGAGTGTATGTATGTATAACGTGTGTGTGTGTGGAGAGTGTATGTATGTATAACGTGTGTGTGTGTGGAGAGTGTATGTATGTATAACGTGTGTGTGTGTGGAGAGTGTATGTATGTATAACGTGTGTGTGTGTGGAGAGTGTATGTATGTATAACGTGTGTGTGTGTGGAGAGTGTATGTATGTATAACGTGTGTGTGTGTGGAGAGTGTATGTATGTATAACGTGTGTGTGTGTGGAGAGTGTATGTATGTATAACGTGTGTGTGTGTGTGGAGAGTGTATGTATGTATAACGTGTGTGTGTGTGGAGAGTGTATGTATGTATAACGTGTGTGTGTGTGGAGAGTGTATGTATGTATAACGTGTGTGTGTGTGGAGAGTGTATGTATGTATAACGTGTGTGTGTGTGGAGAGTGTATGTATGTATAACGTGTGTGTGTGTGGAGAGTGTATGTATGTATAACGTGTGTGTGTGTGGAGAGTGTATGTATGTATAACGTGTGTGTGTGTGGAGAGTGTATGTATGTATAACGTGTGTGTGTGTGGAGAGTGTATGTATGTATAACGTGTGTGTGTGTGGAGAGTGTATGTATGTATAACGTGTGTGTGTGTGGAGAGTGTATGTATGTATAACGTGTGTGTGTGTGGAGAGTGTATGTATGTATAACGTGTGTGTGTGTGGAGAGTGTATGTATGTATAACGTGTGTGTGTGTGGAGAGTGTATGTATGTATAACGTGTGTGTGTGTGGAGAGTGTATGTATGTATAACGTGTGTGTGTGTGGAGAGTGTATGTATGTATAACGTGTGTGTGTGTGTGGAGAGTGTATGTATGTATAACGTGTGTGTGTGTGGGAGAGTGTATGTATGTATAACGTGTGTGTGTGTGGGAGAGTGTATGTATGTATAACGTGTGTGTGTGTGGAGAGTGTATGTATGTATAACGTGTGTGTGTGTGAGAGTGTATGTATGTATAACGTGTGTGTGTGTGGAGAGTGTATGTATGTATAACGTGTGTGTGTGTGGAGAGTGTATGTATGTATAACGTGTGTGTGTGTGGAGAGTGTATGTATGTATAACGTGTGTGTGTGTGTGGAGAGTGTATGTATGTATAACGTGTGTGTGTGTGTGTGGAGAGTGTATGTATGTATAACGTGTGTGTGTGTGTGGAGAGTGTATGTATGTATAACGTGTGTGTGTGTGTGGAGAGTGTATGTATGTATAACGTGTGTGTGTGTGTGTGGAGAGTGTATGTATGTATAATAACGTGTGTGTGTGTGTGGAGAGTGTATGTATGTATAACGTGTGTGTGTGTGTGTGGAGAGTGTATGTATGTATAACGTGTGTGTGTGTGTGTGTGTGGAGAGTGTATGTATGTATAACGTGTGTGTGTGTGGAGAGTGTATGTATGTATAACGTGTGTGTGTGGAGAGTGTATGTATGTATAACGTGTGTGTGTGTGTGGAGAGTGTATGTATGTATAACGTGTGTGTGTGTGTGGAGAGTGTATGTATGTATAACGTGTGTGTGTGTGTGGAGAGTGTATGTATGTATAACGTGTGTGTGTGTGTGTGGAGAGTGTATGTATGTATAACGTGTGTGTGTGTGTGGAGAGTGTATGTATGTATAACGTGTGTGTGGAGAGTGTATGTATGTATAACGTGTGTGTGGAGAGTGTATGTATGTATAACGTGTGTGTGGAGAGTGTATGTATGTATAACGTGTGTGTGGAGAGTGTATGTATGTATAACGTGTGTGTGTGGAGAGTGTATGTATGTATAACGTGTGTGTGTGGAGAGTGTATGTATGTATAACGTGTGTGTGTGTGTGTGTGTGTGTGTGTGTGTGTGGAGAGTGTATGTATGTATAACGTGTGTGTGTGTGTGGAGAGTGTATGTATGTATAACGTGTGTGTGTGTGTGGAGAGTGTATGTATGTATAACGTGTGTGTGTGTGTGTGGAGAGTGTATGTATGTATAACGTGTGTGTGTGTGTGGAGAGTGTATGTATGTATAACGTGTGTGTGTGTGTGGAGAGTGTATGTATGTATAACGTGTGTGTGTGTGTGGAGAGTGTATGTATGTATAACGTGTGTGTGTGTGTGGAGAGTGTATGTATGTATAACGTGTGTGTGTGTGTGGAGAGTGTATGTATGTATAACGTGTGTGTGTGTGTGTGGAGAGTGTATGTATGTATAACGTGTGTGTGTGTGTGGAGAGTGTATGTATGTATAACGTGTGTGTGTGTGTGGAGAGTGTATGTATGTATAACGTGTGTGTGTGTGTGGAGAGTGTATGTATGTATAACGTGTGTGTGTGTGTGGAGAGTGTATGTATGTATAACGTGTGTGTGTGTGTGGAGAGTGTATGTATGTATAACGTGTGTGTGTGTGTGTGGAGAGTGTATGTATGTATAACGTGTGTGTGTGTGTGGAGAGTGTATGTATGTATAACGTGTGTGTGTGTGTGGAGAGTGTATGTATGTATAACGTGTGTGTGTGTGTGGAGAGTGTATGTATGTATAACGTGTGTGTGTGTGTGGAGAGTGTATGTATGTATAACGTGTGTGTGTGTGTGGAGAGTGTATGTATGTATAACGTGTGTGTGTGTGTGGAGAGTGTATGTATGTATAACGTGTGTGTGTGTGTGGAGAGTGTATGTATGTATAACGTGTGTGTGTGTGTGGAGAGTGTATGTATGTATAACGTGTGTGTGTGTGTGGAGAGTGTATGTATGTATAACGTGTGTGTGTGGAGAGTGTATGTATGTATAACGTGTGTGTGTGGAGAGTGTATGTATGTATAACGTGTGTGTGGAGAGTGTATGTATGTATAACGTGTGTGTGGAGAGTGTATGTATGTATAACGTGTGTGTGGAGAGTGTATGTATGTATAACGTGTGTGTGTGGAGAGTGTATGTATGTATAACGTGTGTGTGTGGAGAGTGTATGTATGTATAACGTGTGTGTGTGTGTGTGTGTGTGTGTGTGTGTGTGTGTGTGGAGAGTGTATGTATGTATAACGTGTGTGTGTGTGTGGAGAGTGTATGTATGTATAACGTGTGTGTGTGTGTGGAGAGTGTATGTATGTATAACGTGTGTGTGTGTGTGGAGAGTGTATGTATGTATAACGTGTGTGTGTGTGTGGAGAGTGTATGTATGTATAACGTGTGTGTGTGTGTGGAGAGTGTATGTATGTATAACGTGTGTGTGTGGAGAGTGTATGTATGTATAACGTGTGTGTGTGGAGAGTGTATGTATGTATAACGTGTGTGTGTGGAGAGTGTATGTATGTATAACGTGTGTGTGGAGAGTGTATGTATGTATAACGTGTGTGTGGAGAGTGTATGTATGTATAACGTGTGTGTGTGGAGAGTGTATGTATGTATAACGTGTGTGTGGAGAGTGTATGTATGTATAACGTGTGTGTGTGTGTGTGTGTGTGTGTGTGTGTGTGTGTGTGTGGAGAGTGTATGTATGTATAACGTGTGTGTGTGTGTGGAGAGTGTATGTATGTATAACGTGTGTGTGTGTGTGTGTGTGTGTGTGTGGAGAGTGTATGTATGTATAACGTGTGTGTGTGTGTGTGTGTGTGGAGAGTGTATGTATGTATAACGTGTGTGTGTGTGTGTGTGTGTGTGGAGAGTGTATGTATGTATAACGTGTGTGTGTGTGTGTGTGTGTGGAGAGTGTATGTATGTATAACGTGTGTGTGTGTGTGTGGAGAGTGTATGTATGTATAACGTGTGTGTGTGTGTGTGTGGAAAGTGTATGTATGTATAACGTGTGTGTGGAGAGTGTATGTATGTATAACGTGTGTGTGGAGAGTGTATGTATGTATAACGTGTGTGTGGAGAGTGTATGTATGTATAACGTGTGTGTGGAGAGTGTATGTATGTATAACGTGTGTGTGTGGAGAGTGTATGTATGTATAACGTGTGTGTGTGGAGAGTGTATGTATGTATAACGTGTGTGTGTGGAGAGTGTATGTATGTATAACGTGTGTGTGTGGAGAGTGTATGTATGTATAACGTGTGTGTGGAGAGTGTATGTATGTATAACGTGTGTGTGTGTGTGTGTGTGGAGAGTGTATGTATGTATAACGTGTGTGTGTGTGTGGAGAGTGTATGTATGTATAACGTGTGTGTGTGTGTGTGTGTGGAGAGTGTATGTATGTATAACGTGTGTGTGTGTGGAGAGTATATGTATGTATAACGTGTGTGTGTGTGTGTGTGTGTGTGTGTGTGGAGAGTGTATGTATGTATAACGTGTGTGTGTGTGTGTGTGTGTGGAGAGTGTATGTATGTATAACGTGTGTGTGTGTGTGTGTGTGTGTGGAGAGTGTATGTATGTATAACGTGTGTGTGTGTGTGTGTGTGTGGAGAGTGTATGTATGTATAACGTGTGTGTGTGTGTGTGTGTGTGGAGAGTGTATGTATGTATAACGTGTGTGTGTGTGTGTGTGTGGAGAGTGTATGTATGTATAACGTGTGTGTGGAGAGTGTATGTATGTATAACGTGTGTGTGGAGAGTGTATGTATGTATAACGTGTGTGTGGAGAGTGTATGTATGTATAACGTGTGTGTGGAGAGTGTATGTATGTATAACGTGTGTGTGGAGAGTGTATGTATGTATAACGTGTGTGTGGAGAGTGTATGTATGTATAACGTGTGTGTGTGTGTGGAGAGTGTATGTATGTATAACGTGTGTGTGTGTGTGTGGAGAGTGTATGTATGTATAACGTGTGTGTGTGTGGAGAGTGTATGTATGTATAACGTGTGTGTGTGTGGAGAGTGTATGTATGTATAACGTGTGTGTGTGTGGAGAGTGTATGTATGTATAACGTGTGTGTGTGTGGAGAGTGTATGTATGTATAACGTGTGTGTGTGTGGAGAGTGCATGTATGTATAACGTGTGTGTGTGGAGAGTGTATGTATGTATAACGTGTGTGTGTGGAGAGTGTATGTATGTATAACGTGTGTGTGTGGAGAGTGTATGTATGTATAACGTGTGTGTGTGGAGAGTGTATGTATGTATAACGTGTGTGTGTGGAGAGTGTATGTATGTATAACGTGTGTGTGTGTGGAGAGTGTATGTATGTATAACGTGTGTGTGTGTGGAGAGTGTATGTATGTATAACGTGTGTGTGTGTGTGGAGAGTGTATGTATGTATAACGTGTGTGTGTGTGTGTGGAGAGTGCATGTATGTATAACGTGTGTGTGTGTGGAGAGTGCATGTATGTATAACGTGTGTGTGTGGAGAGTGTATGTATGTATAACGTGTGTGTGTGGAGAGTGTATGTATGTATAACGTGTGTGTGTGTGGAGAGTGTATGTATGTATAACGTGTGTGTGTGGAGAGTGTATGTATGTATAACGTGTGTGTGTGTGGAGAGTGTATGTATGTATAACGTGTGTGTGTGTGGAGAGTGTATGTATGTATAACGTGTGTGTGTGTGTGGAGAGTGTATGTATGTATAACGTGTGTGTGTGTGTGGAGAGTGTATGTATGTATAACGTGTGTGTGTGTGGAGAGTGTATGTATGTATAACGTGTGTGTGTGTGTGTGGAGAGTGTATGTATGTATAACGTGTGTGTGTGTGTGGAGAGTGTATGTATGTATAACGTGTGTGTGTGTGTGGAGAGTGTATGTATGTATAACGTGTGTGTGTGTGGAGAGTGTATGTATGTATAACGTGTGTGTGTGTGGAGAGTGTATGTATGTATAACGTGTGTGTGTGTGTGGAGAGTGTATGTATGTATAACGTGTGTGTGTGTGGAGAGTGTATGTATGTATAACGTGTGTGTGTGTGGAGAGTGTATGTATGTATAACGTGTGTGTGTGTGTGGAGAGTGTATGTATGTATAACGTGTGTGTGTGTGGAGAGTGTATGTATAACGTGTGTGTGTGTGGAGAGTGTATGTATGTATAACGTGTGTGGAGAGTGTATGTATGTATAACGTGTGTGTATGTATGTATAACGTGTTAGTGTGGGGAGAGTATGTATAACGTGTGCGTGTGTGTGTGTGGAAAGTGTATGTATGTATAACGTGTGTGTGTGTGTGGGGAGAGTATGTATGTATAACGTGTGTGTGGGGAGAGTATGTATGTATAACGTGTGTGTGTGTGTGTGTGGGGACAGTATGTATGTATAACGTGTGTGTGGAAAGTATGTATGTATAACGTGTGTGTGTGTGGGGAGAGTATGTATGTATAACGTGTGTGTGTGGGGAGAGTATGTATGTATAACGTGTGTGTGTGTGTGGGGAGAGTATGTATGTATAACGTGTGTGTGTGTGTGTGTGTGTGGAAAGTGTATGTATGTATAACGTGTGTGTGTGTGTGGGGAGAGTATGTATGTATAACGTGTGTGTGTGTGTGTGGAGAGTATGTATGTATAACGTGTGTGTGTGTGTGTGTGGGGAGAGTATGTATGTATAACGTGTGTGTGTGTGTGTGTGTGGGGAGAGTATGTATGTATAACGTGTGTGTGTGTGTGGGGAGAGTATGCATGTATAACGTGTGTGTGGGGAGAGTATGCATGTATAACGTGTGTGTGTGTGTGTGTGTGTGGGGAGAGTATGTATGTATAACGTGTGTGTGTGTGTGTGTGTGTGTGTGTGTGTGTGGGGAGAGTATGTATGTATAACGTGTGTGTGTGTGTGTGTGTGTGTGTGTGGGGAGAGTATGTATGTATAACGTGTGTGTGTGTGGAGAGAGTATGTATGTATAACGTGTGTGTGTGTGTGTGTGGAGAGAGTATGTGTGTGGAGAGTGTATGTATGTATAACGTGTGTGTGTGTGTGGAGAGTATGCATGTATAACGTGTGTGTGGAGAGTGTGTGTGTGTGTGTGTGTGTGTGTGTAGAGTGTGTATGTATGTATAACGTGTGTGTGTGTGTGTGTGTGTAGAGTGTATGTATGTATGTATAACGTGTGTGTAGTGTGTGTGTGTGGAGAGTGTGTGTGTGTGTGTATATAGAGTGTGTATGTATGTATAACGTGTGTGTGTGTGTAGAGTGTATGTATGTATAACGTGTGTGTGTATGTATGTATAACGTGTGTGTGTGTGGAGAGTGTATGCATGTATAACGTGTGTGTGGAGAGTGTGTGTGTGTGTGTGTGTGTGGAGTGTATGTATCTATAAGTGTGTGTGTGTGTGTGGAGAGTATGTATGTATAACGTGTGTGGAGAGAGTATGTATGTATGTATGTATGTATAACGTGTGTGTGTGTGTGTGTGGAGAGAGTATGTGTGTGGAGAGTGTATGTATGTATAACGTGTGTGTGTGTGGAGAGTGTATGCATGTATAACGTGTGTGTGTGTGTGTGTGTGTGTGTGTGTAGAGTGTATGTATGTATGTATAACGTGTGTGTAGTGTGTGTGTGTGGAGAGTGTGTGTGTGTGTGTGTATATAGAGTGTGTATGTATGTATAACGTGTGTGTGTGTGTGTGTGTGTGTGTGGAGAGTGTATGTATCTATAAGTGTGTGTGTGTGTGTGTGGAGAGTGTATGTATGTATAATTGTGTGTGTATAGAGTGTGTATGTATGTATGTATAACGTGTGTAGTGTGTATGTATGTATAACGTGTGTGTGTGTGTGTGTGTGTGTGTGGAGAGTGTATGTATGTATAATTGTGTGTGTGTATGTATGTATGTATGTATAACGTGTGTAGTGTGTATGTATGTATAACGTGTGTGTGTGTGTGTGTGTGGAGAGTGTGTGTGTATGTATGTATGTATGTATAACGTGTGTAGTGTGTATGTATGTATAACGTGTGTGTGTGTGTGTGTGTGGAGAGTGTGTATGTATGTATGTATGTATGTATAACGTGTGTAGTGTGTATGTATGTATAACGTGTGTGTGTGTGTGTGTGTGTGTGTGTGGAGAGTGTATGTATAACGTGTGTGTGTGTGTGTGTGTGTGTGTGTGTGTGTGTGTGTGTGTGTGTGGAGAGTGTATGTATGTATAATTGTGTGTGTGTATGTATGTATAACGTGTGTGTGTGTGTGTGTAGAGTGTATGTATGTATGTATAACGTGTGTGTGTGTGTGTGTGTGTGTGTGTGTGTGTGGAGAGTGTATGTATGTATAATTGTGTGTGTATAGAGTGTGTATGTATGTATGTATGTATAACGTGTGTAGTGTGTATGTATGTATAACGTGTGTGTGTGTGTGGAGAGTGTATGTATGTATAATTGTGTGTGTGTGTGTGTGTGTGGAGAGTGTGTGTGTGTGGAGAGTGTGTGTGTGTGTGTGGAGAGTGTATGTATGTATAACGTGTGTGTGTGTGTGTGTGTGTGTGTGTGTGTGTGGAGAGTGTATGTATGTATAATTGTGTGTGTATAGAGTGTGTATGTATGTATGTATAACGTGTGTAGTGTGTATGTATGTATAACGTGTGTGTGTGTGTGTGTGTGTGTGTGTGTGTGTGTGTGTGTGTGTGTGTGTGTGTGTGTGTGTGTGTATGGCGTGTGTGAGGCAGTTGGTGGCTTAGTAACCCCTTACTTGTTGTGTCTGCAGGACAAGTGGAAGCTGCTTCCAGCCTTTTTAAAGGTAAGGAGTGGGTGGTATAATATCAGAAGAGAGATACCCCAACACTGCGCCGCATTCTGTCCAGCGGACGGAAGTGCACTGACAATCCTGCTCTTCTGGTTTTCAGGTCAAAGGCTTGGTGAAGCAACACATCGACTCCTTCAACTACTTCATAAACGTGGAGGTGAGGTGTAGAGGGCTCGCTCCCCGCAGGCCAAGCTTGTTAAGAGCATAGTGGGACGTTTTTCTGGTTATTCCTTCAGATAAAGAAGATCATGAAGGCCAATGAGAAGATTACAAGTGACGCAGATCCGATGTGGTATCTAAAGTACGCTAGCTGCTGGTTTTAGCCTGTTTCTGTTTCATTCTAAATCTAGAGGTGTTTCTTTTGCATATTTAAGACTGTCATTCACATTTCCAGGTACCTTAATATATATGTTGGTATGCCTGATGTGGAGGAGAGTTTTAACGTGACCAGACCGGTGTCTCCACATGAGGTAATGTGAGTTATTTCAGCTGGTTGTTTTTCAGTTAATTTACTTTTAAATCAGCCGTCTTCGTGACCATTCACAGCAAAGCTTCGAAAACTGAGCTGAGATCAAGGTTTCATTGAATTATGTGGATTCTGTAAACAGCTCAGTGTGCCCCAATTTGTGTAATCAGAAGCAATTCTGGCCAGCTGAGGTAAAGTCTGTTGACTCTCTGCAGTGTCGTCTGAGAGACATGACCTACTCTGCCCCCATCACTGTGGACATCGAATACACCAGGGGCAGCCAGAGAATCATCCGGAATGCCCTACCCATCGGAAGGTACCCACACCTGTTTCACCTCCCGCCTCCCTGTGCAGTGACCAGAACGTCCAGGTCGTGGTCCAGCCTCGCTGTTTATCTGGAGGCTTCCTTGTGACCTAATTTAGCAACCACTGCATTCTGGAAACTCTGCACGGGCCAATCAAGTGACGTCTTTTTATTTATTTGTTTTTCTGTTTTTTTTTTCCCTTTTTTCGTTGACAGAATGCCAATTATGCTCCGGAGCTCCAACTGCGTGTTGACGGGTAAGACGCCCGTGGAGTTCTCCAAGCTCAACGAGTGTCCTCTAGACCCAGGTAGTTGCCCAGCTGACCCCTAGAGGGACATAGTTACTGTCGAGTTACTGTCCCCCGTTCCTTGCATTCACGGTTTGCCGCTGGGTGCAGGGGGCTATTTCATCGTGAAGGGTCAGGAGAAGGTCATTCTTATCCAGGAGCAGCTCTCAAAAAATCGGATCATCGTGGAGCAAGATCGCAAAGGCGCCGTGGGAGCCTCGGTCACTAGGTGCTGCCTGCCGTGGGGCCAAACGTGTGCTGCTAGATTCTTGTCTTCCAGCGTGTGACACATGGATGTCATGTCTGTCTGTTTTTCTCTCTGGACTGTAGCTCCACTCATGAGAAGAAGAGCAGAACCAACATGATTGTGAAGCAGGGCCGTTTCTACCTAAAACACAACACGCTCTCTGAAGATGCGCCAATAGCCATCATATTCAAGGTGAGCACGTGGAGGACAGAGGTATATGTTTTAGAAGTTATCCTGAACGCGCCCTAAATTGAATTAATGTTTTGTGGGTGATTTTAATAAGTGTAACTCAGTTAACTAATAACTCGATTATGCCCAGAGTGGCAGTCAAGAGCAGTGTGTGACCTGTTTGTCGTGAAGTACCCGAAAATTTAACGAAATACTGCTGGCTTCTCAGACGCTGGCTTACAGTTCCCGTGCATGACCAGCAGGTGGCACCATTTAACAAAGGAAAGTGGAGGCACTGCAGAAAAAGTGATATTGATATTGAGTTTGGTTATTTTGGGGGGTGGGTGGGAGGACATCTATCTATCTATCTATCTATCTATCTATCTATCTATCTATCTATCTATCTATCTATCTATCTATCTATCTATCTATCTATCTATCTATCTATCTATCTATCTATCTATCTATCTATCTATCTATCTATCTATCTATCTATCTATCTATCTATCTATCTATCTATCTTTATGTTCTCTTTTAACATTGTCAAATATATTAGCGGTTTTGTTTCTTGAGTTTTGTGATTACAAAACACGTTTGTGTTTCAGTATTGTTTCTGGTTTGACAGTAGCATGTAGAAGTGGCCAACTCTGGTCCCACCTTGCAGAGGTCAGTTCTAGCCCTAATCTAACCTACCTGATCCCATCTAACAGTCTGATCCAGTTAAATAAGCTCTTTAGTAGCATCCAAATATGAGCAGCAGAGACAGCGTTCAGCTCTCCGGGGTGGTAGCTCTCCCAGACTGGAGTGCCATTGATGAATTGGCCACTCAACATTTTCAGCTCTCGTGTCGTTCCTGATTTGGACCTTCCTTTTATCAGCTGACTACCTGTGTCATTACAAAGTCCCCAAGACCCTCCTGGGCCCTTTGCGGGGCGCTGGGGAAACCGGCTGTTGACCGCTGTTTGTTTTGCACGTGCTCATCACGTTAAAATTCCGGCAGGCTTTTTCTCGCTGCCCTGCGACATGGGCAAACTGAACCGACCCGGAGCGCAGCGGGCTGGCCCGCTCCGTTCCCACAGTTCGCCATTAGCATAAGTAAATGTCAGAGAGGTCTGTGTCTCTGCTCCCAACACCCTCATGTCAAATCCAGACGTGTGCGCAGTGTGTTCGATTAAAACACACACGATCCCAGACCACTCATCTCTGTCCACGTTTCTAGTTTGGTAGATGTTTGACAGTTTCAGTTTTGCTCAGCTCTGCCGTGTGTGTGTGTGTGTGTGTGTGTGTGTGTGTGTGTGTGTGTGTGTGTGTGTGTGTGTGTGTGTGTGTGTGTGTAGGCCATGGGTGTGGAGAGCGACCAGGAGATTGTCCAGATGATCGGTACCGAGGAGCACGTGATGGCCGCCTTCGCCCCCAGCCTGGAGGAGTGCCAGAAGGCTCAGATTTTTACCCAGACCCAGGTACCAGCGCCTCGTTACCCTCCATGTTACTATGGTTACCCTGCATGGTCTGTTTTCATGTGGCTGTAACAGCTGTGTTTGAGCTCTCCTCCCGAGTTTCATCATGTTGTCTTATTTGTGTAAGTAGAAGAGGACCTGAGTGAAAACATAGGCCGCTGTCGACTCAAGCGGCCACGTGCGGATAAACCCACTGCCACACGTGTTCTTGCTATGGGTCGCGGGCCCCTGTGTATCCTGTTGGTGTAAGTGCGGGTCGCGGGCCCCTGTGTGTCCTGGCTTGTACTGGTATTCTAAGTACATCCTGAATTTTCACGTTAGTTTGTGTTAGCTGTTTTGGTGAATCCTCTACGTTCTCGTGTAAAGGACCCGCGTTCAGCAGAGCCAAACTCACTTATTAGTCCGTTCAGGTTTCGTTTTCTGTGCTTTTGTTTAGAAACACGGAAACCTTGGGTCCACTTTTCCTGCCTTTTTCTGTCCTCCTGGCCTTTTAACAACACCCCTGGACCAATGCGTGTCCGTGACGCACGTTACCGGACGCTCGGGCCCCGTGTGCCAAAACCCAGATGTCTCATTTTGCAGAGGAGGTGCTACAATGGGTCGGTTAAGAAGCATGGCCGCATCCTAGCAACCTGCGTCTGGGCATGCTCCGTGGAGCGCGGCTGCGTCTGTGGCTTTGTGCGAATCCCGTCAGGACTCTAATGAGCCTTACTGCGTGTGCTCGGTTTGACCTAAGCAGACATCAGTCAGATAAGGCGTATTGGAACAGAGTCTGAAAAGGCTGCTAACGGGAGGAGAGCGCAATGGGGCACTTCTGTTAATGACCACTAGAGGCAGCGTCTGCAGTTTTGAGGTGCTGAAACAGAAACGCGTGCAAGACAGCAGAGAAACGTACCCTTTTGGAATATTATTTATGTATGCGTTTCTTTGCGTATGTACATGCCTCACAGGCAATAAAATGGAGTAATCAGGTCATTTTATTTGAGGGTCTAGAAGGTCATTAATGTTCTCATATGTGGTGGAGCAATTTCCCGTTTGGGGATGTATGAGGATTTTATGGCTTTGTAGGATGAGGGACATTAAGAACCAAACATTTAATTAAAAATTGTTATTATTGAACATTATACATTTACGTCAGAGGAGCGGCGTAAAATCTCTGTTTGCGAGCCAGTGTAACGTTTATTTCAGAGAGTATTAATTGAAACGTATTTCCTGTTGAGCGTTACAGGTCTTGTGGCAGCGAGGGTCTGAGTGGGTGGTCTGGAAGGAAATCTTAGTCCTGCCGACCTTTAACCTCTCTAGTAGAATAAGTAGAGTTAAGCTCAGGTGTGTGTGTTGGAGAGAGAGGTGGATAAGAAATGAGGGGTCCAATCTCACACACCTTTAGTGAGTCAGTGGACCTTACACAATCCTGTTCACTCACGGATTAAACGTTTCGGTCTGACAGCTGTATTGCCCCAGTCTTCTCCGATCCAAATCTGTGCGCACCACGACTGTCGGAACAGCGCTGCACCTGACATGCGCATGTGTCGTGTGTGTGTGTGTGTGTGTGTGTGTGTGTGTGTGTGTGTGCGTGTGTGTTTCAGGCGCTGAAGTACATTGGTAACAAAGTGCGTCGCCAGCGTATGTGGGGCGGACCGAAGAAGACCAAGATGGAGGAAGCCAGAGAGCTTCTAGCTTCCACCATCCTCACGCACGTACCTGTGAGGCTCCGCCCCTTACACCTCCACCCCCTCAGCTGGGCTGGACTGCGTGAAAATAAAAAGATGGATGTTCTGTTACATCCGCTTCCTTTCTGCGCTTGTGTGTGTCCGTGTGAGCGATCTTCCGACCGATTAAGTGCGAGTCTTTTTTTTTTCCGTGTGTCCTAGGTAAAGGAGTTTAACTTCCGGGCCAAGTGTATCTACCTTGCGGTGATGGTGCGCAGAGTGACTCTGGCGCAGGGCAGCAACAAGGTGGATGACCGCGACTACTACGGGAACAAACGTCTGGAGCTGGCCGGCCAGGTAGGGGCTGAGGGACCCCTAGGGGCAAAGGTCATTCACACCTCCTCTAATTAGGGGCGACTGGCGGTCTCTTAGTGTGGCGTGCTTCACCAAAGCGCTGGTCGGGGCGCCGCCTTTACGTCGTCCCCTGCACAGGGGCAGGATGTGTTGGACCCCGCGGCCCGGGACGGCACCGGGTCGTTCTACGTCTCCGGCGTTCCTGCCATGCAAAACTCACTCTCGTCCTCGCTCTCTCATTGAGGCTCTCTCTCTCATGGGCTCTCTCTCTTTATCTACCTCCCTCTTTTTCTTTCTCTTTCCTATTTTCCCTCCATCACTCTCTCCCTCTCCTGGCTACCCTCCAGTCTCACCTACGTCTTTTGTCTCTTTCTGTCTTTTATTAATACTTCATTATTTGCTGCTGCTTTGTTTGTCTGCGCTGTTTTGGCTGCTTGGTGCGCGGTCCTCCGCCCCACCCCCCGTTACCAACTACGCAGCCTTTGTGAGGGCGAGATACGCAGAGCTGAGAGCAGCACACAAATCCCAGCGTGGCCGGCGCGGCCCTTTCTGTCTGCTGTTATTATTTAGCGTCGCCGTGACAAAAGACCGACTGCCTTGACTGGAGCGATTGAGCTAATCCAGCCGCCCCACTCTGATAATGTAATTACCGCAGACTTAAGGCCTTTAACTTCCCCCAGCCGACCGTGTGTGTGTGTGTGTGTGTGTGTGTGTGTGTGTGGGAGAGACTACTGAGCAACACCTAGTCTTTCAATAAGGCTTACACACACACACACCTACCAATGGCAATGTCTTGGCTCCTCAATTACGGTTCCCTGACATTCAACTAATTGGCCCTGCCGTGGTGCACAAGCTTAATTTCTTTATTAATTTCGGCGCTTGTTTTGCTGTGCGCTGAGGTGGCTGTGTGTGTGTGTTGTGCGTTCTGATCCCGGAGAGGCGGAGGCCCCTGGGACAAGGGCCAGGTCAGGCTTATCGGCGCACAGCCACACCTGGTTATCGCGTCCCTCCGCCCCCCGGTGCCGAGATGCTGTCACCGCCAGACGGAGTTAATAAAGTTGCTTGTTGTTGGAAGAGACACTGGGGAATCGGAGAGACAAAGCAAGATGAAGTTAGCGGCTCGCACGCTGCGGCTGGCCTGCTGATGAGACACACACACACACGCAGGTTCCAGCTTGACGAGACGTCATTGCGTGGTGCTACCTGTTCTGCCAGCTGTGAGCTCAGCAGGTCCCGTGTTTGCTGATTGTCTTCTCAGCTCCTGTCCCTGCTGTTCGAAGATCTCTTCAAGAAGTTCAACTCCGAGCTGAAGAAGATTGCTGACCAGATCATCCCCAAGCAGAGAGCAGCCCAGTTTGACGTGGTGAAACACATGAGGCAGGATCAGATCACCAACGGCATGGTCAACGCCATCTCCACCGTGAGTGTCCGCTCACACGCCAGCAGAGTCTGTGTGTTTAGCGACTTAGTGTGAGTGCTCTCTCGCTCCCGCTCCATCTCTCGCGCTCCTTCTCTCACTCTCGTGCGTGCTCGCTCTCTCCATCACTCTCTCGCACTCTCTCTCTATCTCGCGCTCTCTCTCTCAGGGGAACTGGTCCCTGAAGAGGTTTAAGATGGACCGGCAGGGCGTGACCCAGGTCCTCTCTCGTCTCTCCTACATCTCAGCTCTGGGCATGATGACACGCATCTCCTCCCAGTTTGAGAAGACCAGGAAGGTGAGCGGGCCGCGCTCGCTGCAGCCCTCCCAGTGGGGCATGCTGTGCCCGTCCGACACGCCCGAGGGCGAGGTAAGATTCGCCCACTCTGCCTCCACTCAGCCCTTCAGTGTGTTTCTCGTGACCCCCTGACCTTGGTGTTGATGGGATGGTGCCTGCCTTCAGAGTTTCCTCTCAGTGCGTGTCTGTGCAGTCAAAGACCGGTGGATTTCCTGTCCTCTGTAAAGTCCTCGTTCTTCTGCAGGCGTGCGGTCTGGTGAAGAACCTTGCGCTCATGACCCACATCACCACGGATATGGAGGATGCCCCCATTATTAAACTGGCCTTCAACCTGGGTGTGGAGGATGTCAACCTGCTGTGTGGGGAGGAACTCTCCTACCCCAGCGTCTTCATTGTCTTCCTGAATGGTGACTGGCTTTCCCTCCAGTACATATCTGTGTGAACCACGCGAATGTCTCTGTGGTTTGTTGGTGTTTTGCTCTCGTAACATGAGATGTGGCGACACGGAAAATCAGCTCATCGGTGACAAGTTATTTGTTTGTTTGCCTTCTGACAGGATAGAAAAGGACTGATGTTGGCCCCACTGTAGCTCCGTGCTGTGTTTAATGTCATGTCAGAGAGGACTCGCCTCGCTAATTAATAAATGTTTACGCCCCTGGTTTCGGGAGGACTGATAACTTTGATTATGCAGGCTAATTAATGTACCAAAACAAAAGCACAGGTGTCAGAATATATGGAGGAGTCGCATATACAGGCAGAACATGCCCCCGAGAAGAGCGCGCGCACACACACACACACACACACACACACACACACACGTGCATATGGCTTTGTGGCAACTCGGTGTGTGGTTATTTTGGAAGTGTAATTTTGCATTAATGTATCTGGGATTAACTGAACACTTGAATCTTAAATAGGAATTGATGCTAAACCTTTCTCGTTTAACACCACTCCCCAGACTCTGGGAATTTGACTTGTGAATAATTTACATGAGTTTTATAAATATTTTCATGAATATTATTCACTAAAATGCAAATCTGGCACGTCATACAAGTGGTGCATGTGGTTTATCGAGTGGAGATCAGACCTTGTGCTTCTCTAATACAATGCGATGCTAACTAACACTGTGTGTGTGTGTGATCTACAGGTAACATCTTGGGAGTGATTCGAGACCATCGTAAGCTGGTGCACACGTTCAGGCTGATGAGGAGGGCAGGCTTCATTAATGAGTTCGTGTCCATCTCCACCAACGTAACAGACCGCTGTGTTTACATATCCTCAGACGGAGGGCGTCTCTGCAGGTACTTGGCCCCGCCCCTGCCCTGCCCCCTCACTGTAACCGCCTAAGGCTGCGTTAAGGTTCATTACGTTATGGCGCACGTGATCCCTGGTGCGAGCGCTCTGTCGCTGTACCAAATACAGGACACTGGTGCGGTTTTGACCCCTTTTGTACCCGTTTTAAACTCTTCACAAGTGAAGGTACCAGCAGATGTACACTTTTAGCCCAGTGTCACCAGAGGTGCATCAGAGAAGCTGTTCTCCCAGGATGTGACCATGTCTGTGACGTTTGTGCACGTCTGTTAGTTTGAGGGTAAATGTCGGTGTAAATAGGGTAAATACTACAGTGCTACAGTTTCGCTGATCCGATTTGACCTTCGACCCCATTACATTTGTCTGATGTCTAGTTCATCTCTGGAACCAGTGTTGCAGGGCTTGGACTTGATATGGATCTCGAGACTGGTCTGAATGGATTGTAATTTAAATGGGATTCTGCCCTCTACTGTTTCTGAAAGCTGCTTCCAGGTGTTTTGATGTTCTATAATAGAGCTGCATGTGTCTGGCTTCGCTGCAAAATTTCTATGTAGAGTGGGTTTCTCTGAAGCTGAGAGGGAAAGCCCCATTCACTGGTGTGTGTGTGTGTGTGTCTGTGTGTGTGTGTGTGTCCCTCCAGGCCATACATCATCGTGAAGGCCGGGCAGGCAGCCGTGAAGACTAAGCACGTGGAGGAGCTCTCTCAGGGCTACAGGTACTTCAGCTCTCGCGCACTCCTGTTCCTTGGAACCGCAGCGCAGAACAAATCCATTTCAAGCTTCTGGGTGTTTGTTTTGGAGTGGGAGGGTCTTCTCTTCGCCTTCTAGAGCCAGATTGCTTTGACAGCTCCAGTTCTTTGCTCCTCGTGTAAGTGTTCGTCTTTGCGTGGGTTGCAGGAGCTTCGAGGACTTCCTGCACGAAGGTCTCGTGGAGTATCTGGATGTGAATGAGGAGAACGACTGCAGTATCGCGCTCTATGAACACATGATCACCAAGTCAGCTTCCGCAAGGTCTACCTGCCATGTAATAGTTGTGTACTGTTATGTTCTTAACTCTGTGTTTTGTTTCAGGGACACTACACATCTGGAAATTGAGCCGTTTACGTTGCTGGGAGTTTGTGCTGGTTTAATTCCGTACCCCCACCATAACCAGTCGCCTAGGAACACCTACCAGTGTGCTATGGGCAAACAGGCCATGGGTGAGAGGCCCAGATCAGCACCGCACAGCTCAGACATCACACAGTCCAGTCTAGAGAGATCCAGCATTTACCCACACTCTCACTCACACACACACTCTCACTCACACACACTCTCACTCACACACACACTCTCACACACACACACACTCTCACTCTCTCTCACTCTCTCTCACTCTCACTCTCACTCTCTCTCTCTCTCTCTCTCTCTCTCTCTCTCTCTCTCTCTCTCTCCCCCCCCGAAACATATTCACATCCCTGCCCTTATGCAAACTAAATAAGTGTGGGTATCTGCCTGTATACTTTGTGTGTACATCAAACATTGCCTGCTTGTGTACGCGCGCGCGTGTGTGTGTGTTTGTGTGTGTGTCTCGGGCAGCAAAAGAGCCCCTACACACAGTCTCTCACTGAGTGCCATTAGACATTCATTGTCTTGCGCTCAGTGTGTGTAACGGGTTGGTGTGCTCAGCTGCAGCTGAGAGGGAGAACACACACTGCTTCCGTGGTAACCAGTGCTTCTTAACTCCGCCCCTTTCTCCTCCTTTACAAAACCCCTCCGAGCGCCGCCACTTGGCCCGGACCTCACCCTGCTCTCTCCGGGTTTGGGTTTTGTGCGGCCCGGCCCATACATTTTGCAAATCTCTCTGTGTGGCCCTGACCCCATTATCACACACTGTGTGCTGGACCCTGATTGTGACGTAATAGCAACTGACAAATGTTCAGGTCTCCAGGGACGTCCACTATGCTTCCGAAACCTGCTCTTACGGGACTGGTTGCGGGACTGGTTACCAGGGCAACAAAGCTGTCTGTCTACTTGCTGGACTGAGCATACAACCTAGACTAGACTGAAAAACCAGCTTTGGAGAACTGAAGTGTTTTATTTACACTGTCTGATCTCTAATGCAGCTTTTTCCGTCTCGGATGAGAAAAAATGAGGTCAAAACAAATTTGAAATTTGTACTTTCACTTTCTCTCGGGACTTGCAAAATGAGAATTCATACCCATGTCTTCCCCCGTCGCCAGGTACTATTGGCTATAACCAGAGGAACCGCATTGATACGCTGATGTACCTGCTGGCGTACCCCCAGCGGCCCATGGTGAAGACCAAGACCATCGAGCTGATCGACTTTGAGAAGCTGCCGGCTGGTCAGAACGCCACTGTGGCCGTGATGAGCTACAGTGGTTACGATATAGAGGACGCCCTGGTGTTGAACAAGGCCTCTCTGGACAGAGGTATGGCTACATTAACAGCGCCCTCTCTGGCCCAGCAGGTGAACTGTGGGAGTACCTCCAACAGTAATGGTCACTCCCTGTCTGTCCTGTTGTTCTCTTCCTCTGCCCCCAGGCTTTGGAAGATGTCTTGTGTACAAGAATGCCAAGTGCACACTGAGGCGCTACACCAACCAGACCTTTGACAAGGTGATGGGTCCCATGTTGGACGCGGAAACACGCAAGCCCATCTGGAGACACAGCATCCTGGACGCGGACGGGATTTGCTCCCCCGGTGAGCACCACGCATGCCGCGCCCCTGGGGTGATGTACAATACACGTGCTGCATTAGTAGAAGACAAATTCACGGATGGAGTAAAGTGACAAATAAAGTGTGTGTGTGTGTGTGTGTGTGTGTTTCAGGCGAGCGTGTGGAGAATAAACAGGTGCTGGTGAATAAGTCCATGCCCACAGTCACTCAGACACCACTGGAGGGCAGTACCCAGCCAGGCCAGCCTCTGTACAGAGACGTGCCCATCACGTGAGTCTGGCCTTCTCTTTCTCTGTCGGTGGTCCCATCACGTGAGGTTGGGCCCCATTCACATACTGGTTTACACCTGCGTGATGTGCCGGACTAAAGGAAATGGTTTTCTTTCTGCATGTTTTCATCGACCTGTGTTTTTAAATGTTCTTAATTGATCCCCACAGCTTCAGTGTAGCAGCACTGCGATGTGTTTCAGGTGACGGGATTACAACACTCCCCCTTGTTCACCCAGGTACAAGGGCTCGATCGACTCGTATATCGAGAAGGTGATGATCTCGTCCAACGCCGAGGACGCGTTCCTGGTGAAGATTCTACTCAGGCAGACACGCAGACCTGAGATCGGAGACAAATTCAGCAGCCGTCATGGCCAAAAAGGTAGTCCCAGAGCGCTGGTCCAGTCAGCCGGCGCCAGGCATAATTCACTGGTTTCATTACCCGGGTTTGTCCTGGGCCACTTATCACAGCCAGTGACGGGGAGCAGGGTTCAGGGAGGGGTTAACGCCATACAGCCCTCACATGCTGTTTTCTGCTCTGTTGGTGTTTAAAGGAGAGGCTCGGTGCCGGTAGGCCGCATGGCATTGTTCGTGGCGGACCAAGTGGTTCCCCTGAGCGGAGTTTTGTGAGCGAGTGAGTAGTCGCTCTGTGTGCTGGGAATAAGAGGCTGGAGCATGGTGACTGGCCATCTGTGCCGGACTGGACCAGGAACGCTCATGGTAAAAGATGCTTGGATGCAGCGCCCAGCTGTGTTGTGTGGTGTTTTTTTGTTTTTTAACTGTTTACCAGGAATTTTAGCCACAGTCTGCGGAATACGTTAGTGGAAAGCCGGGAGACTGACATTGCTGATGTGAGGCAACGGAACTCGCAGCGGATGGTTTGTAGGCTGTGTCGTGGACTGAGCGTGTGCGAGAGTGTGGGAGGTGCTTTAAAGATCTGCTTGAGTGTTAATGCTTCCAAATGCTGGACTCAACCGGCTCTAAAAGTAAAGATCTCGCCACTTAGCCGGGAGCATGACTGAGAGTCAGCCAACGCTTGGAAATCTGTAGTAGACGTAGCAGATTCATCCCGAAATTCCAATTAACCAATCCTTCCAAGAAAGAAGAAGGAAATTGCGCAACATTTCTTTTTTTTTTTCTTTTTTCTTTCTTTTTTTTTTTTTTGGTTTTGTTGTTGGAAATATTCGAAGACTGCAATTTAAAAACCAGAGACTTTTGGTTTAAGGAAAAAAAAACAATTATAGGGAAAAGTAAAATGTATATTAAACTTGGTAGCTTTGATGGTGCCCAGTGCACAGAGGGGCCTCGCACAGTGAGGGTCCACATGACTGGAGAGTTAGTCTGATTCTTAACAACCCCCCACCCCTTAAAAGACCTGTGTAGTCTCATAAACTCTGGTCAACACAGCAGAATAAGTTAATTATTTACTGATGACCCAAGCGGGCGGGCGCACACGCACACACACACACACACATGCGCGCACGCGCACACACACACATGCGCGCACGCACGCACGCACACACACACACACACACACATGCTCTCACACACACACACACACACACACACGGTTGCCTATCGTGGGAGCTGCCACTGTCGGTCTGCTAGGCTGTGATGGAGGACCGGGCTCTCTCGCTGCTGTTCTGCTTTTCTCCACTAATTTCATGCCTCTTTTATCATTCACTCACACACAAAATAAACAACACCGAGGATGTCTGATGGGAGTCTGTGTCTCCCTCTGTCTGTCTCTCCATGCCTCTCTCGCTCTCTGTCTGTGTGTGTCTGTAGCGTTTTTGGTTTCCTTTTCTAACTTTAAATCTTCTTGTCCACTTGTCCAGTCTGTGGTCTTGGTACATGAAGCTGAATCTCTTCACTGTGCGTGGAATGCCAGCAAGTCCATTCTCAGCTCAGACTGACCAAAGCATTGGACTAGTTGTCATTTGCCATAAAACAACCTTGATTTCTAAGATGAGCCTTTTTAAACCCAGTTAAAACCACTAAAACCGGCATAAAATGATGAACACCGGTGTGTGTGTGTGAGAGAGAGAGAGAGAGAGAGAGATACAGTCCTCTCGTCCTGATCCTCTCTTTGTGTTGTGTGCGGGGCGAGAAGTTACACCAATTTAATCCCTCTCTTCTGTCTGGATTATCACCTCTCCTCACTTCCTGCCGCTCTCCGTGTTTATGACTTGCAAACGGCACAGAGATGTGTTTGCCCTGGCCGAGGGGAGAGTGAGGTTAGCCACTGCTCCGGCGAGCTCGGTGCCTCTGCTCTGATCTCACACACGCTCGCGGGGCTGTTCATAACAAATACTTTTGTCTGTAGAGTTTGGCGTGACCCCCAGGCTTAGAGATGTTGGCTACTGAGGAACAAGGAGTATGGGGAAAAACCCTTAACATCAAAATTTACCTTTGGAAAAGCCTTTAAAACGCTTTTAAAGTTTTGCTGCTGCACAGTGACCAGTTTTGGTATTGCAACCAAAAGAAACCCCAGCTGGACCCTCCTGCCTTAACTGTGTATGCGTGTCTGTCTCCTGGCACAGGTGTGTGTGGTCTGATTGTACCCCAAGAGGACATGCCATTCTGTGACTCCGGCATCTGCCCCGACATCATCATGAACCCCCACGGTTACCCCTCCAGAATGACGGTAAGTGTGTTGAAGCTGTAGAGGTGTGTGTGCCTAGTGATGACTCGTGCTCGGTACAGGGACCAAACACGTCCAGTTTGGTCTCTCCACTTTAGCAAAATTAAAAAGTTAAAAAAGATGTCAAAAAAGGAAAATTTTAATTAACGTTTTAACACATTTTAATTCACTATGTTTGATAGTTAATATCAAAACGAATCTTGGGAGTTCTGATTGGAAAACGGATTACGGTGAAGGAGATTCAGGTGTTTTGATATGTTTCATCGTTATGTATATCAGAATAATCACATATCAGCAGATACAGTTTGACTCGTAACTGTAAGATCAGACGTTTTTCTTGGCATCTCCTGCAAAGGTATTTGAGATGAATCCTGTTTACGATCACGTGGGACTTCATGCTCTGCTAAACCGAGTTCGTAGCGCGTGTTGGAGTGTTGGGTTGGGTCGCTAGGAGAAGAGGCTTTGCCCTTTGAGCATCCTCAGGTCAGAGGTCGTCTGCTCCCGTGTGTGTGGTGCGGTGGGGTGTGACCGCACGTCTGTGATGTCACCACGGCCTGTTCCTCCATAGCGGAGGCTCTGGAGACAATGTGCCTGTGGGAGGGTGGAGTTAAGGTGTGTGTGTGTCTGTGTGTGTGTGTGTGTGTGTGTGTGTGTGAGAGGTTGGGAAGCTGATCGAGCTACTGGCCGGGAAGGCTGGCGTGCTGGATGGGCGTTTCCACTATGGCACCGCCTTTGGAGGCAGTAAAGTCAAAGACGTGTGTGAGGATCTCATCCGCTACGGCTACAACTACCAGGGCAAGGACTACGTCACCTCCGGCATCACAGGGTAAAAAAACAAACAAACAAACCTCCATCTTCCAGCTTGGCCATTCCATTACCCATAAGCCCATAAGCATTTCTGTAAAACGACAAACAATTACTTTTCTCTTGAGTTTAGAGGTAAAAGTTCAAGTTCACCCTTTTGTCATCAAACATGAAATGTGTGTTTGTCACATTCAATACTGACAGATTAACAAGTTGGTGCTACATTGCTACATTGCTTTTGTCATGAACTAAAATATTTTTTTCTGGGCCAAACAAATCTCTGTAGTGTTAAAATGCTTACAGCTCCATAGAAGTCACCATCTTCAAATAAGAAAATGCAAGATGACAATCAAAACCTCAGAATACGAGAATCCAGTGTGTGGTGGTGTTACACCCGTAATACTGAAGCCATGTTCCTCCCTTTTTCCACCTTCCTGTTTGCACTGCTGTGTGTGTGTGTGTGTGTGTGTGTGTACAGGGAACCCCTGGAGGCCTACATCTACTTTGGCCCCGTGTACTACCAGAAACTGAAACACATGGTGTTGGATAAGATGCATGCGAGGGCGCGTGGGCCGAGGGCCGTGCTCACCAGGTAGAGAAGTCTTAACATCACACGTGATAGTTGGCATGCCCTGCGTGCCAGCCCGGGTGTGCGTGAACGCTGCCGTAACAGAATTCTCGTCTCCGGGTCCACAGACAGCCTACCGAGGGGCGCTCACGTGACGGAGGCCTGCGTCTGGGCGAAATGGAGAGGGACTGTCTGATTGGCTACGGCGCCAGCATGCTCCTACTGGAACGCCTCATGATCTCCAGCGATGCCTTTGAAGTGGACGTGTGTGGACAGTGTGGCCTGCTGGGATACTCCGGATGGTCAGTCGTTGCTTTAAGACACACAAGTTCAACTCTGGACCGCAAGTCCATAATCCGGTCCTGGATTTTGTAATCACCTGTCGTTAATGTACGTTACTGAGTTTTCAAATGCGCGCTGAGATTTTGCATCCTCTCGTTGCCTGGGAGACCAGTGTGACAGAGCGGCCAATCAGTTACATTAACTGTTCAGTTATCTACCGCTGATTACAAAATACAGGACGGACATGTTTAAGGTCTGCGGCTCACTACCTCTGTCCCATCCCAGAAAGAACATTGGAGTGTGTGGAGGCTTTTCTGTATATGTGGTAGTACTGGACATCGCAGTTATTTGTGTGTGTGTGTGTGTGTGTGTGCTACAGGTGCCACTACTGTAAGTCTTCGTGCCATGTGTCATCTCTGCGTATACCCTACGCCTGTAAGCTGCTCTTCCAGGAGCTGCAGTCCATGAACATTGTGCCTCGTCTCAAACTGGCTCGTTACAACGAGTGATGGAGCAGGGCGCTCCCTGTGCTGATCCCGCGTGAAGTGGTATGGATGACTGCGCGCTGTGAACGCACCCACGACATGGAGACGCCCCTGTCCTCATCCAGCGTCCGTGGCGTGACGTTACTGTGCTCCGAGGTCGTATGTGTACAGAGAGTAATGACCTTACAAGGATCTTGCTTGTTTACATATGGAGTTAAAATAACAGGGTTGACACTTAATTCTGCCAATTAAGTTTTGTTAGTGTGTGGAAAAGGGTTGGGTTGTGTAAACCACACACGTTATTTCTTCCCCAAGTTCATGCTGGTTTGCTGTCAGAAATGTTTATTTTTATTTCTGTATGGATATGTAAAGCAATAAATGTCTCTTTCTTTAACATGATAAAACACCTGTTTTGTTTCTTGCGTTGAGTCCTGGGTCATGGTTTTATTAGGGACACGGGGTTAAAGGTCAAGGAAACACTCTCCTCACTGCCCATACAGCAGGAATGGGAGACGCTTTGTGATTAAATGTTAACGTGACAACAGTCACAGCAGAATGGAGCAACCTAATAAAGCGTCCGCCACTCAAAGCTTTGCCCTGCCTACTGCACGGCACTGGAGTGCTTTGATTGGTGGAATGCAGTAGAATGGCTGGATAGTTACCCACTGCTAAAGGCTGGAGAGTGCCATGGGTGAGGGAGGAGGACAATGTTGGATCATCCCTTTTTGATGGTTGCACCTGTCCTGGCTAATGAGAGCCTAATGAGACACGAGAGAAAAAGGATGTCTTCTGAGGAACCCCTAACCCCCCCCCCCCCCAGGGTCTTCTGCCTCATTCCACCTTTAAAACTGGACATAATGAGCTTGTCTGGAGGCCATAGTGACCGCACATCTTCCTCATTGAGCTCCTTGGAATGTTTGACGCGTTGTTAGTCGGCAAGTTCGCACGCTGAAGGTCAGGTGTTTGTTCCTCCGTGTTGGAGGCCGAGCTGCAGAAAGTGCACAAGTGCCCTCTGAGTGAGAAAGCAAATGGATGATGATGATGATGATGATGATGATGAACTCCCCTCTGGGCTGATGTTAACGCTGTCTTTTCATTTTATAACTGCGGGAGGTTTCTTAGACCTCAATTGCCTCGAAACCTGCACTCAAAAGGGCTTTCAGGGGTGAATCATCACTGACCCTAAAGTTGAGTCCAAGGCCAGACCATCTGCAGGAAACCAGGCCGTGGAAGAGAACGCCCCCTTGCCCCAGATCTGGAGGCAAAAGCCCTGTAGTTTTAAAGATGCAACAAACAGAAGTCCAGCACCTGCCCTGCATGCTCCGGAGCATTAAAGATACAACAAGCAGCCACGCAGCAAAGAGGCCATCACAGTGCTGCCACTTTTGTACAGCTAGAGCAGAGCCTCTTCCTGTGCTGCGCACCGCGCAGGGAGCACGGCAGTCATAATCCCTCTCTCTCCCTCTCTCTCTCTCGCTCTCTCCCCCATGGCTCCATTCATATTCTAATCACGGCTTTCCCCTCTGCAGTTTGCAGACACTCCATCAGAGTCCCGCTTGCCTCCGACTCTGCACTTTCACTTCCCCCCTTTTGTGGCCGACGTTCTCCTCCCAGCGCACTGAAATAAGGTTGCTTCAAGGGGAAGGAGAGCGCGAGCGAGCGAGCGAGCGGGGGAGGGGGTGTCATGCTAGTGCTGTTTGCACAAGAGCAGATTTGAACAAATTCTTCAACTTTCTCCCCTTTATTCCTGTTTTAAGATTTGTCGCTGGTCTACAAATATTTGAACACGGCAAAATAACAGCAAAGGAGACCAGAGAATGCCATACGTGTAAGACGAACACGAGTGATTAAACATTACGGTTTCAACGCTGTTTTGAGAAATTTTTTTTTTTGGCTCCCCTTTTTTTTTGAATTATGCAGAAATTAAATGTCTCAACTTTTTTTTTTTTTTTCCAGGTTCCCGGGCTTGATGAGGAAAATGCAAGACATCAAAAAAGTTTTGCACTGGGCCAAAAAGTGGCCTTAGGATGGAGAACTTTAAAACGAAGGCAGTGGAGTGTGTGTGTGTGTGTGTGTGTGTGTGTGTGGGTGGGGGTATGAAAACGTATTAAATGCTATAATGGGGGACAGGGAGGCCACAGTGGTGGGACTGCGTAGATCTAAGCCTCTTTTTTCTGGGGAGGGAGCTTTTCTTATTCAAAACAGCTCCACAAAAGACATCCAGTGAGCCTTGCCACATCCCCATCTGACTTGAGGCCATTCATCAGCCTGCCGAGCCTATCAATGACATGTACCCATCAGGGCTCCTAGAAAATCAGCCCCTTTCCCATGAAACATCAGCAAACATTTTGACGGTTCTGGCTTTTCCCCCCACTGGATTTCTGGAGTCTCCAACCCCCTCCCCACCCCTTGTGCGCTTCAACCCAAGCCCCCACCACCTCTCCAACACCACCACCAACACCATCACCCTCTCTCTCCCTCTCTCTCTCTCTCCCTCTCCCTCTCTCTCTCTCCCTCTCTCACCACAGCCAGCATTTCGTATGCATCTCCGTGGTGGGCAGCGCTCTCGGAGAGACAGTGGGAGCTGAGGAGGGGGAGTCCAACGTGAAGCCATTTTCTCGGAGGAGCCCCTGAAACGTGGATGAGAAGAGGATGCATTGTGGACTGCTGGAAGACCCTGACATGGATTCCACAGGTTGGTTTTTTGCTGCAGTGCCCGTGGTTTTGGGGACGCCTGGGAACCGGTGCTTCGGAACACAACCTGCTGGCTTTTGGGAATGCGGAACTTCACCTTAACTCAAGAAAAAAGTTCTTCTAACTGTTTAGATTTTTTTTCCTTCTTCCCCGGGGCACTCCAGTGCCCCTAACCTGCTAGGGTTAAGAGATAAACCGATGCGCTTTCACCAACTCCCTCCCCCCCGGTCTTTTTTTTCATAGCTTCAAAGGATACGGGCTTTTTTGAGTGAACACAAACTGATGTTCTGTTCTGCATCATAGCGAGCTGTTTCTCAGTGGGTGTTATTTTAATGTGGAAATAATGTGGCACTGAGGCTGCAGGTCTTGATGTCGCTCCGACTAGATTCGCACTTTTAAGTTTGTCAGGCGGCGTAGAATCATTCTGCACCGAATTCGCGTAAAAGTTGCGTAGGCCGAACGCGCGCTGGCTCGTGCTGCACCTGCTATGGGCAAAATCTTGACAGTGTTTGAAACAACCGTGCCATGAACCGAGAAATAACTGTTAAAGGTAGGCCTGATGAATAATAACCTAGTTTGGCGTACATAAACAAGTTTGTTTGTACTACGACGTTTGCGTTAAATATCTGAAACTGTCTGAAGAATTTTGAAGCTGATAACTTTTTAAACTAAACTTAAAATCGTACATTTTTACACAATTCCTAGTGATGATTTGGCCCTGCGCTGAAAAAAACAAATAATCACTTTATTCGTAATTTTAAATAAACATATCCTATTCATTGAAAACACAAAAACAGAAACAACATCAACAATAATAACAACAACGGCAACAACAAACTAATATTAGACGCTATATCCAGTTTTGTGGATTTGGTCCCTGATGAAATTCAGTGCGCCACAATAAATGATCTCTGATCCGTCTCGCCTTTAGATTGGATTTAATCCAATTATTTAGACCTACTTAAACTGTGCGCATAGCAAATGATTCAATTACATAGATCTGTAACAACTAATATACTCTGGAATATTTTTTCTACATGGACTCATGGAATTAACGAACAGTAAAATATATATATATATATATATATATATATATATATATATATATATATATATATATATATATATAATGTTAAAAGATTCCTGAAGAACAATATGATATATTCGTTCGGGTGTAATTCAGGCTGCTCTTGAAGCTGAGGCTTGTAGTCGCAGTTATGATACAACATAATTCTTTGACATTCCCTCCGGAGCGTCACTGATATCTAGATAAACACAACTTTACTGATCTCGGGGGTAAATTGAAGAATGACATTGTTGAGAGAAATGTGAGAAGATTCGCCATTGCACTCAAATTACAAAATTCCAGAATTAAATTGAACACAGGGTTGGACAGCAGCGCACAATTTCTGACCATTTCTGTTTGTTTGTTTGTTTTAAGACAGATGACAGGCTTATTACCTCACGCTTAAAATCTTCCAGCCCTTCAAACTTATGCGAAAGAGTAATTACGGTTACTGGGCTGCATCCCAAAATCGGCCAGTTTGCTTTTCTGTTTTTGTTTTTGTAATACCAAAATAATAGTTGCAGGGCAGTGATGGGCGGTAGGTCACCAGAAACTGTTTAATTATTTTGTTGGACGTAAATTGGTAGCTTCTCAATACCCTTGACCTGTTCCAGCCTACTTCTCTCCCTAAATCCGCTCAGCGATTCTGAATAGACGTTAAATAATGGTTTATCCAGTGAAAGTTCAAAGTCTTTTAGCTTCCCTCACAACTTTAACCCCTTCTAATGTATCGGAACTGGTTTCCTTGCCGACACGCATCCTTGGAAACCGCTGCTATGGTGATGGTAGTCATGGCCCGTGCAGGAAATGGGATCTGCATGAGCACGGGCTATATTGCAGCCTGCGTGCTTCTGTCCCAGTAAAGGACACTGGTTGGGAATGAGAATGGCGCACCAGTCTCGAGGAGCGCGCGCGCTCGGTTGAGGATGGGGGCGCGCTTGTAATTCGTTCCCAGAACAATGAGGGGTTCCTGCCGTCCTGGTGAACACATCTTAAGCTCCAACCGGCCCAAGGCCCGCACAGTCCACCGTCCTAAAACTGCGCCGTCGCCTCTGTGGCCGGTAACGCCGCAAGAAGCGCACCCGACGCCAACGCTCGTGTGGTGTAGCCTGCACTAATTACCAGGGCCTTTCCAAATCTACCGAATGTCTCCACACAATTCCACGAGCTGTGGAAAATATTTATTTTTTACCTTTAGCCTTCCGTTCGCAGTTTACACCTGTTGCTATGCTTAGCTATGAAAAAAGTAACCTGCATTTGAATTTTGTGCGCATTAGGGAAAAAACGCACTCGCTGGGAGCACAGTAAAAGAAAATTGCCAAATTTGCCTTTTTTTTAGAGAGCTGGATCGAAAGATGTCTCAACGAAAGCGAGAACAAGCGCTTTTCCAGCCAAACCACCCTAGGGAACATGTCCAACGACGAAAGTAAGCGATGTTTCAAAATACTTCATGTGCAGTAAACCGAGTGCTAGACGCTACCTGTACGCACAATATTCAGTTTACACGAAAGTTTTAGTCTTCGATGTGCGATATATATTTTTCTCACAAACTTTTTGCTGATCACAATTTTATGTAAATTGAACAAGAGGGAAAACTTGTATCATTGTTTAATTTTCTATCGCAATTTAATCCACGAATTGCTTTGTTTTCGTAATATTTCAAAGACGAGGAGAAGGAGAACAACCGCGCTTCGAAGCCTCATTCCACTCCGGCCACGTTGGAATGGTGAGTGTCCGAATCCTCTCCAGCTCAGAGTCCGTGCCAAGCACTTTCCTTTTCTTACATGTTTCTCATCTATAACCTCTTGTTGTTGAAATTTAGAACTTGGTTGTCGCTGTTTTATTTGGAAATACATTGTGTTTGTAGCTGGTGGACGTTTTTATATAGGAGGTTAAAAAAAAACCTGCAGAGAATTCGTGTAATTTTGGTCCGGACTTAGGTAGCGATACCTGGGCATTATCCATTAAAAAATATAAAATCTTTACAACTCTAATAATTACTATCAATCATGTGAGTAACTGTTCTAGCATGACTGCAAATTTGGCACTTTTTAGTGTGTTATTACAGAACCTGCTCCGTAGGTCTCACACAACAACCATGAAGATCTATTGCATAATTTATTATAAAGCCAAAGGGAAGAGTTGCACACATCCACTACCCAAATGCTCTGTTTATTATTTGTAAACAACAGCGGAACATGGTGATTATTCAAAAAGACATTCTCACAACATAAGTGACTGCACGAGGTAGAATGAGAAGGCAGCTGCACAAGGCAAGGTGTTAGCGTAACTGTAACAAAGCTCTTGTTACAGTTGACATGTTACAGGGAGATGTAATTTCACCCTGGTGACAAGTGATGAAATGACATGGGATCTGAGTCAGATCGAGATTTCTTTAAATGTGATTTTTTTATGTTATTTTTTTTTGCTTTTTAGACTTGAAAGAAATGATGAGATCCATGTCAGATGTGTGGCAGAGAGAGCTTCCGATCTATCACTTGTGCTTTTAGGAGTCCCTGTTTTCTGTTATCATTTAGAACATCTGGGGTTTGATTTTCTTCCATGACTTGAGCATATTTAATTTAAAAGCAAACTCGTACATAGCTAAATTCTACATACACACATACAGTTCCAGTTTTTAATTTACACCCACACCTATGGCCTTCTAAACACAGCCGGACACTCCTATGTTCATTTAGTGCTGGAAATTCCCCAGTAATGTCTCATTAGATTTGCTATTTTGTTTTATTTTTGTCTTCATCAATGTGATCATGATATTTAACCGCAAATGTTTGCAAAACATGTTTGTTTTTCTAGAGAAACAAGTAAACGCGCACACAGCAACCACGTTTAACATGTAGCCAGTCTTTTCAATAACCTTCAAATGCACAGAGGAAACACACAACAAATTAATATTTTTGCTAAATATGAGGAAACACAAAACAGTAGTTTGTGTGCACGAACCTCAGCTTATATAGATTCTGTACCTTGTACTGCTTTGAAAACCTGCTCGGACATGCAACGCATGGGACGTCTGGTAGCTCAGTGTTGACAAGGTGTGTGTGTGTGTGTGTGTGTGTGTGTGTGTGTGTGTGTGTGTGTGTGTATGGGCAGGCTGGAGGATAACTACGAGATCGCTGAAGGGGTGTGTATCCCACGCAATGCCCTATACATGCACTACCTGGACTTCTGTGAGAAGCACGACACCCAGCCTGTTAATGCTGCCAGCTTCGGAAAGGTAGGTGCTCATCTTCTCTCTGAACAGCATACCTGACTTGTGCCACAGAATCATTTTGCACACAAACGGATCACAGTCGCATGCATTCCAGACACTCAGGGAATGTTCTTAGTAGGATTTAATAGTGGAATATCAGAAAAAGAGTATTCCCAGTATAAATCCAGAGTATACATGTGCAAATGTGATTAGTGACAATTAATGAAACCAGTGGTCATGAGTTTGACTTCGTTGACACCCGTCACTAGTGGGTTTGTTTTGTGTATTTGTTTTGCAAACTCATGGACAGTCTAGACCCACAGATATGCTTTCTCTTGTTCCCACACACCCCTTCAACTATCTCTCTCTCTCTCTCTCTCCCCAACACCACCTGATATCCCAGCCCCCCATACCCGACTCCTGTGCGAGGATATTGAAAAAGAGCGGGGGCCTGGATTAATGTGTAATTAAAGGAAATTTGGAAGGGTGAGATGTTGTGGAATGTTGGATCGGTGGCTACAGCAGCGTGGGGTGTCCTTTAGGGAGGCTTCATTGATTCAGGACAAAAAGAAAGAGTGAGCTGAGACTGCCTCCCTGTCTACTCATTTATCAGGCCGAGTCTGACAGGAACTTCACAGCTTGGCCTCTTTTTTCATCACACACAATGGAGAGCTCCACTGTTTGCTAAAGTCTCTGCTCCGGGAGCTGGACCAAGGAGCCAATCTCATGGACAAAAACAGAGCAGAGAGACACAGACGCTCAGAGAGAGAGGGGGGGGAGAGACACAGAGAGACGTAGAAAAATACACAACAACAAAAAAATAAAGATGGAAAGATGAGCTGTTGGATATGAATTTTTTTCAGTGGCGTTACTGGCAAACACTGGAGTGGTCAAACCGAGGGCCGTGGACTTTCGGATGAATACATATCCTCCTAGCGTTCTTCTTTATGTCCTGGTGGCAGCCAGCAGATTCAAACAACCCATTGAACTTGTTCTCCTTGACAGTCACGATTTTAGCAGTTTTCAGATGTGAAGGCAGAAGAATACGTGATGGACAGTAAATATTTTCATGTCTTCTGCCCTGAACAGATAATAAGGCAGCAGTTCCCCCAGTTAACCACACGAAGGCTGGGAACCAGAGGCCAGTCGAAGTAAACACAAACACTGCACTGATATACCCAACACAACGTGATGCCTTTGCATGCTTTTCTTCAATGTTCTGTGATGATGTTTCAATACATTTTAGTAGTGAGAGATTGACGTTTGATTAATTCATCTATACTGTCTGTGCTGGTTACCTTGGATTTTGTATTGCGATGCAGTTCTTCTGTCTCTGTCTCTGTCTCAGGTACCACTACTACGGCATTGCCGTGAAGGAGACGTCTCAGTACTACGACGTGATGTATTCCAAGAAGGGTGCGGCCTGGGTGAATGAGACGGGCAAGAAAGAGGTCACCAAACAGACAGTGGCGTATTCACCGCGCTCCAAACTGGGTACTCTGCTGCCAGCCTTTCCAAATGTCAAAGACCTAAATCTACCCGCCAGCCTGCCAGAAGAGAAGGTAAACAGAGCCCTAAAACTTCCCGGGACTGTCGTCTCCACCTCCTCCTCCACCGTGCCCACCCCTCCGGTCCTCCTCTCGGCTGCCCCTTGTACCTTCCCTGGCCCGGATTTAAACAAGAGCCCCGAGGATTTATACGTGGGGTCCTCACAAACCCTTAATCTTTCGAGTAGATAATAAGATCTCACACCACACAAAGTGCAGGCCATCGCTGTCCCGCATCCAAAAGGCAGCTGGACTTTTAAATGGTTTGTGAGCTGATCTCCCAAAGCTTTGTGTTATATATCGCATTTGGCCAAAACCTGGAACCAGCATTACTGATGGACATATTTTACCTGCTATTTAGATTGTGTTAAATTTATGATGTCATAACTTTGGGAACTTTTGTATCAAGTCTGAAAGAGAGACGATGCCATGGTGACGTGTGTGCATTCGTAAACTCTGGATGAAAACGTTGTAAATGTAGTACACAGAATGCACTTTCTTTTCCAGGTTGCAACGTTTATCATGATGTATAGAACTCACTGCCAGAGGATATTAGACACTGTCATACGTGCCAACTTCGATGAGGTTGGTGTCTTCCATTCTTTGCTGTAGTTTTGTTGGATTTTCATGTTTTGCTCTGGAACATCTGAAGTGACTTCAAACGCTTTAAAACAAACATATTCACTCAAAAAGATGTTAGAGGTTTTTCCTTCTTTTTGTGCTTGGGATACGTGAACAGAACCAAAAGCATAAATGTTCCTTACATGGTCTTTCATCTTTCCCTCTCTCCCACACACACACACACACACACACACACACACCATCTTTAATTGTTTAAGATGTGTTCCTACTGTGTGGATTATGTACTAATAATCTCCCCTACTGTGTATGTACATGCATGTAATTTTCTGTACATACATGTGTATTTGTGTACGTCTGTGTGTGTCTGTGTGCGTGTGTGTATGTCTATGTGCATGTCCATGTGTGTGTGCGTGTGTACGCGCATGTGTGTCCGTATGTGCGTGTACGTGTGTGTGTGTGTGTGTGTGTGTGTGTGTGTGTGTGTGTGTTCGCACGCAGGTCCAGAGTTTCCTGTTGCACTTTTGGCAAGGCATGCCTCCACACATGTTGCCTGTCTTGGGTTCATCCACTGTAGTGAACATCGTAGGGGTGTGTGACTCCATCCTCTACAAAGCCATCTCTGGGGTCCTAATGCCCACTGTGTTGCAGGCCCTGCCTGACAGGTGAGCATTTCCACACTGGAAATGCTGGTTTCTTCTACTGTGCCTTTTTTCGGTGGGAGGGTTTTGCTTTCTCACCACCTTGACTGGTAAATTTTACATACGAAGACCTGTCTTGCATTAAAACAACAATCTTAGCCATGAAGCTTTTGCCAAGGCGTTGAGGTTTGTCTGTATTACTACTACTGAACCACAGCAAGACAAACATCACATGGACTCTTCATCATCACGTCACTATACAGTTCATTTTCCACCACAAATTTACATTTACGGCATTTATCTGATGCTTTTATGCAAAGCGACTTACATTTATGACTGAGTCCAACTTGAGTAATTGAGGGTTAGGGGTCTTGCTCAGGGACCCGACAGTGACATCTTGGCAGTGGTGGGACTTCAACCTTCTGATTACTAGTCCAGTACCTTCACTACTGAGGCACCGCTGCCCAATTACAAATTAAATTTCCTTTCTGATGTCTTTAAAGAAAAATCATATTCACTAATATTGTTTGTTTGTTTGTTTGGCTGTGCAGCCTGACTCAGGTCATCAGGAAATTCGCCAAGCAGCTGGACGAGTGGCTGAAGGTAGCCTTGCACGACCTCCCCGAGAACCTGCGCAGCATCAAGTTCGAGTGTGAGTCCAGTAGCTCCGCGTTCCTGCTGGGCTCGGACCCTCGGGGGCTCTCGCGTCTGTGTCAGTCTAACATTTGGCTTTTTTATCCTCTCAGTGTCAAGAAGGTTTTCCCAGATACTCAAGCGGCAAACATCATTAAATCATCTCTGTCAGGTGAGACAGTGCCTCTTCGCCTTCAACTATCACACGCACATTTGCATAATATTTCCCACCCATAGTGTGTTTGTCAGAGCATGCTCAGTGTGCTGTGTCCCCTCCCTGCGTCTCTGTTCATGCAGGCGTCACGGACGGTGATCCACAGTGCGGACATTACCTTCCAGATGCTGGAGGACTGGAGGAACGTGGACCTGAACAGCATCACCAAGCAGACGCTTTACACCATGGAAGACTCCCGGGAGGAGCAGAGACGCCTCATCATCCAGTGTGAGTGAACGCCAGCCCCTCAGGGTCCGGTAAGGGCCCGCCAGCCCCTCAGGGTCCAGGGTTTTCTCATTTTCAATGATCATGTCGTGCTCCTGATGCTTAGTTTAAAAAGCACATATGAAAATCCATTTACATTTTCAGCATCTGCTCAGTGCTTTTATGCTCAGTAGGCAGCAGGTGCACAACCTAAGCACTGAACCCCCAACCGTAGTAGGGTTAGTTCCTGAGCACTGAACCCCCAACTGTGGTGCGATTAGTCCCTGAGCACTGAACCCCCAACCGTGGTGCGGTTAGTCCCTGAGCACTGAACCCCCAACCGTAGTAGGGTTAGTTCCTGAGCACTGAACCCCCAACTGTGGTGTGGTTAGTCCCTGAGCACTGAACCCGCAACTGTGGTGTGGTTAGTCCCTTGCTTTACCTGCACTGATTGTGATTCAGACTTTGCTCCTGATGCTTACTGTTTAAAACAATCCAAGTGATTAGTGGATGAACCAACCTTTGCAAAATTCCTGGATCCTGAAATAAATTTAATTAAATAGGCACATAAATATAAATATATCTGAATAATGTGAGTAAGGCAGTATTATGCCATGGAAGCAAATGTAGGCATGGATGTTTGAGGCCAGTCAGATTGTCAGTCAGTAGTTCGTCCTTGGTGCTGAGTCATTCCCACGGTTATAAGAGCCAGGCCTTAATTATAGGCACTGAGAGGTTAACTAAGGTCACTCTCACACTTCGACACCAAGGGGAACATTTCAAACTCATTTGAGGCAACCGCTGAAATGACTGATAAGGTCAAAGTTCACAGATTGGTTCTTTTCTTTGCATCAGCCGTTTTGGGTTTCTCTCACTTGTCTTGCACTACTCCTTGTGTTCACTTTTTGTTTATTAATTCTGAACTGAAATGAGTTGAGTTATTAGTATGATTTAAATAAAAATATTTCTCATTCAGTTTAATTCCAAATTCCAATTTGGTTCCAAAACCAGTTTTGGAGGAATTGGAATGTTGAAGTGAAATAACAATAATTCAGATCTCTGTTAAGTAACTCTACATATATAAACTGCACTTCTGTTTGTTTCTTCGTTGTTGTTGTTGTTTTATTTGATTGATCTGCATTCGAGTTACTGTTTTTCGCAATATAGTTAAGGATTAGATTTAGGATCATCTGAGCCAAATATGAAGCCTTTTTTGGTTCACGAACAGTTAGAACCAACACAGCAAATCCCAGCTGTAATTAGACATGTGACTGGGAAAACAGCACGCAGATCATGTATTTTTGCTATTCTCATTAATTCTCTCTCTCTCTCTCTCTCTCTCTCTCTCTCTCTCTCTCCCATTGTGCCATTCTTGGTTCAGTGTACCAGGAGTTTGATCGACTGCTAGAAGAGCAGTCCCCCATTGAAGCCTATGTAGAGTGGCTGGACTCCATGGTGGACAGATGTGTTGTAAGGGTCAGTTTGTTTTTGTTTTTTTACCCCAAAGACAATACATTTATCTGTAAAACGATTATATTGTAGTTCACACACTGTGACCGATGACAGTGAGGGAAACAGAGCTGTAGTGAGAACAGAACTGTGGGAATGGACCTTTGCTTCCCAGAATTCTCAGAACTCTACCGTTAATCTGACCATCCCGGTGCTCTCCTTGGGACCGGACCGCCGTAGAAATGCCAAACGTCATTATGATGTGTTTATTCTGGGCCATTCGTGATGTGAATTCCCCAACTTAATGATGTCTTCATGGCCTCTGCCAGCCATTATACTGCAGATATGGGCTTGTAAAAAATTTGGTTGCCTTGGCAACGTTCACTGCCCAGACAATTGTTCAATGGGAGGGCGTGTCCCCAGGGGCAAATCAAATAGTTGACTTGTTGACATGTTTTTCGTTCTTGGGGGGTTCTGCCTCAGTGTGGACCCAGAGGTTAAGGCCCCTATAACACCCCCCACCCCCCGAGTCTTTTATCATGGTAATGCTTCCTCTAGGTGGCGGGGAAGAGACCCGAGTCCCTGAGGAAGGTCGCTCAGCAGTTCCTGCTCATGTGGTCATGTTTTGGGACCAGGGTGATCCGGGACATGACACTGCACAGTGCACCCAGCTTTGGTGAGTCCGCCGGGGCTGCCATGTTTCCGTAATGACCATCCAGTCAGGAAATGATCCATCCCCAAGCAACAAATATGATGAAACCCAGGATTATCTCTGTGGCAGTGTTTGACGGAGGATGTGAGGGGCAGGGAGGTGGGCAGCGTGAAAAGATTTCCTTGGATGTTGTCCACTTCCAGGATCAGGTTCCTAGGATCAGGTGTGTCCTGATGGATTACTGCTCTTGGTAAACCAGAGTGATGCCATGCACAAGTGCATACAACATATATAGATAGCACAACTCAGATCAATGAAAATGACAAAATAATTCCAAATATGTCAGGTGGTTTTAAAGTGTAGCTTTCCCTTAGGCCCCTATTGATCCGAAGTCTATTCCACGGCCTTTCCTACAAAGAAACGTCTCCCAATCCGCATTACAGAGCTGAATTTACCACCAAGATGGCTGCCTGGCTAACTCTTGGCTAACTCGTTGTCTGAAAGAGAGGCCATAAAGAGGCAGCCCCCCCCAGCTGTGTCTGTGAATATCAAAGACACAGCTGGTTGCAGTGTTTTGATAATGCAGCTCTCTGTACAAAAACAGCTAATTAACAAAGGCTACCCAAACCCCCCACCTCCCGCCAAGGATTTCCTCCTGATTCCCATTTTATGAGTGGACACCATTGCAGCCGAGGGACTGAATAGCCATGTGTTTATAATACACAGAGCAGCTGAAGTTACTTCTGCAGCGTAAGGACTGTGTGTGTCAGGCTCTTTGCACAGGAGTAGGAGCCTAGATGTCATATTAGCACCACCATCTCTACATCTTATTTCTAATCTGGTAAAAAATGTATTGATTAGAATATTGATTTGAATTGATTAGTAGTTTAATTTGATAGTGGTTTGGTTAAGACTCGTCAGCTTTAATGGCATATAGTTTTATACGAGAGGGCATGAGACTTTAAGACCACAAGCCGTTGGAAGCCAGTACCCCATGACAAAGGGAACGTATTCCCTGCGCCGTGTGTGCAGGATCGTTCCACCTGATCCACCTCATGTTTGACGACTACGTGCTGTACCTGCTGGAGTCGCTTCACTGTCAGGAGAGAGCCAATGAGCTGATGAGGTCCATGAAGGGGGAGGGCACCACAGGTGAGCCAATGTTCATGAGATACCGGTCACGGTGGCTTCAGCTTCGGAAAAGAAATAAAAAAGCAAATAAGGCCATAAAGAGTGAAATAAGTTTGCTAAAATTGATATTACAAAAAACTGATATTAAATATGAATTGATATTACTTCCGCCACATTTTGCCATCAAAATTTAGGCTTAGTTCTATTTTTTGAAGTTTATAGTTAAGCAAACCATGTTGAGTACTCAGATAAAACGTTACACTCGCCAAAGGAATGTGGACACCTGACCATCACAGTTGGCTTGTTGGATGTCCGATTTCCAAACTATGGAATCCATTTGGATTTGCCCAGTCACTGCAGCCATAAGAGCCTCCACTGTTCTGGGAAAACTTTCCACAAGATGTTTGGAGTGTGTGTGTTGGACATTTTTCCCCATTCAGTCAAAGGAGCATTTGTGAGGTCAGGCGCTTATTTTGGACCAGAAGGTCTGGCCTGTGGTCCTGAGTAGTGTAACAGACAAGCGTTCACCTAATCAGGAGATTGATCCCTGATGATGTCACAGCCATCTGTGGCCAGGAGCCTGAAAGAGTGAACCAACTGTGCTCTCAAGGAGGGAGGGATGGCATGATCACTCTCCCCTGTCAATCACACTGACACTGGCCAATCACAGGCCTCTGTGACCTCATGCATCACCTGATGTTGCATGAGCCAGAAGCTTGACGAGAGGTGCTGATTGGCTGCATGAGACAGCCCTTGACCTCTCTGGTCGGCAGCTGTCATGACACTGGGGAGAATTACCTGGGGTGGGAATATCTAAATTGAGGAGAAAAACTGTGTATATATAAGGATCTAAAACGTTTTTGCATGCAGCATTAACATTACTGTTGGCGTAATGTGCGATTTTGATATGCTATGCACGGTTTGAGCAGGGCACAAATATCACGAATTTACTTATAGCGAATGTGGCATCCTGTGATGGTCACCGACGTCTTCAGTGCGACACGTTCTGCTTCTAGTGATGGTCGATGGAGATTGCAAGGCCCTGCTCTTGATTGTATCCGCCCGTTACCACTGGGCGTGGCTGAAAGACCTGAACTGGTCATTGGTAGAGGTGACCACATACATCTGGCTATACAGTGTGTATTGTCGTGCCTCCATGCAGTAGAAGGCTGTGAGGACATCGTGCCCATGGAGAGTGTCCCTACACCCATGTCTCCTGTGCTGTACTCTCCTGCCAAGTCTGTGCCCTCGGTAGACGTGCTGGCGGTGGCCTCTCCGGCTTCAGCCCAGACCACTGAATATACGGGGGTATCTGCTACCTCAGGTAAGCTTGGACAATCCACATCTCAGTGAGGAAATGTAATTACCAGGACAAGAGTCCACTTCAGTCACTGACCACTTTACGAGGTGTATTTATGTCTGCACAGGCGTTGTATGAGACTACAGCTGCAGACACTTTGACGTCTGTTGGCATGGAAGTGACCTGGTTGTGGGTGTTGACCTGGGACAAGTTCATGAGACAGATAGCTGGAGTTTTTATGCATCTGTGTCCCTGCTGGGTTGAGAATACCTTACTGTCCAAAAATAAACAGAAAATGGCAGTCCTGTGACTAGAAACTAAAACCTAAATTATGGACTAGATGATGGCTAATTGTACAAAGCAATACTCTAACTGTTAACATGCAGGCACTTTTTAATGAAATGGCTAGGGGGTGTATTTAGAGGAGGCTAATATGATGCCTAGAGTAAACGTGTGTGTTTGTGTATGTGTGTGTGTGTTGTGTCAGGAGCTGTTCAGTCATATACTTGGTCCCTCACATACACACTGACCACGTCAGGTGGAAGCCCACCTGAGGGCGGAGCCCAGCTGCCTTGCATGCGTAGTGGTGCCTCTGTGAGCCCTGCCTCGTCCAGCCACAGGCTGCCTGTCTACCCCTACAGAGACGAGCACAGGTGAGTCTAGCCCCACAGAGACACACAGGTGAGTCTAGCCCCTCAGAGACGAGCACAGGTGAGTCTAGCCCCACAGAGACGAGCACAGGTGAGTCTAGCCCCACAGAGACGAGCACAGGTGAGTCTAGCCCCACAGAGACACACAGGTGAGTCTAGCCCCACAGAGACGAGCACAGGTGAGTCTAGCCCCACAGAGACGAGCACAGGTGAGTCTAGCCCCACAGAGACGAGCACAGGTGAGTCTAGCCCCACAGAGGGTGGCAGAAGCAGTCATTGCTATTAACTCATGTTAACAGATGTCTCTCCTGTATGGAATGGCATTCAGAAGTGTTTTTGGGAAACCCATCCTTATGGAAGTACAAGTGATGAATACACAGAATATACGTGCCGTTGGTTTGATTTGGTTTTTGTGCAAGATAATGTCATTTCCCATTGTTCCTCTGTTCTCATCTGAGCCGACTCTTCTCCTCAGCTACAACGGCAGCTACAACTACGGCAGCTACACGAACCAGCACCACCACGCCATCCAGAGCCAGTACCCAGCTCTGGCCCACGACCCAGCCATCCCCAGTCCTCTTCATTACTCTTCCTACCACCGCTCCTCTGCACAGGTCAGCCATTTGACTGGGTTCCCAAATATGCATCTCCATGGAAACGTGGCGGCTTCCAAGGCTTCTTAACAGATGTAACGGTTGTTTACACACCTCCATTGAAATGGAAGCGTATTTCTCTCCAGTCCCTTTAATAGTACTTCAGACAGCCTGTAACTCAGACGGGAATGCTAATATGAATATGAATGGTGAATGACACGCGGCGGTCATTAGCATGTGAAATGTTGAACTCTGTGCAATGCAGAGAGATGCGGGGTGGGTGGGTGGGTGGGGTGGGGGTGTTGTTGGCCCCTGCTAGCACTGCCAGCACGGGAGTCTGAGGCTCCCGGTCACTCTCACTTGTGCTACATTACTGCACATGTTGTCTTCCCAGGAGTATTTATGGAGGAAAAAAAAACAATGGGAAGGTTAATGGAACTACTGATGACTGTCTACCATGTTTAATTAGATCATCTGCATGTGAGAGGCACCGATCGTAGCATGACGCTTTGCGTCACTATGGTGAGAGGGTACATAGCAACAAAGCAGATGAGGGGTGACTAGTGCTGAATATATTGCAGTCCGAGGAAGGTGTTGAGGTCCTTTTTCGCGGAGAGCCGTCTGGCCTCTGGTCAGCTGGGTGTGGATAGAGGAGCAGAAAGGTTGGCCTTTGGCCTGATCCCGTAGAACTGACCCCTCCTTCCGCCCCTCTGCCCGCTCAGAGATGGCTCCAGTCACGGCAGCAAGCAGCCGGGAAGCCCGGGCGGAGAGTGTGTTTATTAAAATATTGTTATTCAATGGTCTCTTTTCTCCATCCGAACCAGAGGTCACAGAGTGGGGCGTCTTGCTTTCTGACCTTCGCTGCCTCTTCTTTCCGTGCTCCGGTCCTTCATAATGGTACAGACTGTGAACAGCTGCTATTTAGAGGGGAGAGTTCGGTTTTTACTTCCACTTGTCTTGCTAGGTTTAAAACGGGCACAAAGTCGGGGCTTTGTCCGAGAGGGCCACGCCAAAGGAAGTGGCTGAGATCACACAGATGGAGCACTATGCTGGTTTCCTCTTTCAGAACAGAAAGCGTTTTTAATAGCCACATATGTTTAATGTTGACATGTTCAACTTTTGTTTATGGTCAGTTCAGCTGCCCAAGATAGATATGAGACAAATAATCAGACCAACAATGCTAAATATTCAGACAAACTTTTATTTTGAAATATATGAAATCATGTAGCTCATATTTCTTTAATCTCTGATGTTATATTTCACAAACGTGATTTACTGATTAACATAATTGAATACATTTTTATTGTCCGAATTGTCCAGATTAAATGTTATTTTATCTGTCTGATACCTTTATTTTTGTAAGCAACGTTTTTGTGCTCTTGTGTCGTGAGCACACATCCTGTCTGAGGTTTTCCTTTCATTCTGCAGTACCCCCTCAGCAGTCCAATGCCACGCATGGAGCCGTGTCTGATGGGTGGAGCTTCTCGCCTACACCCGACCCCGGTGACCCCCCGCTGGCCGGACGTTCCCCCGGCCAACGGCTGCTACACCAGCACCCCCACACACCCGTCGCGCTACGCTGCCACAGGAGACATGTACTCTCCCCTGGCCCCACGCAGGAACTCTGATTACGAGCATGCGCAACACTTCCCTGGCTTTGCCTACATTAACGGAGAAGCAACCACTGGCTGGGCAAAGTAGCTGACCAGGGGATGGCATGAGAAGATCTGTGTGCACGAAGGACCTCCAGCAAGGCCAGGGAGCACCCGGCGTACACTCCCCCCCAGCAGATGCAAGGTCTGGTCTGGGGTGGACTGAGAGTGGGTTTCAGAAGGCATGTGTCTGTCTGTGTGTGTGTGTGTGTTTGTGTGTGTGTCTGTGTGTGTGTGTGTCGGACTGGATGGAGGGTTTCTACCACAAGAGCTACCAAACTCTTGTTCTCAAGGCAGAGCCATTATGAGATGGTGGGAGTGCGATCGTAACCGAGTGGGAACTTTCACTCCGTGGACAGGTCTCACTCTATCTCCTCCGAGGACTCTCTGGCTTAGTTTCAGTCTGAAAGTGCGTGACCTGCATGTCTTTGCTTGCGCTGGGCTTGCTGCTTCATGTCAGAGAGACCCAGTAACGACGTTACACGTCTCTCTTTCTTGCTAGGTTCTTGTGTTCACTGCTCTTCTGGCACACAAAGACCCAAATGCTTGACTGTAAAACACGCAGGATAAACGGACCTGCCCTTGGCCTGTTGCCAGGACACGGATGTCAGAAGGAGGGAGTGCATGACTGAGTTAAATTATCTCCCTTTGCCAGGTCACCGTGAATGCAGGCAGATGCGAGACAGAGGTCTGACAGCGTGGAGCAGATTCTCCGAGTGCACCGAGAGCTGTGCGTCAGCAGAACTGCTGGGTCCTTCATTATTAGGCTCTGTCGCTGTAATCGTGGGAGATCTTAACACTAAACAGTTTTCCATATCTTTGTAACATGGTGTCCCTTTGTTTTGTTTTATATATGTTTGTACTATACATTTTTTTATGATTAGAGAGAAAGACAAAGGATTGGTTTCCCAGCCATGGGTTTATCCCAGTCTCGGTCTAAACTGCAGTGCCAATAGTGAATCACCATTGGAAATCCTTTTTAGTCCAAGTTTAGGTTTAACCTGGGTCTGGGAAAACAACCCAAAGGGATAACTTAGGTTTGTGTGTTTTAAAATGCACTCGAAGGTAAAGTGGACCTATTACCCTATGGGTAGGAAAAAAGGAAAATATCAGAAGTAACATTTATCTTTAGCCACTTTCTCTTGTAAATAAAAGCACTCAATAACTTCTGTGGTGACAGTTGTTACTGTGTAAATGATATATTTGGAATTATTTGTTACCACATAAAGAATTTTTAAAACCCAGTATCACATCTGATTATTTTACCCATCTAAACAATCACCCATATTGTTTCATTTCTTTAAATTGTGATTTAAATGGTTTTTAGGATCAGATTTGCTACATTTCAGTGTTAATAATAACAACTTCAGTGCCAACTAATAACCTTTCTTCAGTTACCTCCAAAAGTTGGTAGAAAAAGTGACAGACTTGAGTACACCCTTTCCTGGATTCTACCACATACTTTTCATGGTATGTCATTTTGCAGAGCCGTGGCTGCTACTTCTGAATCCTCTGAACAGCCCCCCCCTCCACTGACAGAAATGAGCTTAAGCAAAGAACAAAAAGGGTCACACTGGAGAGAACTCTGCGGTCTTCTATGGCCGTACCACCTGCTGACGAGCGGTTAATGCATCTCCTGTAACCTTTGACCTTTGATTCCTTCATGCTTTCAGAGTAATCTCTTCTGTAGCAAAGTTTAATATTTGCTTCTGAGGAGAACTTGAATCGAAGGAAGATCTGTACAGGAACCCACTGGATCACCCAGCTGTAGCTGTATCACAGATTAATAATGGGCCCATATCCCATAGTACATGAAAAGTGAGCACCATACCATAATTTGAGTTATTTACAGCTGCTAGTGGAGGTAAATTTAAAAATTCAATGAAATAGAAAATTAAACTAAAACTATACGGTTCCAACATTTCATGGTTTTTAAATGGTTTTAAAAGCCACCTGTTAACATATGTTAGATTCTGACTATGTTAATATGCTTCTAATTGCCAGAGTATTGCAGATACTGTTGCTCATATATAACTACATCACTGCATTACTCAAATGATTAGACAAACTTAATATTTATTTGTGATGATTTGTACATGCAAATCAAAGATGTCTAGATTTGGTATAAAGCACATGGGCCAGAGTCACTTTGCAGGCTGTGATGCTCAGGTGTAGACAGGTGAGACAGTTCTGCATAGGAATGTGTGTTCAACTCTGTGTAAGAGTGTGTGTGTGTGTGTGTGTGTGTGTGTGTTAGCTCTGTGTAGGAGTGTGTGTTTTCAGCTGTGAGCAGGAGTGTGTGTTCAGTTCTGTGTAGGAGTGTGTGTGTGTTCAGCTCTGCATAGGAGAGTGTGTATTCAGTCACATGTCACACTTCTTCACACAAATAATATGCTTGTATGAACAATTTTTAGAAATTCTGCATATTATTATTTAGAAAACAGAAACAGAGCAAAAGTCTAAAAACACAAAACTCCATACTGTGGAGACCTGGAAATTACTCAAATTCAATACTTTTCCATACTGTATCTTTTTTCCTTTATTAAATCAATAAACCAAATTTAGAAATCCGGTCCAGATTTTTGTACAGTGTAAACATTATGACTTGGGTCATTCTGTTTTCTTTGCCTAACCATGGATGTGTGCAAATTATATGTTATATTTATATACACTGCCTGGCCAAACAAAGGTCACCACCTGGATTTCACTAAGCAACAAGGTAAGAGCCTCCCATTGGATAATTACTGCATGGTGAATATGTTTCAGCTTGCAATGAGTTATTTAACCCAAATTGATGCAGTGAGTAGCTTCTCATTTGTTAAACAACCATGTCGAAAAACATATCCTGTGGTCATGGAAAAGATGTTAATCTGTTTCAGAAGGGTCAAATTATTGGCACGCATCAAGCAGAGAAAACATCTAAGGAGATTGCTGAAACTACTAAAACAGGGTTAAGAACTGTCCAACGCATTATTAAAAAGTGGAAGGGCAGTGGGGAAACATCATCTTAGAGGAAGGAATGTGGTTGGAAAAAATCTTGAATGATCGTGATCGGCGATCACTTAAACGTGTGATGAAATCAAATTGTAGAAAAACAACAGTAGAACTCAGGGATGTTTAATAGTGAAAGTAAGAGCATTTCCACATGCACAATACAAAGGGAACTCAAGGGGTTTGGACTAAACAGCTGTGTAGCCTTAAGAAAACCACTTGCCAGTGAGGCTAACCGGCAAAAACGGCTTAAATTTGCTAGGGAGCATAAAGATTGGACTCTGGAGCAATGGAAGAAGGTCATGTGGTCTGATGAGTCCAGATTTACCCTGTTCCAGAGTGATGGGCGCATCAGGGTAAGAAGAGAGGCGGCTGAAGTGATGCACCCATCATGCCTAGTGCCTACCGTACAAGCCTGTGGGGGCAGTGCAATGATCTGGGATTGCTGCAGTTGGTCAGGTCTAGGGTCAGCAATGTTATGTGCCCAAAGAATGAGGTCAGGTGACTACCTGAATATACTGAACGACCAGGTTATTCCATCAATGAATTTTTTCTTCCCTGATGACACGGCCATATTCCAAGTTGACAATGCCAGGATTCGTCGCGATCAAATTATGAAAAAGTGGTTCCGGGAGCATGAGACAACACTTTCACACATGGATTGGCCACCACAGAGTCCAGACCTGAACCATTGAGAATCTTTGGGATATGCTGGAGAAGACTTTATGCAGTGGTCCAAATCTCCCATTATCAATACAAGATATTGAGAAAAATTAATGCAACTCTGGACAGACATAATTTTTGACATTGTAGAAGCTTGTGGAAACGATGCTACAGTGAATGCATGCCGTAATCAAAGCTAAAGGCTGTCCAACGAAATATTAGAGTGTGTGACCTTTTTTTTGGCCAAGCAGTGTATTAATGTACATATATTAAAGATTTTATATATTTATTATTAAATTATATTACTATGAGGCATATCGTAAATGTGAGCATGAGAAACACATAGATGTTTTGGCTCAAACACATTGCACTCTGTCATTGCTGCGTAGAGGAAGTTTGGGAACATTAACCCTCCAGGACATTTCACTCCTTGGATGCACAGGCTGTACTAACCATTCTTTAAGATAGCAGCAATAAAGTACCCTACAGGTAATCCCACCGCCAAATAATGCCGACGTATGCACAACGTAGGAAACCTGTAGCGACTATTACAGCGCTGTGACCCTGTTCTGCAGACCGAGATGCATTGGTGTAGTGTAAAGTTTAGTATAAAGGTAGTTTCTCCAGACTTGTGTAGTATAAAGTTTAGAATAAAGGTTGCTTCTCCAGACCTGTGTAGTAAAGTTTAGTATAAAGGTTGTTTCTCTAGACCTGTGTAGTATAAAGTTTAGTATAAAAGTTGTTTCTCAGGACCTGTGTAGTGTATAGTTTAGTATAAAGGTTGCTTATCCAGACGTGTGTAGTGTAAAGTTTAGTACAAAGTTTGTTTCTCCAGACCTGTGTAGTGTATAGTTGTCACAAAACACTTGCCTCCCGTGAGTCACGTGGTTTGGCCCACCACGTGGAGTGGGAGGGTCTCTGTTTAGTTGTGACCATGCCTGCACACCTGCACCGGGTCAGTGTTGTGTCTGTGTGTATATAAACCCGTGTCATGGAGTGCAGTGCGGTCTGTCCTTGATATGTTCGCCTTTGTGATGTGTTTGTCTTTGTAAATGGTTGTTTAGGTTCACGCTTGTTAGATGTTTGTAAATGTTCACCGTTAATGTCATGTGTGAGTGCCAACATTGTCTTCATCATGTTAATTAAAATCTGTTAATTAAAGTTTAGTGTACAGGTTGTTTCTCCAGACCTGTGTAGTGTAAAGTTTAGTATGAAGGATGTTTCACCACACCTGTGTAAAGTTTAGTATAAAGTTTGGTATAAAGGTTCTTTCTCCAGACCTGTGTAGTATAGTTTAGTATAAAGGTTCTTTCTCCAAACATGTGTAGTATAAAGTTTAATATACAGTTTAGTATATAGTTTAGTATAAAGGTTGCTTCTCCAGACCTGTGTAGTGTATAATTTAGTATAAAGGTTGCTTCTCCAGACCTGTGTAGTGTATAATATAGTATAAAGGTTGCTTCTCCAGACCTGTGTAGCATAGCTTAGTATAAAGGTTGCTGTTCCAGACCTGTGTAGTATAAAGTTTAGTATAAAAGTTTGCTTCTCCAGACCTGTGTAGTATAAAGTTTAGTATAAAGGTTGTTTCTCCAGACCTGCATAGTATAGTTTAGTATAAAACTTGTTTCTCCAGACCTGTGTATTATATAGTTTAGTATAAAGTATAGCATATGGTTTACTATAAAGGTTGCTTCTCCAGACCTATGAAATGTAAAGTTTAGTATAAATGTTGCTTCTCCAGACCTGTGTAGTGTATAGTTTAGTATAAAGGCTGTTTCCGCAGACCTGTGTAGTGTATAGTTTAGTATAAAGGTTGCTTCTCCAGACCTGTGTAGCATAGCTTAGTATAAAGGTTGCTGTTCCAGACCTGTGAAGTATAAACTTTAGTATAAAGGTTGTTTCTCCAGACCTGTGTAATGTTTAATATAAAGGTTGCTTCTCCAGCCCTGTGCAGTGAATAGTTTAGTATAAGGGTTGCTTCTCCAGACCTGTGTAACATAGTTTAGTATATAGTTTAGTATATTGTTTAGTATAAATGTTGTTTCTCCAGACCTGTGTAGTTTAAAGTTTACTATAAAGTTTAGTCTATAGTTTAATATAAATGTTGTTTCTCCAGACCTGAGTAGTATAATGTTTAGTATAAAGATTGTTTATCCAGACCTGTGTAATGTAATGTTTAGTATGAAGGTTGTTTCTCCACACCTGTGTAATATAAAGTTTAATATAAAGCTTATTTCTCCAGACCTGTGTAGCATAGCTTAGTATAAAGGTTGCTGTTCCAGACCTGTGAAATATAAACTTTACTATAAAGGTTGTTTCTCCAGACCTGTGTAATGTTTAGTATAAAGGTTGCTTTTCCAGCCCTGTGCAGTGAATAGTTTAGTATAAAGGTTGTTTCTCCAGACCTGTGTAGTATAAAGTTTAGTATAAAGGTTGCTTCTCCAGACCTGTGTAGTGTAAAGTTTAGTATACAGTGGTGTTTTTAAAGTGTTTGCCCCTTCCTGATATCTTATTTTTTTTACATGTTTGTCACACTTAAATGTTTCAGATTTAGAAATTCAAAAATTCAGAAATTCAAATATTAGACAAAGATAACGCAAGCAAACACAAAATGCAGTTTTTAAATGAAGGCTTTTATTATTAAGGGGGAAAACAAATCCAAACCTACATGGCCCTGTGTGAAAAATTGTCTTTTGGAACTTTTTGGAAGGTGTATGTCCCATTACATCTGGTGTAAAATTAACAAAGCATTTCAGAAAACGAACATCATAGCAACAGTAAAATATGGTGGTGGTACTATGATGGTCTGAGGCTGTTTTGCTGCTTCAGAACCTAAAAGACTTGCTGTGGTTAATGGAACCATGAATTCTGCTCTCTACCAAAAAATCCTGAAGGAGAATGTCCGGCCATCTGACCTCAAGCTGAAGGGTTCTTGGGTTCTGTAGTAGGACAATGATCTGAAACACACCAGCAAGTCCACCTTTTGAATGGCTTAAGAAAAACAAAATGAAGACTTGAGTAGCCTAGTCAAAGTCCTGACCTGAATCCGATTGAGATGCTGTGGCATGACCTTAAAAAGGTGGTTCATGCTCGAAAACCCTCCAATGTGGCTGAATTACAATTCTGCAAAGATGAGTGGGTCTCAATTCCTCCACAGTGCTATAAGAGACACATTGTCAATTATTGCAAACACTTGATTGCAGTTGTTGCTGCTAAGGGTGGCCCAACCAGTTATTAGGTTTAGGGAATAATAACTTTTTCACACAGGACCATGTAGGTTTGGATTTCCCCCCCCCCCCCCCCCCCTTAATAATAAAAACCTTTATTTAAAAACTGCATTTTGTTTACGTGTTTTAAATTTAAATTTGTCACATTTAAGTGTGACAAACATACAAAAAAAAAAAAAGATATCAGGAAGGGGGCACTTTTCCACACCGCTGTTGCTGTTCCAGACCTGTGTAGTGTATAGCTTAGTATAAACTTTGCTTCTCTATGACCTGTGTAGTTTAAAGTTCAGTAAATAGTTTATAGTTTATATAAACTATATAAAATCTAAACTATATAAATATAGTTTAGTGTAGTGTTTAGTATGTAGTTTAATTTAATGTATATAGTTTAGTAACTTGTTTGGTTCATAGTTTAGTATAAAGGTTCCTTCTCCAGCCCTATGCGGGCGTCGGCAGCGTTTGGGAGGAGCTTGGACATCCTCCGCTGCCTGGGGCGATCGTTTAAACTGTTCAGCTGCTGGGCTACTCACCTTCAGCTGGGAATCGGTGTATTCGATAGCTAGACATGGATTTGGGCGCAATGTTATCACGAATTGGAAATGGAAACGTGGATGAAGTAGAGAGGTATTTGCAAGCTTACAACACGGAGGTGAGTTCCTGAAGTACGCAAATTACCCAGCGTTAGCTAGACGGCTAACTGGCTAAGTGAAGAGCTCTGGGCTGCTAGCTAGCTAACCTAACACAACACACAACACTAACCTAACCTAACCTAACCCAACCCAACCCTAACCCTGACCTAATGTAACCTTAACCTTAACCATAACCCTATAACACGTTAGCAGCTTTAGTAAACAGAGGCGTTGTTAGTGGTGTCGGGTTGTTTTTACTCGACTGGATATCGGGCTAATATACGAGCTAACGCAGCCAGCTAGAGGTCATATTTAACGAAATAACTAGACATATCAACATGTTTTACACATAAGATTTGCTATATTTTCATTAGCTTTGCTAAATCAGTTCACTAGCCAGTTTGCTATCTAGTGTGTTTATCTACATTTAGATAGCGTTTAGCTAACTTAGCCAGCGTTAGCTAGCTAGCATGAGCAATTCTGTGTGTGTGTGTTTAGTTTGTGTGCTGTGTGTTAGAAACGTAAGATATCACAATTTTAAGTTAGTTACAAGCGCAGGAACGAACCCCAGACTTTACCCCGTGTTACATGGAGTTAATGAGGACGTAAAGGTGTGTGAGAGCAGGATACAGCGCAGAGACTGTACGTGCTCCAGGAGCAGGGCAAGGTCTTCCCGACAACGCCCTCGTCGTCTCCATTTCCAGGGTGCACACAACTAGTCTTCTACTGCTGTATGTTGGTGCATGTAAGTCGTTCTGTATAAGAGCGTCTACCAAATGCTGAAAATGTAATTTTAGAACAAAAACCAGTATTGGTTAAAATAGTGTGTTAATGTAGATAGATAGATAGATAGATAGATCAATTCATTCCTCCCTCCCAGAGGGAAACTCAAGAATTAAGTTTATAGATGCAGTTTTGTAGTGGATATATTAAACCATATGATCCCATAACATTTTATTGCAGTCATGAAATAGAGAATGAATATTGATACAAGATGTACAGCCCATGTCTATAGTGTCTCATTGCATGTGTTTTTTCTTTGTCATGTTTATTACATGTTTAAGACCTCTTATTGTCGTGAGTTAAGTGACCAGCTAGAGACTTCCACACCTTTTGAATGTCCTGTAGGATGATCTAAACTAGATTCAGATCCTCTTCTACTGTTTACATTGCCTTTCAGAACTGCAGGACATTCACCTTTGACCCCAAAGAAGAGGCAGCCCGAATTGTGAGTACAGGATTGACACTTTTCTCATCTAGTAACTCAGTCTTTTTCCCTTTGAAACTGGGGCTGTCCCTTCTGCCTTCTGTAGCTCATGGAAGCAAGTTTGGTTGGAGGAGTTGGTTGTTGTTCACTCTGGGTTTTGTTTGGTCTCTCCCGAGCAGAAGCTGTGCCAGGGTGTGCTCACGGTACTCACCCGTTCCGCCCAGCCCCGGTATCTGTGCACCTGTCTGGAGACCATGCGCATCCTCTCCCGTGACAAGCATGTCCTGGGGCCTGTAGCTACCCGGGAGGGCATCCTCACGCTGGCAGGCCTGGCCCAGATCCGGCTTCCAGACGCCGACAGGCAGGCTGCACGGGAGGCAGAGTCATCGGTGGATGAGCAGGTGGTGGTGGAAGCCCTCAAGTGCCTGTGCAACGTGATGTTCAACAGCATGGCGGCCCAGCAGGTGGGTGTGGACATTCGGTTGGCGCAGGAGCTGTGCGCCCGCATGCGCTCGTCAGGCTCCACCCACCACGAGGTGAGGCTCTTCTCGCTCCGCCTGCTGTTCCTGCTCTCCGCCCTGCGGCCGGACATCCGGGGAGGCTTGTGCACGGAAACGGGTGCCGTCGGCCTGCTCACCGACGTGCTGGAACGCATCCTGGACATCGGCTGGGCGGGGCCTTATGAAGTCACGCCCCCTGATGGCCATACCCCACCTATTCCGCCGGAGAAGGTCGAGCAGACAATGGAAGCCCTTAAAGCTCTGTTCAACGTCACTTTATCAAACTCCAGCGATGAGGTGAGGATTGGCTCTGCCTGTCCTAGCTACACCAGGACTTTAATTTTGTTCACAGTGCTTTATAGATTAAAAGCACCTGTTTTCTGTAAACACGAGGAAAGCGTACTGGAGGTTGTAGTGAAAGCAGGGTGCAGTGTCCATACCTGACTTCGAAACTGTACCCTGCAGGTTTCAAATGTGTGCTTTGACTACCCGACCAAAGAGCCAGTCCTCAGACACGCTGGTGAGGGCGACTGTGTGCCACTGGGCCTCATGCTGCTTTTCTGGGCAATGTAGCACCAAGAACACCCTTTTAAATGGTAGCGCTAGTATTACACTCTCTCTCATTTTGAGATGACCATAACACTACGGTGAGTTTGGGAACAAGCCGCTGTTTAGTAGTGGCTGAGGGGCCGTGTCCTGCAGTCTTCAGCCTAAAGCTTTAGCCTAATTAAGTTCGGAGAGCTCTTGTGCCTGTAGTGGGCCTTGGTGCCAGCAGCCGTGTTAGGTTTATCAGTTCAGTGATCTGTCTAAGGACCCTCTGTTGCGTCGACCGTGATTGGTTTCCTGCACCAGAGGCTCTCAGCTGCAGTCCTGAAAAGTCTGTGCGCTGCACTCTTGTTTGCTCTGCGGTAACACAACTGGCCCGAATGGGCAGGTGCTGAGCAAGCTGAACCAGAACCCCTCAGGACTGGGACGGAGAGCCAGGCCAGATGAAATCACATGCTTTAGGGTTTTAGACATTTCTGAAACAAAAATGACAATAAAGGTGAATCACCATGTCTTTGTGCAGAATAAAACTCTTTTAAACCCATTTTTACATTTTGATAAACAGTTCTGAATCATCATTTTCTTAAAATTTTTTGTTTCCTGTTTGTTTATTCAGTAACTTGATGGGAAGAGGTGACGGATCACCCCCCCCCCCCATGACCCCATTCACACCCTCTCAAACAGTCTCAGTGGTAGTCTTATGTGATTATTATTTACTTACAGTATCCATCAGTCCACCTACCCAAATTACCTTTGAATGTGTGGCTGCCAGTTTTTGTGTTTAAAATGAGTGGTGTTTAGTGTGAGTCACCATTCTAACGTGCCTTTATTTCCATAGCACAGTGACCACCAGTTGCGGCTTATCGCAGCTTTAATGAGGCACATTTTGATGCTGAGGGCTCAGACAGAGGAGAAGACTGAGGAGGTTCATAGGTAAGTGCCTTGCCTGGCATGCCCATAAACAGTTGCCTGGTGAACTTTAATCCGAGATTGTATGGTGAAGGCTAGGAGTCTGAGACCACTCGTACGATAAGTGAGGGGTTTGCTGTGTTTTAAGGGTGTCAGTCATCGGTGCTATAGCTTACGTCTGGGTAGAAGACCTCTTAAGGGTGTAGGTTTTATTCTGAAGTAAGATGGGAAGTTGCACATGCTCTGAAGCTAACCTTTAACAAGCCTCATGATGTATTCAAATGCCTGAGCTGTGAGTGTGAGTGAGGACGTGTCTTTATTTTTGATTGATTAATGGTGCACCCCTTTGCCCTGTGGAGAGCCGGTAAACGCCAGCTCTCCCCCCTCACCACCAACACACATACTGTCTGCGTGGGTGGAGCTCATTGTGTGTGTGTCTCTGGTTCGGTTGCCAGCCCTTTCACACCTCTGGAATGTCCTGCTCTCTTGACACAAACACACAATGCCTTCTATCGCACTGCGGCCTGGCCTGCTATATTCTGTCCCGGAAACAAAGCTTGTTGAATGCTGTGAAGCAGGTCTGGCCACTAGTCGCTGGGCTTTTCTTATTCAAATGGTTCCAGGAACCAAGAGCCCCACCCCCGGTCAGGTTTTTCCAAAATGGCCAGGCGCGTGAACGTTTGGTTGGCTGGCGTGGCACACGGACGGCTGCCAGCAGCATGTAGCCTGCACTGTGGCCTTTGAATAAAATCACTATGCAAATACGCGCAGGTACTTTTCATTGTCCGATTCTAAACTGGTGCTGACACCAAACAGCTGTTTGATGACGCAGCAGAGCCAGACATGGAGGAGACAGAGTTCTGATGCAGGCCAGAAGGACAGAGCACAGCGTAGCACACTGCCGTGGTGTTTTAATACCCTATGTAAGAAACAGGCACATGAGAGGCTCCTTCTGACTGGTTGACCCTAAGAATAGTGCGTCTTTACACCGTGAGCATCAGCTCCTGTTTACTCACCAGGCCAGCACTGCGTGACTCTCAGGGCTTGTCCTCTCCGTGTGTCCGTGTGTCCCAGCCACGCCATAAACCTCCTCAGCAACCTCCCCATGTCCTGCCTGGACGCTCTGATCCACGTGCCTGTTCAGGGAGGCCTGGAGAAATACGGAGGCAAGAATATGGATGCTGTGCAGGTGCTTGTGGACTTCATGGAGAAGAGGATTGACAAGGTACTGAACGGGGCCACGTGCCCTAACGAGATGACCTCGTGACCTCCACGGCTATAAGCTGCACCGCTCACGTTTTCGTTTTCCTCTCAGGGGTCCAACTACAAAGAGGGCCTGACGCCAGTACTCAGCCTGATGACGGAAAGTTCCAGATACCACAGGGAGATCCGCAGATACCTCAAAGCTAAGGTGCTGTCGTCGAGTAGGAGTTTTTGCTTGGGCAGATGTGCCCAGCTGTGGCTTCCTCTGCGTTCTGGGGTGCCAGGTGTAATGTATGCTGGGTTAACCTGTAGGTTCTGCCACCTCTAAAAGACGTGAAGGAAAGGCCCGAGGTCGGCAGCACCGTGCGGAACAAACTGGTGCGCCTCATGACCCACGTGGACATGGGCGTGAAGCAGGGCGCGGCCGAGTTCCTCTTCGTCCTTTGTAAGGAAAGTGGTGAGTGTTGGTCTTACTGACTCTTTTGAAGATGAGTGCAGGTGTGAGGTAACCCAGATGCAGGCTCTTCTACCATTTAAAAGGAGAAATGAATATATTCATTATCAGTTATTGCACAAGCCAGTCAGAGAATGCGTAATGTGGGTGTTTCATTATTTCATGTGGTGCTCTACTGTGTCTTGACTCTGACACGTCACCTTTTCTGTCCCAACGTTCCGTAGTGGACAACCTGCTGAAGTACACGGGCTATGGCAACGCGGCGGGGCTCCTGGCGGCCCGGGGCCTGCTGGCAGGGGGCAGGGGCGAGACGGAGTACTCCGCAGACGAAGACTCTGATACAGAGGAGTACAAATCGGCAAAACCATTGTACGTGATGTCCGGGAAGGGACGTAGATTAAGCCCCATTTTGGACTAAATTGCAGTGCCCTAATCCTAATCTGGGTCTGTGAATCTGGTTCTTTAACAGGCAGCTAATAATCTGGGTTATTAGAGATGACTGTGTAAGTGTGCATTGTTTCTGGTTAGCATTAACCCAATCACAGGACACATCGAGGAGCCGATGCCCAACCCGGTGGAAGACATGACGGAGGAACAGAAGGAGTTCGAGGCTCAGAAGCTTGCCAACATGATCGGGGAGTTGTCACGGTAGGAACCGTTCATATCGTCACACCCTACGTCTCGCTACGCGATGTTTTTAAAAAGTAAATAAATAATAATTAAAAAAACAGTGGCAAACCACAGTAGTTTATCAAGTGCAAAGATGTTTATTTTGTGAAAGTGCTGACTCCAAAAATCCTATAACACCATCATAGATTGGCTGGTGTGGTGTCTTACGACTGTTGTGTGTCTGTGGGCCTGTTCTTCGCTACCCTGAGCGCGTACGTCACCCTGCTCCTCTGAGACGCTCCGGTAGGAGCTCGCCGCACTCCCGTCGGGAGGCGCGCCGTGCTTCTCTGCAGGCTCATTACGGCCGGAATCTCCCGCTGCCTGGCTCCGTCTCCACGGCACACGCCCTTCAGCTTCTCCGGCCCCGCCGCGTTAATTACCGGCTAATTGGTGTACGCGGCGGGGTCGCAGGCACACGGCCCTTTTGTCCTCCGCATTCAGACTTATTTATTTATCTTTTAAATACATATACGGCTCTTTTGATACAAGGCTCGGGGTATTGAGTAAAGGTGCCAAACGCGGGCCTGAGATGAGAGCTGGCTCAATTAGGGTGGCTTTGGTGTGTGTGTGTGAGCGCGAGCGCGCGTGCGGACGCAGCGGTGGGGGGAGGAGTTAAAGTTTGCAAACACTAGGTGACGTCATTGTTGTGCTCCATCTATAGGGTGTCTGAGTCATAATAAGCAACGTGTGCCCATGAGAGTCAGATTCCTTCCTTTAGAATGGATCGCTCTTTCTTTCTTTTCTCCCCTATTCTTTGCGGGTGGCTAGGCAGAGGTGTGTGTGTGTGTGTGTGTGTGTGTGTGTGTGTGTGTGTGTGTGTGTGTGTGTGTGTGTGTGGTGAAGACGGTCCACAGTCACCCCAGTATAGCTGCTCAGGAGACAGCCAGGGCCCTGCAAGAATGCCCCCTACCCCCACTCCATTGCTTGACTCGCTCCAATTAGCCCTGACTCACACTCACTCACACTTCTGTCCAGTTCATCAGCTCTGGAACTAATTAGTGTGCGTCTGTGTTTTAAGGGTAGAGTTGAGACTTCTTTCAGACTCGTTAGCTATTGTGTACAGACACCTCTAGCAGTGACCTGAGTCTGTGATGTCAGTTGGTTTTGTCCCCCTGAGAGATGTGCAGAACTTTACTACAGCTCTCCAATGGTACTGATGATGATGATGAGATGATCTGGGCACTTGGTATTCTCCAGACACCTTCTCAGGTTTATTAAAATTCTCAATTTTAACATGGGGGGGGGGGGTTTGTTAATGTACAAAAGTGTAGGTACTGTAGTGTGTCCTCTTTCTCATGGTATTTTGCTGTTTTCTAAAAGAATTCTCTATTTCAAGAATGCAAAATGGTCTGAGCTCAGGAATGAAGTGCAACTTTAATTTTCTAAGGTAAAATCTAGACTCTTCCAGACAGGTTTTGTAAATAACCTGGAATTACAAGTTAATTTGTTCCATGTTTATTTGTTACACATTGCAGAAAATAAATGCAAATGTGCCCTTTTTTTGGCAAGCTTTGATTGGATAATGTTCTGATAACTCATCTTAGGCTTTGCTTTGATTGGATAATGCTTCGATGAATCATCTTAGGCTGAGCTGGTGACACGCGGTGCAGATATAATTGGATTAGCGTGGAGGAGTAGCCATGGCTTTGAAGAGATTAGAATGAGTACTGATCCAGTAATTAAACTGCAGCGCTGGGGGAGAAAGGCTGTAGCCCCCCCCCCCCCCCCCCCGAAAGGCCTGGGTTCAGGCCGGGTGGGGTGGGGGGTTTGCAGGGCCGTCTCTGGGGCCGCGAGGCTGAGGGCTCTCGCACGGGCGGATGTGAAGGACAAGGAAGATGTTCTGCACATCAACAGGCTCCTTTTCGAAAAAGGAGCTGAATAGCACTTACAACAGATGGCACAATGGGAATCTCTGAAAGAGCAGGTGGATTGTGGTGACAAATTGGTGGCATGAAAGGGGTGAAAAAAAAAAGAACCCCCCCCCCCTTCACGATGTCGCATGACTGGCAACAAAAGCATCTTGATGTGTGTTTACTGAAGCTGCTAGCTGTCATTGTTTTCACACATGTTACGCGTTATTGAATTGATTCCACCTGTTGAATTATCTCTCTTTTTTTACATGGTACAGGTTAATTTACAGTTAAAGGGGGAGGGGCAGATATAAGGGGTACATATCATGCCTCTGTGCAAAAAGGGGAACGTGTTGGAGTTTTGTTTTTTTTTTTCCCCCCTTCTGAAGTCTGTGTATAAATAAAAATGTTTTCATAACGTAAAATTACTTCAAGGTGTATGCAAATGAGCGACTACACCCTTCTCCTTCTACAGGCAGCAGCTGATCAGGCCAATGGGAGTGAGGAAGGATGGCTCACTAGCACCCCTAGAGGAGGCTATCCACACATGCCAGGTTGCTGATGGCAGCGAGTCCGATTCAGACTAGCATGAGCCGGTCTTGCTCACTCGGGCACCGAGGAACGCCCCTCCCCCCCTCCCAACCCCACACGCACACCCTCAGGGAAGTGCATCAAGTCCGACACCATTCCGTGTCGGTCCCGGACAACGATGGAGTTTTCCACGGAGGCAGCGGGAATGTGCTGTCCGGGAACTTTTGTCCTTTTGTCTTGGTACGTCGAAGATCTCCTGGGTCACTAGCAGGCCTTAGAGGTTTAGTTTCCTTATCCAAGGTGCGTTGAAACGTTCAGATAAAGCTATGAGGGAGATCATAGAAATGTATACTGTCAAACAAACACCACCTTCTGTATCTTTTTTTTGTTTGTTTTTGTTTTTTTTAATTGGTTGCTGTTGGTCCTTTCTTTGCGCGGGGAGGGAATTCTGTGCCTCATTCCTATGGGCCATAAATACCTAAAGTTCATAACAATTAATAATCCTATTTTAATCTGATATAATAGCCATTTGTGAGCATTGGTCCAGATTGGATGTCTTCTGTAGGTGGATTGTAGATTGTCTAAAGACAGAGACGTGGGCTCTACACAGTAAGTGTAAGTTTAGGGCCCTGATTCAGTGTTGCTTCTAGAGACACGTTTAGAAAGAGCGAAGATGAGAGAAGCTATGAAGTGGTTTCCGATGTGTGCAGGGGACAGCTTGGTAGTCTATAAAAGTCACAAGCAGCACTGGGGATGCAAAAGTTGGTTCGCTCAATATTGCACGCAGTATTGTAACATCATCATAGTGGCCTTAAAGTAGGATTTAATATGTTGCGGTCCACTCTACCTTATAAATGGATGTTAGTCAATATAATGTACTAACCTTATGTTTTCTGAAGAGGGTTGGCTGTAAAGTTCAACTTGCTAATTTCTGTTCACTCCAGCACCAAAAAAGAAGTATGAACTGGTAAATGGGCTGAGTGACTATTTTTTTAGACACTCCACTGGTTCTTCAGTTACAGCTCTTGGGAGTGCCGTCTGGTTAGAGCTTTTAACCAGAATGATCCTCACTTGTCGTTTTCAACAAACATGCCATATTTGCTTATGTTTATATCTGTAACGCTGGCTTAACCATTTTCTACACAGATAAATGCAAGACACCTATTACACAACATACATTTGTGGTATATGTTTGGCACAGAAACTGTTATTTAATGATGTAGAAAACAGCAGCACATGCAGGGTGAACTGGCCCATGTGTAAGGAGAGAATGAGATGTGGCTTAATTCTAACCAGTTCACTCTTTAATTGCATGTAATTGCAGATAAATACCTTGAATTAATGAATGTTTCCATATTATTGATTTGCACTCAAATTAGGGGTGGGGTGTGTGAGACAATCACTGAAGTCAAGATTCGTTTCCTTACTTGACAAGCCGCCACCCTGCACTGGTAGCCCAGTTGCCACCTGGAAACCAAAGGGGAAATCTTACTACTTGGCATCTTATGGGGTTCAAACCATGTCTGCTTTTGTAAAGTCTGATTAAGAACACATGGATTCTTTAATGCTGTTTCCAAAGTTAATTGTATTACTGAAGCACATTTACATAATATCCCAAATTTTGACATTAGGTACGTCCAGCTCTTATAAATGCGTTTTTGTGGCACAAACCGGTCTGGAGTAGTTTCTTCAAGTATGTTTAATGTTGGTTGAAAAAAAATGTAACAACTAGACTGAAACATTCACAAGTGGAGTCACTAGCAGCCTTTCATTAAATATTTTTAATGTCAACAGTATTGATAAAACAGGTACATCACCTATAAAAACAGCAATCTCTGTATTCCCAACAAGGAGGGGAAAAGTGTGTTTAAGCTGTCCAAAGTGGTAATTTACATGCACCACTTGAAGATTAGTCTCTCAGCATGGAACACTTCAGGGCAAAACAGATCAACTCAAAGTGTCAAACCAGAGGACTTCAGTAAGAAGTCTAAAACACCCAGTATACCCAGCACATGGGAGGGAGAGATCACATGACCATTCTCTCAAACACTGGAAGGCAAAAATGTCTATTCTCATACACGCCTTGCACATACACAGGTGCACATGGACCCCCCCAGCTCAGGGATCCTTTATTGCAAAGCAGAGGCATTTACTAAGAGGTTTGGAGGAAGGCTCCAGTTGTAAGGCTCCCCCTACACACACAGAGCAGGGCCCCACACCTTCAGGTCATCACACCTTCCCTCTCTTGAGCTATTGCGCTCCAAACACCCCCCCCCTCTCCCACGAGAACACACAAACAATGTCCCATCCACACATTACCACCCAAACAGGACGTCCCATTTACATGTTGCCACTGTATGGCTTTCTTCTCACCGTTTTCAGTGAGGTGCCCCAAAAGGTCTCTACTCTGATCTCATTACCAAACAAATGCACTGTTAACCATATGCAGAAACAAGTTTTCTCGAACTAAAATAAATTAATTAGTATTTTAAAGATTTATTAAAATGGTCCCAGAGGTAAAGAAGTGCTGATTGTTTGACCTTTAAGAAATAAAAACAAAATCTGAACCCAAGCAAGTACAGGATCACAATGAAGTGTCAGACCAGGCGGCCGTAGATACTTGGCACGGACGTCACTGGGTTCCTGCCATCGGGCTCTGAGGAGTCGCTCTCCTCGCTGCTGCAAGACGGAACTGGGCCTCCAGAACTGGACTGGGCCGGCCTCCTAGCCTGAGCCTCAGCTCCCAGACTGCTGCTTTGCTGCTGGTCCATCTGCTCTCCTTCGCCCGACTGTGGATCGCTCATCATTGCGGGAAGGGTCTGGGAAACAAACAAACAAAACAAAAAATGACAACACTTGTTTGAGTGAAATCTCCGTCAAGCCGCAGCCAGCTGGCCAGCAGGCGTGGGCACACACCCCTCCCTCCTGGCTGTTCAGCAGGTCCTGGATCTCGGCATGCCAGCCCAGGATCCGTGCGAGGCGGCTGACCGAGTCCACCAGGTCTCCCAGCTCCATGTAGTCTCGTCTCCGGAGGGGCTTGCGCTCAAAGGGACCCACCGCGTGCCGGTTCAGCAGGAGCCGTGGCACCGTGGACCTCACCGTGTTCACCAGGCTGGCAAAGGGCTCAATCTGTCCCAGGAGACAGGCACACAAGTCAGCACGAAACCAGCAACCCTCTACTCTCTGATGTTCCCACGCTCACCTGCAGGGACGTGCCCATGATCATGAGTAGGTCTGCTCGAGGAAAGTCTCTGGCGTGCTGGAAGTATTTCTCAGGCAGATCTTCTCCGAAAAACACGACGTTCGGCTTGACGGTGGCGGAACAAAATGAACAGGTCGGGACACCGTCACTCATGATGGCTTGCTAACATCAAAAGACAGGAAGAGAGAAAACAAAAACACCCATAAAATATCTATATATCTCTCTCTCTCTCGCTCTCATTAGTGCCGCTGCACACCTTGGCTTCTTCCGCAGGAAAGGCCGTGTAACACAGGTGACAGGACGCGCTCGCAAATGTCCCGTGGGCTTCCACCAGTTTATCCTCTGGAATCCCACACACTGAACACAGCAAAACAGCTCTCACACGCATACCAATAAAAGCCATACATGCGCATAAACCACATCCTTCAAAATGAGTATGAAACTACCAACGGATGTCAGTGAATTCATACGGTTTATATGCAGGTATGTATACACATCTGGATGCATGTTATCAGTCGTGCTCATCAGCTGCTCTGTTCTAGAAAGTTCCAAATCTGACTTTTTTCGAGGCCGTCGATGTTCTGGGAGTACATGCGGAGCAGGAGACCCTTCTGGTGCAGCACGCGGATGAAGTAATGTACGTAATTGGGCCGATGGCGGCCCGGATACAGCTCCTTAGCCAATGAGTAGAAGGGTCGAGGGTCATCGGAGAAGAAGTCAACGTCGAAGACGGCTTCTGGGTAGGGAAGGTTGTATTTCGCCAGGTTGGCATACAAGCCTGTCCCTGGGGTCCTGAGGGGGTTAAAAAAAATCTTCTGGGTTTCAGAGAACCAGAGATTAAGTCTAAGGCTAGATGATAATTTACTTTAAACTTCAATAGCCCTTGGAAACATGTTGCCATAAAAAGGGTACGAGTACATGAGTAGGGGGATAAGGGCGCGTCACCTGAAGTCCGGGATGCCGCTGGCCGTGCTGATCCCGGCCCCGGCCAGCACCACCACGTTCCGTAAGCGGCCCAGCTTCACGAGCCGTCCGATGGTGTGGAGAGCCCCCCGGGGAGAGGAGCGGTGTGGGGCCCTGCTCACAGGGCCCGAGAGGGGGGTGCCGGGAGACGGCACGCAGCCTGACGAACCCCCGTGGACATCAGCCCCTGCTTGTGAGGACCCCCTGGGAGGAGTAAAGGTAAGGTCAGGGTTTGGATTACGGCGGCGAGGACTAACGAGGAAACAGTAATTAGCTTAATTAATAAATGCTCTCTTGGTAATGCACCACAGTACATGGGGCAGGTTACCATGCAGCGCTTGGAAGGTACCCTTGTCCAGGGCAAAAAACCCCCCCCCAAATCAAAACACAGATTAACAACCGTATCCTCAGTACAGCGAGGACAGACACAGGGTTTCACAGGTGCTGTGTAAAGGTTTAATATGCAGCAATTAGAGCGCTGAAGTACCAATACATTTTTCAAGCCCATAAATATTTGATATTTTTTATTTTTTAAGTTGAAAACATTGACCTAAGAATCCAAAGCTGCATCACTCTGTCTGTCCAGTCGTGTCTCACCGTGTTAACAGGGTCTGCTGTTCACTGACACTCATCAGGCTGAGGTCATCCAGTATGCCTGAGTGTGTGGCCCGACCGGGCTGGGCCGGGTCACAGGGGGTGCCGGAACCGTGCACCACGGCGACAGAAGGCGGGCCGCCACACCTCTCTCTCCTACCCCTCACCTTGCTCATGTCAGCACCTGTACACACACACACACACACACACACACACACACACACACACACACGCAGACGCGCACGCACAGACACACACACACACACACACGCAGACGCGCACGCACAGACACACACACACACACAGTCATCAAGCCCAACGAACCGGCAGCATCACCACATGCCATGACGCTGTCACACCAAAACAACCTGCATATTTAGGAACACGTGCTAATGCCTCTTGGGTATTTTCAAGTGTAATAAACACTAAGCACCACATTATCCTATTGGACTAAAAAACAAACAAACTCTTGTTTATGGGATCTAACAAATGGAAACAACACAGGCATGGGTTTAACCACTATTACCCACGTCAAAAAAGTTATTTTTAACAATATCATAACATAGCAATAACTCAGCACACCATATTTTAGGGGCCCTTTGATGTTTCTTTGAATTTCGTTCCTCAAACCAGGCGAGCGTATATAGACACAGTCAATAGTTACCAGCAGACTGATTTACAGGGTGTTCTTAAGAGCAACACAGGGGCTTTTCAGATTGAAAACTAAACGATCTTTTGACTGTGCAGCATAAATGCACACAAAAAAGAGGGAAAAAAAGAAGTGTTAAAAAGAAAAACAACAACAAAAACAACACCTGTTAGCAGCCTAAAGAAATACCCCTTAGTGACCCCTTAGTCTCTGTCTTTTGGAGAATTGTCCTGCAATCCCTACCAAACATGAATGACCTAGTACACACTTTTTCCCACATTTAAAAGTTTGTAGGTTTGTTTTGTTTTTTTTTAAGAATGTTTCTTCTGTCGTGATTTGGACCGTCCCAGATCCAGAAGCGTTCCTGCCCATATTTAAAAGACAGTTCAAATGAAATCACAGCCCAGATCTTTTGTCTCTTACCCCTGCGGTCAGTGAAAAGCCTCAGTGTTTTAAAACTGTCACCTCGCAAACAAAAGCTAATGGCTGTAATATATTTAGTGCTCCCCCTCCGTTCAGCAGCTATGCTAATACAACCCACATCTGGGGCAGCTTTACTGCCTGGGGCATTTCAAAGAGAGCAGGGGGGGGCAGGATGGACTGTGTGTCAACAATCTGAGCTGAAGAGAATCGAGGAAGCCGTACAAAAGACCCCCCCCCCCCCCGAAAAGAGGAGTGAACAGGGAAAGATGATTTAGAAGTAAATTTCATTAAAGGGGACGGAGGAGTGTGGCTGGACATCTTCTGGAGTCTTTTCATGAGACTCTACAGATGGATGACAAGTGACCAAGGTAGAGGGAGGGGCTGAGAGAGAGAGAGAGAGAGAGAGAGAGAGAGAGAGAGACACAAAGAGATACATGCCATAAAACAAAGCCTGCGTCATGGCACATAAACACGATAAGGCAACCTTTTCACTGAGGGAGCTTATCGCGAGCTGGAGAAGAGCCATAATCCCATTCAGAGGGACAAAGAGTGCCGTTCGGCCGCGCGGATAAACCCAACGCTCCATGGGCTACGGAAAAGCAGCCGGACGAGGCCGCATCTGCGCGGCAACCTCTGCAACAAAGCCATTCAAAAGTAAAGAAAGAAAGAAATATTAAATGTATTTATTTGAATAAAGAGACAGTGGAAGACGTGTTGATTGAAACTGAGTTGTCCAAGTAGGAGCTCCTAAGATTAGGAGATCACACCTCATGTCTGTCTTCTCCAGCCCTGTCAAATGCATCTGGGATCACGGCTCATGAGACTAAACCTCCATTACTTTAATGCCCGTTTCTGTGCAGCTATTAAAAACAGCAGGGGTGGGAGTCCAGCGTGTGGGACCTCTGTCCACCCACAGTGCCAGTGCTGAGTAGCATCTATACATCACAGCACAACTTAATGAGACTCCACACAGACCGGCCAGCAAACTCCACCACAAAAAGAGGAACAAAACCGTGTGAAGTTTAAAACAGTCAGGCAAGACTGCCATTCACACTACACCAACAACAAATCACTAAAAATCTTATTACTCTTAGAATAAAGAATTAAGGAAATATTTGCTGTTAATGAGTCATTAAATGTGACTTTCTTTTATTAGGCTATATCTTATCTTGGCTAGACAACAGTAGAAAGGGGGCGGAGACAGAGCTGTGCACCGCTTGAGAGAGACTTTAGTAAATACGGGCCACACTGAAGCGGCTTTCCAAAAAGAACGAGGCGAAAACTAACAAGGCCAACAGTGTGACTGCAACTGTGGTGAGTAGAGTAGCAACCAGCAGGCAAGGAGGGAATGAGACAGTGGAGAGACACAGACAGGGTGTGGCAAGTCATCCAGAAGTTTGCCGACCAACACTGAGAAACAGCCCAAGATAAGTGCACAGGCCACAAACAAAAGAGAAGCAATAACAAAAGTGTTAAATGTCCATTTCAACAAGGGGCATCAAAAAACTATAACAAATGTTAGAAAGCTCCAATAGTGAGGCTGCAACTTCCCAAAATTATTACTGCTTTGAAAGCATCAAGAAATGGCACAGATGAGTTTTGTAAACACATCAAGTTATTTACCTTTGAGTGTATAAATCACTAGAGGTAACACCACCGTGTCCATAATCATTACAGGCGATTCCTGTCCCTGTACTCACACTTCCCAAATTGTCAGCTATGAACCATTAAATGAGCCAGGAGTGCTGCAAGTTAGAACTGCTCTCCCTCTCGCTCATCCACGCCCGACCAGAGACGTCACCCAAGTCTATGACACTCTGATCCCTCCAGAGCTGCCCCAATGCAGACACTGTGGTTAATGTAATCCCGTGGTGTGACAGACAGTACAACACCCTGCATGCGTTTTACCCCAAACACAAGTACTGCCTAAACCCCCTTCACAACACCCGGCACTTTCGCTGCTAACCTGCACCGGGCTCGTCCAAGAACTACAACTGGAGGTTTTGGGTGGGGAAAGGGGTCAGCCACTTACTCCAGAGTCCAAACCTTCGTTTTCTGGATGCCACTAGGCAGTGGTGCTTTCCAAACTACCAAAGCCTTCTGTGTTTCTCGGGTGAAACTCCACAGTACTGGACAGAGAGACCAAAAGCACCGTGCTGTGCTTTTGACCACTTACAAAGCAGCCAATACACCACAGAGGCATCAGAGACCGACGGAAACAGCAATGGGCCGAGGAACCAGATCATTTAACCCTTTGCTGTGTGATGCAAATCAAGCCTGGTTTGTCTCCGTTTCAAAATGTCCTAGTGGCCCACCAGGCGCTTGTCTCTGATCTCTACTGCCCCCTAGGTAAGTTCTGGCCATGGAGCTAGTCACCATGGTGACCACTTCAGCGCCAAAAGGTCTCGTCTTTATCCTCCCCCAGGCTAAAGACATGTCATTTAGTGTTGCCTCTTTGTTGGATTTTCATATGATACAATGCAGCTAATTTGGGCTTAATGTATTGTTTATTCAAGGTGCATGAGCACGTGTGTGTGTGTGTGTGTGTGTGTGTGTGTGTGTGAGCACCAACATTCAACGCCTTCAGTACTAATTTGATTAGGTCAAATTCCTGAGAAAGGCAGCACAACACACTGATGCCGATTCATCCAACACACCCGTCTTTTTGTTGCTTTCCTTATTTGGAAACCTTTTATGATACAGAAGCAAAAATAATGGCCAAGCAGTTGCAATTATTCACAACTACACTTACAAAAGTCGCCATTTCATGACTTTGAGACTGTATTCAAATCGTAGCATCAGGGGCCTAAATTTTGCAGAGCAGTCACGAGCAGACTAGCAACCAATATAATATTGACTTCATGCAAAGGCTGAAAACCAGACCCAGACTGCCATCTAGTGGCCCAACTAAAAACAGCCGTGTGAAGATTTTATGGAGTCGCTCTTGCAACAGTAAATCGATATAGTCATTTGTGGTATTAGACCAATTAAATGTTTTTCGTACAACTTCTAATATTAGTATACACCTTCCCTTGATAAAAAGCTCAAAGTAAAACCACAAACGGGTGATTATTACTGCTGAAACACTCCACCGCATACTTCTCACCAACAGGCTCGCTAATCTTTATTTTTGAACACTTGCTAGGATGATGAAAGCGATACAAAATATGATTAAAATTGTTTATATTGCAAAAACTGTTTACATTGTGAGGAATTACAAAAGGTATTTCCACTCTACTGTTTGCAGTTTACACAAAGGACGCAACCCACTTACAACGCACAGAAACACATTATCCATATAGATCATATATTTTCCCACATATCAAAATAGGTTAGCTGTAACTAGAGCAACGTGGACGTTTACACTAAATCCTAACCGTGAAGCGCCGTTCGTGCACGTAGAAGACGGAAAAGGGAACTGTAACCCTAGTCTACAGCAGCTCGGCCTCCTCACTTACACACCACGCAACACACTCTACACTGCATGGGACCGGGCTGCTCGTTTGATATGCTGATGCAGCGGGTTTAGGGGAGAAAAGCATGAGAAATTGCACCTCTATCTGTCTCAAACAGCTCGTTCCCGCGTGCTTCGATCCATGTGGCGAGGTTTATCACGTTTCAGCTTCATGCACACCGCGAACACCGGGAGAAACGGTCTACACACAGCGTCTCGTCAAACCTTCAGACGATAAAGCGTCAGGCTGAAGGTGCAGCCCGTCCTCCTCGCGTGAAGCGGCGCGCGGCCGCCGGGACGCCCGTCCCGTCACTTCTTCCACCGAGTGACGGAGGAAAGACGCGCGGCGAGGTTTGCACGTCCGGGACCGCATGAGCCGCACCAAAAGACGGGAAACACGTCACATATCGGGAGCGCGGGAACACGACGGCGGGGTTTGAATCGGCGCGCGCGACGGGCGTGGAACGACGTGAACGAGAGCGCGCACTTCAAAGCCTCCTCCAGCAAAAGAACCAAGAAGAGTCCAAAACCGCGAGCAAGGGACAGGACGTGGATGCGGCGTCGTCGAGCACGTGATCCTCCCTGCACGTTGCTGCGAGCTGCGAAGGAATAAAGCATAAATAAACAACAAACTAATATAAGAATAAAGTAGTGCCGGGATGCTGGCGCCACTGGGGCCCACACCGACCCCGCTGCATTAGTACCGAGCGGGCTGCAGCGCTTGCACGTTCACTCTTGGATGCTCACACACGTGATGAGGCCTCGTGTTTTCGCGACTGGTCTAGCCGATCTGTGACAGAAATGTAGCTACATGGGGTGCACCATGTTAGGGAGCAAAACGGGGATTGATATACACCATCGTCACGTGTGCTCTCCACAGCAGTAGCCGAACCAGCCTTCATATGTGCACAGGCCTCTCACGTCTTCATTGGGCCCATGCTCACTCGTTAGGCCTGTGTGCTAAATATTTCCCTCGACTCTCATATTGGAAGAAGCAGATGAGTCGCAATCACAGTAACATGGGTTGGTTTGTTACTGGCATGTACAACCGTCTGCAAATGAGGTTAAGAAAACGCACCTTTTCTTCGTGGAACGTCAGCTTTGGTGAAGATGGCACCAGAAAGGTTTATGATTATGGAAATGTCTCTCAAAATAGCCCACAATGACCTAAAGATCTGAACATTCTGCGTAACTGATAAATGATGACGCTGGTTTTATGGGACAGTGGTCTGTTTTTGTCTACTCTGAGACTTTTACTGACACTACAAACAGACCAGAAATAGCCCACCGTGTATTACTGAGGAATGCAGACCGTAAGTGTGATCTTGCCTTTGCGTTATTTCACATCTGACGTAAGTGATCTTGCCTTTGAGTTATTTCACATTTGACGTGACGTATGTAAGTGTGATCTTGCCTTTGTGGATGTTTTCCGGCTTGCTTGAACAACATTGCTCTTCTCCGAGGCCTCGACACGTTTGCACTGCGCTTGATAACGCAAAACGTTTTCCTCGTGTCATTCAGTACAGCGCCGTATGGGTCACACGTGCCACTTTGTGCGTGCGGAGCTCCACGCGCCATGGGACGCGTCACTTCCTGTGTGATGTAGCTATTTACTCTGCTGGAGGAGTAGACTGGGTCGCCACGTCTCCGCCTGCACGAACATGGTCTGGACCGGACTTTTCACGGACCGAACTTAACTTCTAAAGGCGCAGCGTTTGTTTGCAGGACGCGGGCGGAACAGACCCGAGCGTCGCGACCGTGTCCGACAGTTTCCAGGTCAGACGTAAGTAGCCTCTTCGCTCCTCACATCCGTGTAGGTGTCGCGTTATCTAGAAGCTTTTTAGCTCATTAAGTTTCTGAAGAGTTTGAGAGAATTTCCGCGTCGTTCAGCGACTCCGGATGCGTAAGGTTGAAGTAACGAAGCCTTCGTCCCTAACTTTGCTCTTTGGTGAAGTGTTTATCTCCGCTGTTAGAAGGCTGTGGGCCGTCATGTCTACGTGTACTGGCCTTTGACACCAGTTGGCGTCCCAGTCTCATGCTGGTTATTGATTCTGGTATCAGGGGCCCACAGCGCGAAGGCCAGGTTTGGCTCGCAGACGTCTTCGGATAAGGTGGTGTTTTATTGTGTATGCTGTTTTACTTTTCCGCTGCTGGTTCAGTCCTGTATACTGGTCTTTAAAGACAAGGCGTTCACAAATGTGTGGGCAGGGTGTTGCCAGCGTTTAAGACCAAATACAAACCTGACTGTTCGGAAACTGGTCTGGTTTGTTCTCTGCAGCGCAGCAAGTTTGGCTTTTTGCTCTTCGTCAAACACTCCTTACGTGAAACACTCCATGCTGCCCCCAAACCTTTTTTTTTTTTTTTTTTTTTTTTCGTACCTTTCCAACTTTTTAAATTTGAAACATTACTCAGTCACTTCTGTCTCCTTTCCTTCGCCCCCAGAGAAACGATGAGTGAAGTAGAGGAAGGCCAACCCGATGTGCCTGCGTACTTAAAGGACGAGCCCCCGACAGGTAATTCATGTTATTTCAGGTGTCCGTCATACTTGATATGGATGTAATTACATTAGAGAGCCACATGGTGGTGCCCTTGTGTCGTACAGACCTGTGGCAATTTACGACCATGATCATGGCTTTTCTTTGACATTGGTTGTCAGTTTTCTCACTTGCAGACATGTGAGCGCTGAGTAATGAAGGGCTAAAGTAGTTAAAACAGCTTTAGAACTTTCTGTATATCTCCTGCAGGACTACTTAAGGGCAGGAGTACATAAAGCTTATTTATTTTAGCAGAGAATACCTCTCAATCAACCTAATTTAACTTCTTATATAAAAGCAATGCCACAGGTACTGGAATGTCCATCTTGGGAAAGCCGTCCTTGCCTCATGGACGAGGTCCTCTCCAGTACCCGCGGTTGTTTAGACGTAGAGGCTGAGTTTAGGCACTGATCTCCAATGCCACCTGTTTGTTCTTAACAGATGGTACTTGAGTGTTTAAACGGTCTCTTGCCTGCAGACTGAGTGGCTGGCTGTGTATCTGAACGTTTAATTTCTTTTATTATCTGATCACTCAAGTTCTTCAGTGTTGTAGGTCCCTCTGTTTATGGCAGCAGGGAGATTACTAGAGATGTTGGCTGGCTTTCTGTGAATAATCTTTACGTTTTGATTGTTGTTGTTTGTCCTACAGATGTGAACAAGGACCACCCCCAGCCGCAGGCAGGCATGTTTTCAAGAGTGACTGGGGGGCTGTTCAGTGTCACCAAAGGAGCTGTTGGGGCCACTGTTGGTGGAGTGGCCTGGATTGGGGGGAAGAGTTTGGATCTCACTAAAACGGCTGTCTGCACGGTTGCATCTGTTCCTGCCGTGGGGGTGGGGTTAGTAAAAGGGGGCGTGTGTGCTGTGGCTGGAGGAGTGACTGCAGTTGGTTCAGCAGTCGTTAGTAAAGTTCCAATTGGAGGAGCCAAAAAAAAAGACAAGTCTGACTGAAGTTGTTGGTGATTTTCACTGGTGACTTGGTTTAATATTCCTCAGAATAAGTGTTGGGGCCTGGGCCAGGCGTGAGAGCCGACCTATGAGATGGTGACCCTGATATGCTGGAGCTTGCGTCTGCTTCTTAGAAGAGCACCTCTGTTTAGTTCCTCACCAGGAGTGAGTTCCATCCAATGCCAGAAATGTTTTGATATGTAGCCTGTAAATTCAGACAGTGTGAAAGGTTGTGTTTTTTTTTTTTGTTTTTTTTTTTTTTTTTCCCCTTCTTGAGTGAGAGACCACAGTAACAGTGATGTTCTACTACAGTGTGCCACATGTTGTGTTTTGAGACTAGAATCACACGCATTTGAGCCAGTGTCTTATTGCCACGTTACTGCAGGCCAAGTTCTGGATTAACATGGACATCACTTGGGTGCTGCAGAAGAAAATATCCCTCGAGTCTTGATGGCAGTGGACCTTGTTTAGTTTAATTCTGTTTGTGAGATTATTGCCTCTGGGGGTCCAAGATGAGCCGTACTGTGTTCTCATATCTTTGCTCCCTTCTCTGTCTGTCTACTGCTCTCTCCCTTTCTCTCATACACTCCCCTTCGCTCACACACACACACACACACACACACACACACACACACTCATTCTGCCGCCTGCAGTACAGGGAGAACTTGAGACTATACAGGCATGAGCTAATGTAGTGAATACAACAAAACAGCAGCTCAAAGTTCTGTTGTCCCTGAATGTTTGGTAGCAGTCTCTACAAAAGCAATAGGTGTGTTTGCATTGCTGTTTATAGAAATAAATGTATGTTTTTACTTCTAGTGGATAATGTCAGAAAAACACAAACTGTGGGTCATTGGTGGACCGTAGCCATGGATTGAAGGCTGTGTAAGGGTTGGGGTTGGTTATAGCAGTATTTCTTTTTCTTGTGGAAAGGTTCCTAGTGGTTGTCCACTTTTCGTCTTGTTCATTTCGCAGTTTGATGGCTTACATGGGCCAATGTTGAATGATTGTTGGGTTTTTGTTTTTGTTTTTTTAATTTGATTGATAAAGTTGGGGCGACCAGAGTTTAGATCACAATTCTATGGTAAATCTCCATTTTGCTACAACCAAAGAATGCAAATAGTCTGCTTCTCTCATCTGCATTAATGCAGGTTATTTGTATAATAAAAAATATATATATTCTCTTTAGTTTTTTTAGATTTTATCAATGTGTGTATTCATCTTATGAATATAGAAGTCTTGAAGTATTGTGATTTGAATAAAGAAATGAAGTATATCAGTGTTTTGTTCTCCCCCCCCGAGGTGGATTGTCTTTCTCAGTGGTTACCCCACACAGTTATGAGGGGTCAGAACGGTGCCCTAGCTGGTCAACAGCAGCTGTTTTTAATTGAGGTACAGTCCCAAGGTCATTTTGACATGAGCTCTATGCCAGACACTTTGAGGCTGGGGATGTGGGGGTGGAGTTATGGTAATGAGTGAGTTGGTGTGTGTTTTTTAAAAGGAAGAAGGCTGAATTTGAGGTCAAGTGCCATGGCTGTTCTCCAGAAAGATAAAATGGAGGTCAAAAAAGTTAAGAGAATTGCATGTAAGGGCACACAAAAATGATGGGTAGCAATCTGGAGCCTTTTGGACTTTTATTTTGCACTGCGTGATGAACAAGGTTATCCAGAAAGCTGCTTGATGAAGTGAGTGGCTGGGGTTTATAGACAGACACTGCACTTAGTTTGCAATATGAGAAAATACGAAAATTGTTCTTCAGTGATTTGTGTTCTGGATGGATCATGGGATTTTAATGTTAGTGCCTAATTATTTTACGCAGCTAGAAGGCTTTTATTATGCTTTTATTTTACTGTAGTTTTGTAGTATTCAGTCCTGTTACGCAAGTTGTTCCCTGATATCTGGATGTCATAATTCTTTAGCTAAAAACATGACGAATGTTCTATATCTGTTTCCAGCCAATAGCAAGACGGGCTTCAACCTTGAGTCACCCCGTCTGAATAACCGGTGACGGTGCATATGGTGAGGGGAACAAATAAAATGGTTTGGGCCTGTTTCCCCCCCCCCCCCCTCTTTTTTTTTTGTTCCCAAGCCCCTGATTCAACCAGCCTTTCAGCGACACTGTAATGAGACCACAGACTAACGCTCCGTGAGCACAATGCCTCATACTTCAAAGACCCGTCCTAAGTGGGCAAATTGTTAAAGAGGTGGGGAGAGTGCTCTCTTGAGCAGTAAGAACCAAACCTCTTACTTTGGCTGTGCTGGTCAGTGTTCTGTTAGTAACCCCGAAATAGCTCAGACCAGGAGGGGCGTGAGAGTTAGACAGTGTGTCTGCTAGTCTACGCAGTGCATAAACCTTCCTGGTACTGTCTTCATTTGAATAGTCTGCCAGCTCACAATGCCCTGCAGGTAGCAGCAGTATGATAACTTTGTAACCCCATCGAACTGAAAGTCACCTGCTAAAAAAAACCCCAGGAAATTGTATTCCTGTTAATCTCACGTCAGTCTAAGGAAAACAGCAGAGCTGGTTGGCAGGACGGGATATCGGCATCACACGACTCAAATCAGAAGAGTATAAGTGCATATTGACACTTTGGGCAGAACAAAGAAAGGCAGACTTGTTGAATTCAGACCTGTGGGAGATATTCTGAATGCTCCAAGATAAGAAACGCAACAGCACAGAAAGGGAGGGTGTACATCACCCGGAGAAGATACAACCCCTCATCGGCTCGTGCCTGGTACTTTTTGCTCACCACTGACTGGGGACATTTTTTTAAACATGCAATTGCTTACATGAGTTTCCGTAATTCAGTAATAACTAGTATATATATATATATATATATGTATATATATATATAAAATGATGCTTTAACCATAATGCAAGTAAATGCTCACAGTTCATGTGACTGATCCTTGTGTTGTGGATCAGCTACAGAACTACAGGACAGGTGTGTTTAGAATGACACAGCAGACATGGCACACCTGTGCAGGTGAGCATACTGAAGTCGGAGCCTCAGTTTGTATGCAGGCAGCTCTGTCACATAAGGTGTACAGCGGGACTGCAAATGTCTGTGCAGGAAATTGAGGAAACTATAAATTATTTACATGCTCACAATTTGATTAACTTGATTAATTTAATTAATTTGATTAATGGAGCCTGAAACAAGCAGCAGCAAAAAGCTTTTTTTTTTTTGCTTTTAAAATTTATGCCCAAAAGAGCAAGAAAGAATCAAAGCTCTGATCTTTTAATGAAACTCACTGAACGATTCTCATTGGGAAATATCTCGCAAAGACTGAGGTACTTCATTGCCCTGAAGAAATGATCTTACAAAGTTTAGATTGTGGACCCTTTATTTTTGAGTGCTGATTGTTTATAATAGCTCTATTTATGAGCCCAACCCATGGTTTGGAATATACAAAAAAGAGGAAAATGTCAGAAAGCCTGGCAGTGACGCTTATGTGCTTAAATAAAGATATTACCTTTATCTTTAAAGCCACAGTAGCTTAGGGTTCAATCAACCAATCAAGCTTATTGAACTCCCAAGCATGTAAACACATTTATACACCTACAATTGGTTTGGAATGAGAAATATCGATCTACCATGTTAAACATATAAATATTGCAGAATATGTCATTTAACACCATTGTTTATCAAAAGGAGGCACATTACCATGGACCTTTGGCAAAGCTGTTCATTCGAATGGTATATGTTCCCATTATGAACATGTTTTTGGAACAGATATCTTAGAAAAAGCAACATTGCTACCTGAATGAAAACATGAGAGTCAGTGCATGCAGAGTTTGTGATAAGAGCAGGGAAGAGAAAGATTAGTGTACAGCTCTCAGAAGGATGTGTGTGTGTGTTGTGGATGTCAGTTGTTGGGGTTTAATCAGAACAGAAGCTATTCAACAGCTCCACAATGACCAGGTCTAAACTACAGAGGACTCAGTCATTGTGGAGCTCTATAAAGAACTAGTGGATGAGGCAGAGAAAGCCTGCTATTGGCTGTATCTGTGGAGGAGAGCTAGACAAAGTTCGCTATTGGCTGTATCTGTGGAGGAGAGATGGAGAAAGCCCGCTATTGGCTGTATCTGTGTAGGTGATATAGAGAGAGCCCGCTATTGGCTGTATCTGTGTAGGTGATATAGAGAGAGCCCGCTATTGGCTGTATCTGTGTAGGTGAGATGGAGAGAGCCCGCTATTGGCTGTATCTGTGTAGGAGAGATGGAGAGAGCCCGCTATTGGCTGTATCTGTGTAGGTGAGATGGAGAGAGCCCGCTATTGGCTGTATCTGTGTAGGTGAGATGGAGAGAGCCCAGTATTGGCTGTATCTGTGTAGGTGAGATCGAGAGAGCCCGCTATTGGCTGTATCTGTGTAGGATCTGTGTAGGTGAGATAGAGAGAGCCCGCTATTGGCTGTATCTGTGTAGGTAAGATAGAGAGAGCCTGCTATTGGCTGTATCTGTGTAGGTGAGATAGAGAAAGCTCGCTATTGGCTGTATCTGTGGAGGAGAGATGGAGAGAGCCCGCTATTGGCTGTATCTGTGGAGGAGAGATGGAGAGAATGGGTATGGGGTTAAGGGATCAAAACATCAATGAACAGTGGTCAGCAGCTGACCCACAGGAACAAAATCCAAAGCAGGAAGCAATGCATGCATACCAACACTCACCCCTAGACCAACACTCACCTGTGGACCAGCACTCACCTGCATATCAACACTCACCTGTAGACCTGTCAGAATGTGGTTATATAGGCATAGGGAATAGGCTGGTGAGAGCGTCCAAGTGGTGTGATCAGGAGTCACTGGTCAAACTCTCTCATAACAGCAGCATCTGCAAAGATGTGGGAAACAAGTCAACACTGGCTTCTTGAAGTTGATGTGCTGGAAGCAGGAAAAATGGCAAGCATTAGAGAATTGCACCTGAATGTCTTTGACAAGGCTCAGATTGTGATGGCTAAGGGACTGGGTCAGAGTATCTCCAAAACAGCAGGTTGTTTAGTTTGTTTGGTTAGTACCTGTGAAAAGTGGCTCAAGGAAGGACGAGCAGTGAACCAATTTCAGGTTCATGGGCACTGGAGGCTTATTGTCGCATACGGGGAGGCCCATCCGATCTGAGGTAATACTTGCTATGTGTTAAGTTAATGTAATAAGTTGCTATGGCAGAAAGGTGCCAGACTACAGTGTACTGCAGCTTGCTGTGTCTGGTCTGCATTGTTGTATAGTGCTTGTAACAACATACATTGTCACTAAGCAGCTTTCAAAAATTAGATTTAGATCTCGAATGAAGCCAGAACAGCTAGTCCACGTTAAACTGTTGACATATAACTGATGAGCTGGTTTCAAAATAGAAAAAACTGTTTTGAGAATGGTTTATTTCTCCTGCCCCTGACCAAAATACTTCACAAGAAGAAAATATACGCAGACACCCAAAAGTATGTTTGTAAAAGTATTAAAACCCTTAATGACTTAGTTGGCCTAACACACCCTACAGTCCTTCCCCAACCACTTGACTCGGCTGAGACCGGTCTAGTGTTAATGTTCTGGATTATGTGGAACCCAGTACATGATGTTTAATTATACAACTACTAACCTCTGGAATTCTGTTCTGGAGAGTATTTGGAATGCAGGCTTTAAGGAGTTTTCCAGATTTGTTTAGTGAGGAATATTCACTCCTTTTTAAATTTGAATGGTGCCAGAGGTAGTGCAGAGTACGCAAAGCAGAAAAGGAATCTCTCACCTGCAGTGTATTTCTGCTTTTCACAAACATTGTTCTCCTCCTTCCCTCCTTTAAACAATATGTAAGTCAGCTCTTAACCAGGATCAAGACTCGCCAGACTCTGGTATTTAGTTTCAGCAACTGTGTTAATTATCTGTCAGGTTTTTACCGCTCTTCCTCGGTTAGTACGTTGACAGCAGAGTCTGCCCCTCGAGTGCAAGCTCTGGCTGAAGCTCTGATTAGTGCAGAACAAGGTACTGCAGCCCTGATGTGCTGCCCTGTGGATGCGTGATCACTGATCTCCATCAGCCGTGAGTGTAAACGACCTTCTGAATTGGTCCTCCACCACAGGATTAGTCAAGAGATCCACGTGGCAACTTCCAGTGGACACACAGTTCACCTTGCTTGGACGAATGGGTTTTCTGCTATAGTTCTGCCTGTCTGAGCTTGTGAGATGTTCAAATTTGCCATTACCAAAATGCCTGGATAACTTTCATTTGATGTCATATTATGTAGCAGGTACAGGGTCATTGAGAATTCTAAACTATGTTTGGTGTTTTTTCTCTAAAATTAGGCCAGATAGGTTAATTTATTCGTCATTAGGTACTCCTTCTGTACATTTCGATATCCTTTCACATAAAATCACAAAAGATGAAAAGTCATCTTTGACAACAGCTACAACCTGATCACAAAGTTCTGAATTTATGTGCCACTACTGAAGTAGCAAATGATGAGGTTGATAGGTTTACTTCTGTACTGCAAAGATATGTTTTTATGGTATAAAAACATATGGTATAACAAATATATAAAATATTCGTTTACCTGATAAAAGCTCTGCCAAACAATTCCATAACTTATTTATTTTTATTTATTCCTACTGAGCTCAGTGATATTCCATCTATACGTGACCAATCAGCATGTCCCTTGGAAACGGAGGTGTGCCTCATTAGTCTATATTGTCTATATAGTCTATCATTTTATCAGGTTCTGCCTGTGTCTTTACTGGATTCTGCCTGTATCTTTACTGGATTCTGCCTGTGTTTTTACTGGGTTCTGCCTGTGTCTTCACTGGTTCTGCCTGTGTCTTCACTGGATTCTGCCTGTGTCTTTACTGGATTCTGCCTGTGTCTTTACTGGATTCTGCCTGTGTCTTTACTGGGTTCTGCCTGTGTCTTTACTGGATTCTGCCTGTATCTTTACTGGATTCTGCCTGTGTTTTTACTGGGTTCTGCCTGTGTCTTCACTGGATTCTGCCTGTGTCTTTACTGGATTCTGCCTGTGTCTTTACTGGGTTCTGCCTGTGTCTTCACTGGTTCTGCCTGTGTCTTCACTGGGTTCTGCCTGTGTCTTCACTGGTTCTTCCTGTGTCTTTACTGGATTCTGCCCGTGTCTTCACTCAGTTCTCAGGTGATCTGCCCACACATAATCCTGCCCATAACCCCCAATGTTTCGCAATCTTTTGACTAAACACTACAGTAACTAAAGTTATGTATTATAGTTTTCATATGGCTTTAGTGACCAGCTGTTATAAAGACTGACTGTCATTTCATTAGGTGTCTTGCCCATGAATATATGTGCATCCATGCTTATAAAGTAGTCACTTCTTAAGCACAAATCTGAGTGTAAATATTGACACGAGATCTTGTTAAGGCACATTAGTACCTTGATTGATTAAGATTCTTTCATTAAAATATTTCATCCTGACACATTTAAAGCTCCATGGAAGAGAGACAGCTGTGAGGTAAGGCTTTCAGATGAGCTGGACCTGCAGTAACTATACAATATGAATAAGATCTGATGGGGAGCCATTTCTCTTTAATGTACTTTCAGGTTTTCTGAACACTAATATAAAACTGTGCATTGTTTCTATAAGAAGATTTTTTTTTTTAGCACAAAGTCATACACATGCCCATGAAAACTGTAGAGAATTGTCACGGGGCTGGTAGTCCTCCCGTACCTTAGTCAAGGACAAATACAGGAGGACTCTGTCACTCTTAGCTTTGACTTTAAAAGCCCTCTCATAAACACACGCATTTGGTAATGTGTCAGTCTAGATAAGCCAATAAACCTCCTGTGATTTATTTACTTCAAAGCCATTAGAGACATTGCTCTTCACAGAGGAACCACAAAGAAACACTCCATGGAGACAAGCATGAAGGTGTCAATGGGTGACACGGAGCTCCGTCCATAACCCTGCAGAACGTCTCTGAAGGTCCGCTGGTCCTGCGCAGAATCATCACATTTTAAATCTTGTTATTAGAATTATTGGCTTGCATCAATGTGATTTGCTTTAAAAAGCAGATGCTTGTCTCTGTGACTTTAATGCATGCACACCTGGCCAGAGGAGGATGGCCCCCCTCTGAATCTTGGTTCCTCTCAAGGTTTCTTCCTCGTGCTCTAGGGAGTTTTTCCTCACCACTGACGCCCTTGGCTCACTCACTGGGGGCTTGGACTTGGACATTTGTAAAGCTGCTTTGTGACAACATCTATTGTAAAAACCACTATAGAAATAAAATTTGATTTGGTTTGACAATTTTCTGAGTTTACCTGTGTGGTAAAATAGTCTGAAAGCACAGATTAGCTGTTAACCTTGTAACTGATGGCACCCCTTTGGAACTGAATGGCATGAGATTGCAAAACTTGACTTTCAGTTAATATTTCTCATGTTTCTAAAGAAGGACAAATGAAAATAAGGCTATTATACACAAGCTTTGAGTCAACTCCAACTGACAGCTGCTGTTTGCAGAGTGTTCCTGACTCTGGCAGATTAAAATTCTTGTGTGACATTGGCGCATGTGTCTTGAAAAGCACAGATTATTAACGTAGGATGGGGAGCCCAGTCCAGGTTAACAAGGCTGGAAACTCCACACTTGCAAGGTTCCAGACAGGGAACGGGGGTCTGCTAGGTCCCACGGCCCCATCAGGTAGGGAAATGAGTTAGAGTTTGCACTAATTAAATGTGCCATATGTCGTCACTACTCTCTGGCTCCCAGGACAGATGCTCTGGGAAACTGTCATCAGTTGGACTGAGGCGCATGCTAAGCAGGCAGGCAAAACTGGGCGTGTAGCGCAGGTGATGAGCGCGTGCTTGTGGTTTCAGAATTGTGCGGGAGCGCGCGGGCGGCCTTGCGGACGACATTACTGGAGTTCTCTATACTGCTGTGCGCGCATGTGAAACGTGTGCAGTGTGGTGAAACCCACACTGATAAGGCAGCTCCATATTTATGGTTCACGTTCACGGCTGTTTTGATCGAGCGGCATAAAAAAGCACTTTTTAATGTAATGCTTCTTGGTCCCAATTGTTTTTCCAACTTACTTTGAAAGCAACCCAGCCAAAGTCATCGTCTCAGAGGTTTTTAGTTATCTTTTTTGGGGACTAATTAAACACGCATTTGAGTACACAAACATCAGTCATGTCTGTCTCTGCAGCTCAGGAAGACACCCGGAAGCTTTCGCTGGGCCGAAGCTAAATTCGACCGTGCTCTCGTACAAAAGGAGGGTTTCTCAGTTAATAAATCACCAGACTCGAGCAGTGTTTTAGGCAGTTCAGTCACCGGGGTATTACGTCTGATACGTTATGGCCAGAGGGAACTAGCTGAACTGATTCGAACAAGCCTTGATTATCAATATATTCTTAAACGAAAATGCCAAATGCTAAAAAAAATATGTTTGAATTTAAAGTCTGCCCTCTAAGTAAGTGCGCGCGCGCGCGTGCGCGTGTGTGTGTGTGCGCTGCGACATAACTGGACAGGCAGCGACTGGGAAACTTACGATTCCAGCCCTGTCAATCGGGGCTTACGCTATGCATCTAGAATTCACGAAGGAATACTTGAACTTAATAGCCCTCTCCATCCAGCGGAAATGCTGCTTAACACATCCTGACATTCATTTATGTCCCTGCTATTCATAAATGTTTCGTCCAGGCGGACAAATTGTACAAATTGTTCTACAAACTGATCTTTCAAACATCACTCACACACACATACACACACACACACACACACACACACACACACTATATATATATATATATATATATATATATATATATATATATATATATGTGTGTGTGTGTGTGTGTGTGTGTGTGTGTGTGTGTGTGTGTGTGTGTGTGTGTGTGTGAGTGATGTTTGAAAGATCAGTTTGAAAGATAGACGTAAACAAACAAATTGCGTCATTCTGCGTCACGAAGATTCCAAGAAGTAATCTCAGTGTACTGTAGTAAAAGATGTAGACGTAGTCAAAATTGCAATGAAGTGCACTAGGAGAGTGCTTATAATGAAGTATATCGCTTCATTGTCTCACTAAAACAGCGTACGTCAGTCCAACAGGACATCATTACATCGTATCGCTCCTGATATCAGCGATCTTGTATTTGGAGTTAATGGGCTCTCTTATCAGACTGTGGATCATTTTTAGACCGCGCGCGGCATAGTGTCGTTCACCGACAAGTTGACATCAAAACCCGCATTTGCCGCCAGGCTGTCTGATTGATTCTGGAGCTGGCTGAACGGCCACTGATTCGGTGTGGAAAACATTCCTCCGTGTCCATCAGAACAGAGTGCCCTCATTATGTTTATGGAATGAGATTACGCTGACACAGAAAAATGGACTGCCTGTTGAGGGGCAGGTCATGTATTACAATCACTGGTTGTATCTGATTGGATGGCTACTTGAACCAAAGTTGCATGGCTGGATTCAAGGGCAAAATAAAAGCCCAGCTGGAGAAAGGATCAAAGGGTACAGATGTGCAGGATTCCACTTTAGACTCGTGTGAAAGTCTTATTTTTAACACGCTAGTGCCACTCCTGCCTGGGGTGCATGTCTGAAGCTGTTATGACAATAGAAAACTGACAGAGTGTTTGAAAATACACCAATATAAAAAAAAATGGAAGTCTAAAGAAAAGATGTATTTTCTGCAGTTGTGAACTTGGTTAAGTTATTCCACAGAACAGTTAGTTTGTCCTAAATGTAAATGCAGATGAACACATGATTTCTGCTTTATTTTATTTTCTTATTGTAGGGGTAAATACAGCTCACAGACCAACCTCACTGAAACTGGGAGTCATTTTTACTGTGTGCTAAGTGACAAGTTTAAGACTCCTCAGATGGAGGCCGTACAGAATTCGCCGTGCGACCCCGGACAGATCTGATGTGTCTGAAGACAAAGAGGGAGAATAAAACATTATTTTCCAACAGACACTGTACTCGGTCTGGTGGAAGGCCAATAGCAGTTCGTCTAGGTTTGTCAACTCTTGCTCTTGGTGGGGCACATGGTGGTCCAAGTGGCTTCAGTTACCGTCTTGGAGCAAAGAAACAAAGGGTAGCTATATAACACCTTGCTTGTCATCATCTGCTGTCATTCTTTACAGCATTTCCCAGGTTGTCTTGGCTTTTTTGTATCATTGTCCTCATCTGCATTAAGCAATAATAATCTTAATAATAACAAGAATACCAGATCATGGTTAACAGAGTGTCTATTGCAGTACAAGCCATTTTTCAGTGTAGGGTTTGTTAATGCTATTTTTAAACACTAAAATTAATGGAATTTTTAGCACGAATGACAAAAATGATATAGAAATTATGCAAAAATTAATCAGTTGTTCTGTTCTTTCAGCAGAGCACAGCAGGACCAAGCATGGCCTTCCACAGTATTCAAGCTGCCAAGCACACTGGGTTTACGGTGTCATGTGGTTTTCACACATTAACATCTGCTCAATGGAAAATGCACTTAAACACTCGCTTGATTAAAGGGTTCAGTTTTACTTATATATATATTTTAAATCTAAAGTGTAGGAAGGGTCACAAACTAAGCATCTGCTGATATGAATCATTGTAATTATACAGGAAGTCAACCTTCTAAAATTATTATTATTTTTTTTGGTTTCAAATGTCTCTTATCAAGGCATCATGCAACAGTAATGGCACTACAGTTCATCTTGCTGATTACCATCCACCATGCATAACTGTAGGCAACGTGCTGGCGCTGCTATTCCCTCTGTATCCCTCCTGTGAAGCCTGTCCCTTTATTAGTGCTTAAACACACTGACACACAGAAAGAGTTCAGGATGGAATTTTATGATGCCTGTTACTTCCTGTTGTATCATGGCTAATAAGTCCTTGCAGAGTGAGGGAGACGGGTGTGTCCGCAGAGTGAGGGAGACGGGTGTGTCCGCAGACTGAGGGAGACGGGTGTGTCCGCAGAGTGAGGGAGACGGGTGTGTCCGCAGAGTGAGGGAGACGGGTGTGTCCGCAAACTGAGGGAGACGGGTGTGTCCGCAGACTGAGGGAGACGGGTGTGTCCGCAGACTGAGGGAGACGGGTGTGTCCGCAGAGTGAGGGAGACGGGTGTGTCCGCAGAGTGAGGGAGACGGGTGTGTCCGCAGAGTGAGGGAGACGGGTCTGTCCGCAGACTGAGGGAGACGGGTGTGTCCGCAGACTGAGGGAGACGGGTGTGTCCGCAGACTGAGGGAGACGGGTGTGTCCGCAGAGTGAGGGAGACGGGTGTGTCTGTGGTTTAGCTTCATTGACTAGTGCCATTACACTCACCAGTGTGTATGCAGTACCAGGTTGCTAGTACCAGGTTGGACCCCGTTTTGCCTTCAGTACTGCCTTAAATCTTCATGGCAAAGATTCAGTAAGGTGCTGGAATGTTCTTCAGAGTATTTGGTCCATACTGACATGATCACATCACACAATTGATGCAGATTTGTCAGCTGTACATCAATGAGGAGAAACTTCCATTCCACCACATCCCAGAGGTGCTCCACTGGACTGAGATCTGGTGACTGTGGAGGGCATCTGAGTACAGTGAACTCATTGTCATGTTCATGTAACCAGTTTGAGATGATCTGAGTTTTGTGACATTGTGCATTATCCTGCTGGAAGTGGCCATCAGAAGATGGATACACTGAGTCCAGCAATCCTCAGGTAGGCTGTGGCATTTAAATGATGCTCATTTGGTATTAAGGGAGCCAAAGTGTGCCAAGAAAATCTCCCCACACCATCACTGCACCACCACCAGCCTGAACTGTAGATACAAGGCAGGATGGATTTATGCTTTCATGTTGTTTACCCCAAATTCTGACCCTACCATTCTGAATATCACAGCAGAAATCACAACTCATCAGACCAGGCAGATTTTATCTAAAATCTTTTAAATTTTGTCAAATTTTTTTTCTTAGCTGACAGGAGTGGTGTCCCGTGTGGTCTTCTGCTGCTGTAGTCCGTCAGCTTCAGTGTTTGATGCTCTTCTGTAAATCTCGGGTGTAGCGAGTGGTTGTTTGAGTTACTGTTGCTTTTCTATCCGCTTGATGCAGTCTGGCCATTCTCCTGTGACCTCTGACATCAGCAAGGCAGTTTGGCCCAGAGAATTACCACTCACTAGTCATTTTTTATTTCTCTGACCATTCTCTGTAAACACTAGAGATGGCTGTGTGTGAAAGTCCCAGTAGATCAGCAGATTCTGAAGGACTCAGACCACTTAAATCACCTTTCCTCACCATTCTGAGGCTCAGTTTAAACTTCAGCTGGTCATCTTGTCCGTGTCTACATGCTTAAATGCACTGAGTTGCTGCCATGTGATTGGCTGATTTAGATATTTGCATTAATGAGCAGTTGAACAGGTGTACCTTATAAAGTGGCCAGTGAATGTATCTCATATATACTTTTTAAGCACTACATTATTTGGAGACGCTATCATGAGAAATATTTGTGTGCGCCTGTGTGTGTGTTTGATCGTGTCCTCTGTGTACTCAGAATCTCAGTGGCATTCAGTATTTGAAGACTGAAGTTTAGTATAGTTTAGTACTGAAGTTTAGTATCTTCAACTAAACTTAAATTCCAAATGTTAAGTCCTGCGCAGTCCTCAGCCAGATATAGAAAACAGACAAAAGTACGTGATCTCTCTAATACAAGCTCTAATATTGCTCCGACAACATCATTTATATATTTCTTTATATGTAACAGGGGCTTCATATGAATTTCTGCTGCATGCATAAATTCTGTCTAAAATAATCTTCCTTTGGCCACAATCTAAAATGAGAACTCAAGCAATATTTTTTCCTCTCGCAACATCCTGCATGTAGCCTTTCTTTAAGTGCTCCTTTTAAAAGGGGAGGTTTGTGTTGTGGAGGTCAAGGTAGATTTCTGTCATGTTGTGCTGCTCATATTGGCAAGGGGGTATCTGCTATATACACACAGACATGCACACATCAAACCACAGTCACCCTTATATAAACACACACACACTCACACACACACACACACACACACACACACACACACACACACACACACACACACACAGAGTTTCTTCTCATAATTCACTATCTCTGCATTGGATCTGTTCAGAACTGAGCTCTGTCTTCTTTCATCCTCTTTATGTCTAAATCTGTCAGCGTGGGATGGGCGGGGGTGTGTGGATCCTGGCTGCATGGGACAGCAGATTAGCTGTGAGGTTGACTCAGACTTCTCCAGCTTTGAGTGTCAGAGTGGGATGGAGAAGTCAGTGAAATGCATCTTCAAGGGTGTCATAAACTCCGCTTTATTGCCGGTTTGTGTTGCCTCGCAGATTAAGTTCAAAGAGAGATGGTTCCTCTGCTCTTTCTGTATTTAATCCCAGCTCTATTGAGTTTCCTCTGTGCATATAACCACAGACCAGTGTGAGTTAGGAGACTCAGGGAAAAGACCGACCCTGTAGAGGTGACTGCTGAGCTGCCTTAGTCCTCCGAGCTGTGTGAGTATTTGCACCGCTTTCATCTAATTTACTTACAATGCATGGATTTTTGTAACTCTTGTAAACAATTTGAATGAACAGTAAACAAATGAAAAGAAACATCAACCGCTCCTCAGTTCGTCTCCGCTTGGTCACAGAACGCTGTTGTAGGCTTTAGTGACCAAAGACGTGACAGTACTGTTGCTTTTCTTTTCTGAACTTTTTTTTAACCATCATTTATTAGTGCAACATCTAAGTAAAACCATTTTGTTGGCAATATCATGTATGACCATAAAACATTTCAGCCAACTTTGATGATTCTAATTGTAATGTCAAGTATTTATGTTCTTAAGACAAGAGTGTATTTGTGACACCATTCTAGTAATCTAGTATTCTAGTAATCTAGTAATCTAGTAATCTAGTATTCTAGTAATCTAGTAATCTAGTAATCTCCTGTTTGACTGTTCTATCTGAAACTGAGGGGGGAGGAGCAAGAAGGCACATGCACAAAGGAGGAATCACGCAAAAGAGCACACCGTCTCAGAAAAACAAAACATGCTCACAGAAAATAGCACGGAGACACAGAGACACAGAGACACGGAGACACAGGAGACATGTAGACACAGAGACACTGGAGAGACAGGAGACATGTAGACACAGAGACACGGAGACACAGGAGACATGTAGACACAGAGACACTGGAGAGACAGGAGACATGTAGACACAGAGACACTGGAGAGACAGGAGACATGTAGACACAGAGACACTGGAGAGACAGGAGACATGTAGACCCAGAGACACTGGAGAGACAGGAGACATGTAGACACAGAGACACTGGAGAGACAGGAGACATGTAGACACAGAGACACTGGAGAGACAGGAGACATGTAGACACAGAGACACTGGAGAGACAGGAGACATGTAGACACAGAGACACTGGAGAGACAGGAGACATGTAGACACAGTGTGTGTGTGTGTGTGTGTGTGTGTGTGTGTGTGTGTGTGTATGGCCTATGACACCATGACACTATCTTAATGTCTGTTGACTGTAATCTGCTGCTGTAGCCTAATGGGTGATGTATGTTATTATATATAATTATTAAAATGTTTTTCAGACAATATTTTGATATTTTCTTACTAAATGTAGTTTTATTTTCATTTTTATGGTTCACCAGAGTAATCCATTATGAAAGTTTTGAATAATGTTTTGAAATTATTTGATAGATTTATGCTTCAAATATTTTAATGCTCAAATCATTATGACAGTAACAATCTTTATCATTTAAAAGATAGTCCATTCCTTCTATCTTATCTTCATTGTAAATCTCTAATAGTTTTTCAGTCTAAAATCCATAAATGCCACAGGTGTTGCTTTTTAGTTTCCTCTGTATTGCAGTATCCAGTTTTCTTATCCTTAGTTGACTCCCAGTGTAACTACCAGACATACGAAACAGCAAACCTCAGCCCACACATGACGAAAAGGCATCAATGTTTATGCTCTTAGCCTACAGGAAGTGAACACAGGCCCAGAAAGGCCACGCGTCTGCTGAAAGTCTCAGTCTGAACACACTCTTTACAATCCCTGTATAACGCACAGTAGTGAACACACTCTTACATTCCCTGTATACCCCACAGTAGTGAACACACTCTTACACTCCCTGTATACCCCACAGTAGTGAACACACTCTTACACTCCCCGTATACCCCACAGTAGTGAACACACTCTTACACTCCCCCGTATACTGCATAGTAGTGAACACACTCTTTACACTCCCCGTATAACGCACAGTAGTGAACACTCTTACATTCCCCCGTATACTGCACAGTAGTGAACACACTCTTACACTCCCCGTATACCCCACAGCAGTGAACACACTTGTTACACTCTCTGTATACTGCACAGCAGCACCACAGACCAACACCAAAAACTCACAGTTATTATTTTAATAGACATACATATTAAGAAATGCATCAAATAAAAACAATATTGGGAGATAGACCCCTTGCGTTTCTTTAATGGATTCTTCTTAAAATATCCACACTGTAGCTGAGAAGTCATTAATCTATGAGGAACCTTTCTTAAAATATATACACATCTTTGCAGTGGAGGTTTATACCCGAGACAAGGCACTGCAGCATATCATTCCACGTTTATTGTAAAATCAGGTATATTTAAGATTACTATTCATACATTCTGACTGAAATATGTAACAGTAACATTACAGCTGACGGATGATGATGTTAAGAGAATGGAGATGTGCACATCCAGACAGAAGGTCATTCTCACCATACATCTGAGACTCTGCAATTATTAAATAAGCAAACGTGTTTATCAGCGAACTGCTGCAGATTACCCCTGGACTGGAATAAAACTGACCTATTTTATTCAGGGTTTTTTTTTTTTTTGGAAAGTGTCAGCAACATATCAGTGGAGATAAAACTTTTTATGCATCAAATTTTGTTCGCCATAAAAACGGTGCTACTTTCTGAGGATAAGGTAGTTAGCCCAGTGCTAGTACCTTAGAAATATAGAGAGATTTATGTACATTCCTTTCCTAGATGCCTTTCATGCTCAGGCAGCATCAAAGTAGCAGACCATTCACCTAAGGAGACATCTGTTACAATAAAAAATACAGCTGCAAGCATCAATAAAGGGGTGAAAGCATGTTTGCAAAGCTCAGGGCATATAGATCAGTGTCCACCCTTAAGGAACAGGGATGCACAGTCGTCAGACTCTGTTACCTCCTGATAATGTGTTTGCGTGAACTCCCTGTACACATTTAAAGAAGACATGCCTCAGTGATGAGGTTTACTGCCTCATGGTCAGAGTGAGTAATTAATTACGCGTGTCCATGAATCTTTGGAAGAATGTGCCATGGCAATAATACATTTATGTTTTGTATAGAACATTTATCATTTACAGTACTAAACTTTATATTTTCAAAATGCATTTAGTAGGTGTTCAAAAATGGGAATTGGACCTCTGATGTGGCTGTTGGTATTCACAGCAACCTCGACAAGTTGAACTAAAGGAAATGCTATTAATCACAGTACCTAAATGACTGTATTTTTTAGTGTTAATGTCTGGTTGAATGCAGAGTTACAGGATGAAAGCACAACTTGGCGTGTGTCCTTGGTTTACCTGAATATGTTTAAAATCAAACAAACTCATATTGATTTAATCAGTAGGTTGCAGTCATAATATACCAAAAATGCAACTTTTTTGATAATTATTTAGTTTCACATCATTCAGTTGTCTTGTCAGTTGTCCAGTGCTAAGCCTAATGGCTGCCATGTTTTGGCAGATATGACATGAAAACCCCGATAATAGATCAGACACTGATGCCAACGTTTTTTTTTAATTTTATTTATTTTTAATTTTTTTGTTGTTGTAGTGACCCCTGTTGAACTATGCTGGTCTGGTTTGGCTGGCAAACGCAAAATCATCTGCACAGTCAAAAGTATGTTTTGCATATTATGCAAATTAGCTAAGATGAGTGGGTGGAGCTTAGTGATTCTATTAAACTATTTTTTAATTGTCTAGAGCCAAGAAATCAGAATTTGCAAGAATTTTGTCTCCAGGTGACAGTCTGACTGCCCTTTGCCGAGTTTCATCTAACTGATTAGGGCTGCTTTTGGAGACAGCTATGTGCGATCCAAAGCAAAATAAAATAAAAATAGCCTCCTCTGTTTAGATTGAATGTACATGTACTGGAAGCATTCACTGACATTTGCATACCATAGTTTGTACAAATATTTATGTTTTGAGGAGTACTGAATTTTAGTGGTACCAATTTTGTGAGTATTTTGCAAATGGCCTAGGGCTAATTTGCAAGCTGTATCTATCAATCAACATCAGCAAAGCAATAGGACTTTTTAAAGTGATTTCTTTTACCAATGTAGTCAGGCTCACTGAACTGCATAAAACATGAGCAGATTTTTCTCCATATGTTAATTATTTGGAGAGATATTTGAATTCAAGATCATTTTTATGATAATCACCACTGTAGTTTTCCCTGAGGCCAATTCCTACCAAACCAAACAATTCAAAAGCATATGGCACACGGAGCACAAGGAACCAAAGATAAATAGAGGTAAACAAGGGAGACTCCCAAGGCACAAAACCGCAAAAGTCCATTAACAGCCGGGTGGGAGCTGGGTGGGAAGAGGGACGACACCAGGAGAAGGTAACTGGATGGAGTAATTGGAGGGGTGAGACAGGGAAAGGACGAGGAACTGGACCCATAAAACAGGGCCTGGCTACATAGACAAAGGGACGGAAACACTGAAACAGAAATGGGACCATAAATAACGGGACAGGAGAAGACAGACACTGATGACGTCACAGCCAAAGGTTACATTTCTGAATGCACAGGGAACTTGTGAGCAGAAAACATGGTTGGCGCATGTTGGACAGCAGGATGCTTCATGGCAGCAGGTCTGGAGGCATCAGACCCACAAAACTGAGCTTGCATAACCTGAAATATCCATCAGTATTGTAGCTTCCTCTATGTCCATATAGCATATTATGTCCATTCAGCAGTATATCCATTCAGCAGTATGTCCATTCAGTAGTATGCCCGTTCAGTAGTATGCCTGTTCTGCACCTTCCCCTGAGGTCAGTTCTTAAGAATAATCCTTGACCACATTAGGAGGAGAGGGGCAAGTTAAGTACTGAAAATCTTGACCTGCAAAAATCAAGCCCTCACAGGAACATTCCCTAATGTACTTGCCTGGAGTTTCCATCGACAAGAGTAAAACTAAGCACTTACTGGACAGGTAAACTACTACTGTGACACCTGCCTGATACTCTAGTCCTTTAAACCATTTATTTTACTTCACTATTTTATTAAGATTTTATATATATATATATATATATATATATATATACACACAAATATACACACAGACACACACACACACACACACACACACTATTCTGTAGACTTTATATCCATTTTTACTATTTCATTTACTGTTATTTACTGTTATTTGTGTATGTTCCTCCCTTGCAGTGGTGTCCTAGAATACTGAAAAAAACAAAAACAATTTGCTTAAGTTCAGTAATCAACTTTCCTTCAAATATTAGTTGACAAATCGTTCTGAGATTGTGCTGTCCATCAGTCTGGTGCCCCTTTATTATAGGGTTATCAGTAAAGATGGTTTTTCACTTAACAGTAAGAATTTACCCACCCTGTCCTGTGCACTGTATGCAAAACACAATTGCAAGACAAGAACACAAACATTTCTAAAATATTCTAGGTTCCACTAAACGGAGTGTCAGGTTCCTTAGCTCTGTCACGGATTCCACATTTCTGTAGCCCATCAAGGCAAAGGACGTTCCACAAAGATTCTGCATAGTCTTAACAATGTCAAAGCCCAGTCGCAGTCTCCAGCTCTGCAGAGTGGCTTTTGAGTCTCTGCTCGTGGAGAACTTGTTATTCGACTTTTTAGTGGAGTTGGTGTTCTGAGCAATCCATGTGAGAACTTTTGTGTCTAAATCCAAGCCCAGGAATCTGTAGATCTCTCTGGCTTTGACTTCAGGATTAAGTGCCAGATCTTCATAGCGCACCAGTAGATAACGGCCACTCAGCCACCCTGGGCTCTGTAGGCCAGTCAGCACGGAGTACTCCATGTCCTTGCACATTCTGTCGATCACCGACAAATCCATGTAATGCGGCTGCTTGTTGGTGGCGTTCCAGATCTTCCAGGCGCGATACTGGTTAGTGAAGGTAGCCATGCGTGAGGCCAGGATGGCTCTGGGGTCTCTGACCAGATGGACAATCTTCAGGTCTAAACGTGGATCCTCTATCAGGGTGCGGAGGTCTTTGATCAAGGGGATCCGGACTGTCTTAATGGCCACGTGGCTGCGGGACTGGCAGGCCAGGGAGGCCAAGGTGAGGTTCAAGGGTTGGCACTTTTGGTTACACCAGACCTCTTCCGGTTTCCTTTCCCGATTCTTCTTGCTGGCCCCCAGGCAGACGGGAGGTGAGCAAAGAGCATGACTGGAGCTCCTGCGGAAGAACGAGGTGGTCGTGTGATTCTGCGGCTTAGGTTGGATGTAGTCCTCCATGAAGTTGAGGTTGCAGGTGTAGAGGTTGAGGAGGAGATCTCGGTAGGCTCCCAGCAGAGCTCTACCCCAGGCTTCTTGGTGCAGAGTGCTGACATCAATGAAGATCTGCTGGACATGGTAAAGTGGCTCAAACATGTAGAAGATCTTTGGGTGCTGGTTAAACAGCTGACCAGTGAAGGAAGAGCCACTCCGCGTTTGTGAGAAGAGAAGGATGTGCTTCTGGGAAGTGGCAGTCTTGCCCTTTGTGAGTGTGGAATTGTTCTTGCAGAAGGACTTCTGAATTTGATCTGGGAAACAGGAACAAGTCAGAGACAGTCAAATACCAAGTGCTCATCTGGGCCACACAGGAATCACAGAACAGCCGATTGCCTTGACGAACGCGAGGCAGGATGTATGTGCTGAGTGTTTGTTAGGGCAAACCAATGAGCAGTGGTGTCAGAACACAGGCAGATAGAGTAATTATCAAAAAATCAAAGATGTGGTTGAAACTGGATAGAATGGCTGACTAGGAAAGAATGCCCAGAAAAGCAGGACCTGAGTATAAATGCAGTCCATCATATTCAGTTGTTTTGATTGCAATATCTATAGATAGTAAACATGTCAAACAGACTTGATTAACAAAAAAAACCCTCTTAACTGTCCCTCAACAAAAATGCCACTTTGTTTTTTAAAGAGACAATCATGGCAAAATGTGAAATATCTGAAAAAAACAGAAAGGTGGTAATATTCTTGAACACCCAGCTGATGCAGAAAAACAGATGTTTCACTGTGTTTGGTTTTACATTTAAAATGAACAATCTCTAAATACAGTACAGAAGGAGAGTGATAACATGTAATTACAACTGATTAGGAGGTGACTGCGACTGGGACATTGGGGTGTGTTAGGAGCAACCTGCTGTAAACGCAAACAGTTTCTCGATGAGTCCAGACTGCTGCAGGAAAAATGCTTGTTGAGACCAGACTACGGCAGGTAAAATGTGGGATAATTGAGAAATGACTTTGCGTTTTTCTGTTTCATCTGTTCCCTGTGAAGGGGAGGGAACGTCTGCTCATGTCTCACTGCCGAGCAGGGAGCGTTTGTTTCTTTACAAAGATAATCAAAGTCAGTGAAGACACTTCTGATGCGGCACCCTGTGAAGATTTTGGGATTATTTTAAGCAGCGCCTTTCAAAGACTCCCAAACCGTGTTAGTGTGGAGGCTGAAACACAAGCGTGCCATTTATCAATCAGCTGTCACTAGTGGCAGAAATGACAACATACAGCAAACTAGTACAAGAGAATTTGTTTATGAGGAAAAAGACCTGCCCTCTACTGGTAGATACCCCACACTGGCATCATCTAGAACAAGAGCTTCCAACTCCAGTCCTGGGGTGCCACTGCGCTGCAGTTTCAGGTGTACGGTGCTCTAGCACACCTGATCCAGTTCTTCATTTGATTATGAATCCCTGTAGCAGCTGTGCTGGAACCAGGAAAACCGATGTAAATGTTACTCTAAATATAATAATAATAATTAGTAGTAGTAGTACTATTATCAGTAGTAGTAGTAATTGTAGATTGTAAATACAGTTAGTAGTGCTTTCAGGGACGTCTCCAGATATGGATATCTCACCACTCCAGTACAGTTCCTGCTGAAATCCCGCTGATAGCAATTCCTGCTCTCAGATTTCCAGCACCATTGCTTTGTCTGTGGTTCTGGTGGGGTGTGACTCACCTTTGAGCAGTCTTTCCTTGCAGATCCTGGACTTGGGACAGTGCCTGGGGAACATGTCACTGAGAGAACGGATGGCAGCGTACTGCAACCCCAGGGAGATACTCATCAAGACCGTCATTAACTTCCATGAAAACTCCATTCTGGCTTATGCTGCAATCAACTCCAGTCTGAAACAGAGCCAGACACACACACACAGCCTACTCTCAACCAGGAACCTCAACCAGCATACTCTAAACCAGAAACCTCAACTAGCATACTCTAACCTGGAAATCTCAGCCCCCTGGGGGACTGAATCAGGTGCAGGGAGGGGAGAGAGGACACCACCCAGGACAGAGCACCATCCACCACTGGACATGCAGACACACAATCACTCAGACACATTCACACTAGGACAACTTTATTAGGGTAGTGATCAATGGACATTCATATGACATTCATACACACCTGGACAATTTATTTAGGATAGCCAGTTGATCTAACCTCCATATTTTTGGACTGTGGGAGCAATCCAGAGACCCCACAGGAAACCCACGCAGACATGGGAAACTCCACGCAGATACGGACCCTAGTGCTGAGAGTGCAAACATACTAACCACCAAGCCACCGTGCTGTCCACTCCACCGTGCTGTCCAAGCCACCGTGCTGTCCACTCCACCGTGCTGTCCAAGCCACCGTGCTGTCCACTCCACCGTGCTGTCCAAGCCACCGTGCTGTCCACTCCACCGTGCTGTTCACTCTGATAACTGTGTTCCTTCAGAGACTCTGGTGGCTACTGAGGTACCCAAAAACAAACATGGCATCAAGGAACCCAAGCTCGAAGTGAGACTTGTTCCCTTAGACGCCGACACCCTTGGATAAAATATCCAAGGAATTTAGCCATGCTAGAGAATGGGTCATGACTTTCTAGATCTCATGCAAAGAAAAAAAAACAACCATCTTTTTTACACCCTAAGGATGCCATTGCTATAGTGAGATGAGTTCACTGTAGAGCGTATTTGTTGGATGGCAAGAAGCTAGCTGATAGGGCACTGGAAGGTTTGGGTGATAACAATATAAACATCAGTCAAGTCTGGAGAGCTTTTGATAGATGGATCAGTCTCAAATGTTGGCGAGTTACTGACTGGAAGAAGGTCACTAAATGTACACAGGAAAAGGTTGCTGAGACAGCTGCTGTGTTTTGTGAACAGTTTAAAGAAATCTTTCTGCATCACTCTGGCTATGACTGTCTCACTATTGACAACACTAGTGACTCTGCATATGTCCTCAATTTGTGCAGCTGATAGACTCGAGACCAGATTTGAATCCTGGCCTGGTTACTGTGATGCTGGACTGGATAAATGCTAACTGGTCAAATCCCAAGCACTGACTCAATTGTTTAGATGATGATTTGTGATCCACTTCTCCAGATATTGCTACGATACACGTGCATGCAGAAGACAGCTCAAACACAGCTTCACACAGCAACCAGAACAGCAGAAAAAAGGTGTCCAGCAATGTTAAAGTCTCAATTCTGGCAGAAATTAAGAAATTGGGCATGAGACGTAAAAATAAAACTGACTGCCACAAAAAGAGGAAAATCCAAAACAAAGACTCTGAGGAAAGTTCATAATTGGGATGTCAGTAACAAAGATCTGCCATTTTCAAAGCTATGCAGGAAGTGCTGTCTGTCAGTGTACCCCCCCCCCCCCCCCACACACACACACACTGTCTCTTCTGCTGAGCTTTACCCCATCAGTAAATGCGTAGAAAATCATCTCTTTGATGATGTTTCTTTTCTGACTGATACGGGAGCTCAAAACACTACTTTATCAGAGGAGAGTTGGGAAGCTTTAGGAGTGCTGTTAACATACAGAAGTGTTCTCACTGAGGGAGTGTGGGATAATGCTGGTGTTTCTCTCACTCAAGCAGATCCAGATGTCTGCCATGGCTGGAGTTGGTGGGCAAGGTTGCCAGTAAGTCTCTGATTTGTTAACTGGAAATTAATGCTGATTCCTGTGTGTGGAGCACTGACTCTCTGAAAAAAATCTGATCTCATTAATTACCTGATTTGGTCTACAGATAATGATGACTGTGGTCTTCTAGACAAGGAACTAGTTGTTGCATACAAATTGCCCCCTCAGTGTACACAGCATTATCCAAGAAATGGGGAGGCATTACAGATTATTAAGCCAATTATAGACCATCTTGAAAAAAGAGGCATCATTGTTAAAAAATTTCTAATAGCCAATTTGCAAGGCCAATGGCATGTGGTGGTTTGTGGTTGACTACTGAATAGCCAATTACCATATTGACAATTTGTCCCTATTGGTTACTGACCCATCAATCATTTTTGAAGGTATACCTGCTACTCAGCTGTTTTTCTGTCATTGACATGGCTCATAGTTTCTGGTCCACCAGCCCCTGGGTTCCAGCCCTGGCTTGCATTTACTGTGGATGATGTGCAGTATCAGTGGACTAGATTACCACAAGGTTATCCTAACAGCTCAACCATTTACCATCAGGCACTCAGGTGGTGTCTCTCTCAGACTGGACATATCCTGTATTCCTGAAAAGAATTTAAGGGAAAAGTGCCCTTGGTGAGAAAAGATCACAAAGCTAGCTGTGAAAAAGGACTGCAGTATTCGGGACAGTGGGTTACTCAGGGCTCTAGGGGTATTTTACCTGTTACAATCTATGCTATTGTTGCAATGTTATTACCTGCTACAGTTCACAAATTGCGAGTCCTTTTTAGGTCTCTGCAGCTACTGTAGACCGTAGATTGATTTCTTCTCTGCTATTTTGCAACCATTATATTACCTGCATAAAGGTAACCCGGGGAAATAGGACCCCATCACGCAGACTGATACCATATGGGTTGCTTTTAGACAGCTGGGATAAGCCCTGGTGTCTGTGCCAGCTCTAGACCTTGGTGACCCTGGAAAACTGTACACTTTGTGCACGAGGACTGTGGTGTCATGACGTGTTTGACAGAGGAACACGGTGGTTTTCTTCTCCTTGTAGCTTATCATTTTTTGTGTGATACTGTAGCAAGTGGTATGGGTCTTTGTTTGAGAGTAGTACCGGAAAAGTATCTTTCTGTTTTGGCTTTTGCGTATCAGTTTTGGCTTTTGTGCTTCAAATGCCCACACACAGTGTCTGCACTGCTAAACCATGGCTGTGCCACAGCCTCTAGATGGCTCACTGTCTTAACCACTCCCAATTTTGTGATTCACCAAAGAAAGCATCCATGTACAGACCCTCCTTGTATATGACAACAACACTGACTGATTCTTCTGAGGAGAGAGATTATGATTGTGTTGAAATGTCCACACCTCATTGTGTCTTTCAAGACAACCCCCCTGATAATACTGCTTTTGTACAAGCACTTCTGGAAGCAGTTTAGCTACCCAGTGATTCAAGTGAGGCACAAGTCAAGTTGCTCGCTGACACGGTAGCTAAAAGGACTTCAATCCCTTCACACTTGTCTCAGATTGCATCTCTAACTTACACAGAGTGCGACAAACCTGACAGATCTATCTATCCATAAGCTACAGGCCAGTTCTCCATGATGGGAAACTTGGACATGGGTTGACTCTGCTCAAAGGTTTATCCAACACATATATGGACCAAAGGTTTATCCAACACGTATATGGACCAAAGGTTGATCCAGCACGTATATGGACCAAAGGTTTATCCAACACATATAGAGACCAAAGGTTTATCCAACACGTATATGGACCAAAGGTTTATCCAACACGTATATGGACCAAAGGTTTATCCAACACATATGTGGACCAAAGGTTTATCCAACATGTATATGGACCAAAGGTTTATCCAACACATATATGGACCAAAGGTTTATCTAACATGTATATGGACCAAAGGTTTATCCAACACATATATGGACCAAAGGTTTATCCAACACGTATATGGACCAAAGGTTTATCCAACACATATATTGACCAAAGATTTATCAAACACATATATGGACCAAAGGTTTATCCAACATATATATTGACCAAAGATTTATCCAACACATATATTGACCAAAGATTTATCAAACACATATATGGACCAAAGGTTTATCCTACACGTACATGGACTAAAGGTTTATCCAACACATATATGGACCAAAGGTTTATCCAACATGTATATGGACCAAAGATTTATCCAACATATATATTGACCAAAAGTTTATCCAACACATATAGAGACCAAAGGTTGATCCAACACATATATGGACCAAAGGTTTATCCAACACATATATGGACCAAAGGGGGAAAGCTAGTGAAACCTGAATCGCCATCTTTCTGCTTCGGCACTCGAACTCATGCTCTAGGTCACATAGGGAAATTCGGGATGCTACAGCCACTATACAACAACATGAATGTAAAACTGTGGAAATAATTGCACAATTAGTTGCCATATCATGACAATAGTTTGTATATCTGTATTTACATACACACCATGCTGATGTTGCTAATCTCTTGTCCATTTAATTTCATTTGTGACTTATTTTAGTATGAAAACGTGGAGGCAGAGTGTCGGGGTGAACTGGGAAACTTTCTTCATTTAGACCCGAGTTTCTTAGCTGTCTTTATACACCAGCACAGGTGAGCTGGGAGCAAGAGAATATACATTTTTACCAATTTAATTAAATATTAGCGATAGAGATCAAATTTGAAGCAGTTACCTCATATAAGAACGCATGTGTGCTTGTTACCGAGCTTATTATGATGACTTGGGTTTGTATGTGTCGAAAAGAATTTACAGTCTGACAGAGGTCAGAGGTCAGAGGGTCCATTGCTTTTATTTATCCCCCAAATTCTTATACCTGGGAGAGGAGCAGCCAGTTCGATCTCCTTTGCTTAACTGTCACAGTGCCATATATAGCAAACACTGGACGATGCATATGACACACATGTTCTTAGTTTAACCTTCAAACCCCTGAGTACAGCCAAACATACTGCCTAGAATACAGGCATAGAGAGGTTTAGCTCCACATATGGTCAGTAACACCATTCGTGTTTGAGCTTGGGGCTTGTACTAGCATAGCCTGGAACATGCTGGTTAGATAGCAAAGTCACGTACTAGAGTAGTAAGCTGCAGAAAATACTTATTAATGCTCATTAGTGAATGGCCCCTTCAATGAGAGACATGATTCAATCGTGGCACAGTATTCTGAGGCTGACGTTAACTAATGTCTGGGCAGGGGACACGTTAGCCTACTGCAAAATGTTAAATTACACTTGACAGATTTACACCTAAGATTATGTTAACATTAGCTTGCCAGTAACTCAAAAAATATTTTTTAAACAAATTACATAATGTAGTAAATGAGGCAATGAGGCAGGTATCACAGTACTGAAACTTGTTCCCCCTGCCCCTGATATTATACGCAGTGGGAGAAAAAAATTCAAGTGTTCAGTACTGTGATACCTGTCACCAGGTTAGTGTAAAACCTGAAATATGGACTCCTTCTGTAGAGAAGAGTAGCACCTCTTAGACAAACCTAGATAGCCTGTTAATGATTATTCTGTTATGGAGGGTGCAGATCTAGGGATTTTCTTCTTGTTTACCCAATTCTGTTCCTGCACCATCTGGTATTTATTGGCTATGTGTTACTACAGCCTGAATTAGCCTCCAGATTAACGGTAGATGCACCCTGTGTGTTTATTTCCTTCTATGAGGAGCTCTAACATTTAAGCTTGTACTCTCAAACATTGACAACGGCAAGAACATTGACTGGTGTTATGAAAACACTAGATTGGGTTAGTTCCTTATCAAAGCAGGTAGATCATCCGATTAATGATACAGAATTCGGCCTTGGCGATATCGTTGTCACCCTGTCATCACACAAAATGGTTCTAGAAAACTGACTGGCTTTAGAATATACACAGTATATATAATCCAGGTACCAGTAGGAGGCCCCTGAATGCTTGTCGACCTTATGTTGTTGACCCTAGTGATGACCTTAAGGACATGATTTGAGATTCGACTTCTCTTCATTACAAGCTAGACCCACTGGACCAGCTCCAGGACGGTTGAGAGGATTTATGGGATCCTTTGGGAACAATGTTGAGTTAGGAATGTTTGTCATCTGTATTACTGTCCTAATGTCTGCTTCTTAAACTAATGATGTCCTGTTTGTAATCGTAACAAGGTTATTTGAAATTTGTGTAATCTATCATAGCATGGAATGCTGAATAGAGATTTCATCTAAATTTTTGTCTAGGTCATTTTTTGCTGAAGGGTAGATTTGTCTGGTCAGCACTCCTGCATGTACATGGTATAGGTAAACTACACTAACATGGCATAGGTTAACTACACTAACATGGTATATTCATCTGCCCGCCTATATATCGTTTCATTTTTGATCATATCTGAATCTATTTTAAATTACGTTTAGCAGATTTGAACCTACGGTTTATGTCAAGATCTTCTAGAACTCTTCTGAAGGTTTCTGTGTTTGTTTTCTGTGCTACGGCATGATGTGCATCTGTGAAAGCAGCCACCAAGGTCAGGCGGTGATAACATGCCTCCCAGGCCTCTTCCACCCCTCTATCAATCCCTCTCCTCTCTCCCCTCCCCTCCTCTCTCTCTCCTTCTACTTAAGTCTGACTTTTCTCCTGTGTGGTTAGACTGACTGGCTGATTTTAGGCCAGCACAAAACTGATCTGAAGATGCCTCACGTGCAAAAAAATAGGAAGATCAGTCGCCTTCTGACTCACCATTGAGGACTTTCTAACACTAATGAAATGCCAATTAATTCCACCCTTTGTAGCTTCCTGTTTCTGTTCACTCCCATAATCCTTTCTAATAAGATGAAGTTCAACCCAAAACTCCACAGTATGCCTCTCTTAAATCAGCTTTGATAAGTTATACGGCTCAGTGCTCTTTCATGCATGTACAACTTTTCCACTGACTTTAAAGATTTCCCATCAATTCACTTGTTCAGATCTTAAACAGTCAAGAGGCAGGTTTGGGAGGAGATGAGGAGGACATACGCTGAAGAGCTTCATCTCCAAACTCATGCAGTGTGAGGGCTCAGAGAACCACCCAGACATGGTCCTGGTAGCCATGCTGTACACTGGCATCCATGCACACTTAAAAGCTCAGTGTTAAAATGTGAAGTGTTAAATTGACTTGTACAATGTCTTTTTGTGTCTAAATATACTTACATAAACAGTACAGGAATTCATTTAATGCTGGCAGTTTAGCTCTGTATCTCTTTTCCATCTTTTTGTCATTGTTTATCTTTCCTGATGCCAAATGCCCCTTTACCACAACTACCCCTCAGCCAAATGTCCCTGTACCAGAACCACCCTGATGTAAAATGCCTCTCAAATGTTTGCCATTAACAATGAAAATGTTATTTGCCACAAGTCACATGTTTTATGCTACATCTTATATTGTAAGGCCAATGTTCTTCAAGTCATCAGGTTGAAGTCATCACCTCACATTCTGTCTGTCTTCAGAGTACACAGGCAGTACAGAGTAAGCGTCTCCAATCAACATTAGAGCAAGGAATCACATCTGATAAAGTGTGTAGAGGCAGCACTCCTCCACGACTACTGGGCCAGCTCAATAAACAACAAAAAAGCTAACAGAGAACTTTTGCATAAATTAAAGTTTCAATCTGAGGCTACCAGAGAGGCTACCAATCAGTTAAAAGGAAGAGTGGGCGATTAGCATAACAGCATTTATTGAAATATAATTGCTTGTTGTTTGTTTAAAAATGCCAGTATTTATCCTCAAACCACTTAAGATTAAGGTTACTATTTAAAAACAAGGCCCAAAGAGCTGCACACATCTCCCTGAAGCTAAAAATCTGCATTAATTTGTTCATCAGCGTCTCATTCATTATCCATTAATCAGCGTAAGACTGTTGTTGCGGAAACGTAATGGTTATTGTCATTTACGAACACGCAGGAAATTGAACACGTGACTAGAGAAACGCGGGAACGGGAATCTTCAAGGACGAAATGAACCAATGAAAGGTAAGCTAATTTGCACATATTGTAAATTAGCATTAGTAGGATAAGCCTATTTACAGCAAATGTAGTTACACACTATAACGAGGATTCAAGGAAAGTCATGTTGCACGTCCCTAACTTTTAGTTTATGGACATTTGTCGTGCGTAAGTAAAACTCTCGAATATATTTCATCGCCTGTATTAATTCAGACGTTTGCAGCCCTACATACCGCAAGAGATGAGTATCAGTTACTATAAAAATACTGTTTTTGTTCCATCTTATTTACCTGCTAATTTGTTGTCAATTTTCGCTTTATGTGGGGCAGCCTACAGCGTTTTTATTAATCCATAATTGACGCAGAAAAGACGACAAAAGTCCGGCTGCCGCTATGAGTTATTTGTATGAATGACAATATTAATTATATCTTGCAATCTTCCATAACACCTCTGATTTAAGAACGTTGTCCTCCGACTGGACCAAGCGGGTCTTTGTCTTGGTTTCTGTTTTGTTCTTCCCACGTATGCTTCGAAAGAGACGCTGGTGCACGTGTGCCAAGGACAGGGCTCGTGGAATAGCACGTCTGCGCGAGTCTACCTATTTAAAAGACGAAATAACAACACGCGAGCTTCATAAAGGCACGCGAGCCAGAAACCGCTGGTTTTAATTTGGCGGCACCGTAACGCGCCCCCAACGCTACCGGAATCGGGAAGTTCCGTTACGCGGTAGAATGCACGGGAAAGTAAAAGCTTCCGAGCGCTTGCTGGATGCGACTCTGCGAATGCGACGACGAGAGGCGGAATTAACGCGCAATTAACGTGTGTGGGCATCTGCAGTTCCCACATAACGGAGAACGGTAACGAAGCCTTACCATGCACGCGTCGGATGTGATATTCCTCCGTGAGATCTGTTTCCAGTTCAGTAAAGTTGTTTAAACGGGCTGGTTTGTGTTTTTTTCCAGCTCTCTTTTGCGTCCAGACGTGAGTCGCTCCTAAATGACAAAAAGAAAACAAAGATGTGTTTCTGTTCAAAGCGAAGGAGGGAATGCAAGTCCTGCACAGGGAGGAGGAACGCGTCCACTGTCCGGGTGCGTCGCGCTTTTTAAGTGACTATATAACAGAACATTTCTACTGTTCTTTCAACCACAACTATGAGTAGATCATAAACATTTTCTATATTTTTGTGCAAATTAGACATTGAAAATGTTTACATTAATTAACTATTTGCGCATACCACAAACGTATTTGTATCCTGAAAAATGAAAGATGGACATCTCCAGAGTATTTGTGTTTTAATTATAATGTTCTCTGCTCTGATTTAAGTTACCGTTGCCATTGTTTGAGGGGTATAGGCAGTCTTAGCGTGAGACATAGCCTCCTAGGTGGTTTAGGGTGTCACATTGCTTAGTTTGTTTGTATACCCACAACGATGACGTTCTCTTATGAAGTATGACGTTAGTCAAAACTCCTCTGGACAATGCAGAGACTAAAAGTAATAATGATTCTCAACCATTCTCTTTAATTCCTTCTTAATCTCCTTAAATTGAGCAGAGGGGAATAACAGCGTGTGTGTGTGTGTGTGTGTGTGTGTGTGTGTGTGTGTGTGTGTGCGCGCGCGCGTGTGTGCGCGCGTGTGCGTCTGTGTGTGTGTGTGTGTGTGTGTGTGTGTGTGTGTGTGTGTGTGTGTCGTTCATTAACTCTGCTGACATTCAGAGTGATGGACATTTTTCATTTTTAGGAACGGAAACTTCTGGAAATTCTTTATTTGCGGTTTGTGGAGAAAACGTACACTCGTTGGTTCATTTGTAAAAAAGGCACCTGGTTTGGGATACTCTGTGTGGCACCGAGCTTTTGGTTCTTTATATTTGGTACCTGTAAAAAAAATAAATATGCAGTAATTTGTTATTGTCACATTTCTTTGTAATTACAGGGGGAAAACAACTACTGTACAAGTTTCTGCAATATCCCAGACACATATTTATATAAATTACGGGGTTAATGTGCAGACTCGTATTTACATGGGGACACCGGGCATAGTGTATTTTCTTTCATATGCGTCATTCATGCACCACTGGATGGGTCATATATTACATTCCGTTATTGTGATTAATTAGAGGATGGACTGGCAAACTACAGTCTTGATATAGTGGCTGCCACCTAGTGGATATTTATGGTATTACTCTGGTATATAAGTCTGGTACGTTAGTCTGGTGGAGCTAACCATTATCACACCCCAACATTGTACAAATTGTGAGGTTGTCACAATATGAAATCATTATCTGCCAAACTTTTATTCCAGCTTTGCTTAGACAACATTTAACAGAAATGACAGTTTCCCCCTCCCTTCACTGACAAACAACTATGTGTGATCTAGATCACTAATGCCTATTTGTGTATTTTTAGCCCTTAGAAGTAAAACCCTTACCACAGACTTTATCAGAAATACCTTGTAGGGCCATCTGTTTCATGCACAGATTGCATCAGCCACTCTATGACTGTAAGGTTTGGCACCAGGCCGAGGCCCCTCCGGCCACCAGGGGGAGGCCTCAAGTCAGGTATACACTGGGTATTGAGATCTGTGAGCATCTCTTCTGCTCTGTGAGGGTGTCTGTGTTTTTACACGTCCCCTCCTTTCTCCAGTTTTCCCTCTCTAGTCTGTCTCTCTCCCGAGGCTTCCGTTAGTCACCAAAGTTCCTCCCTGTTTTCTGGTTTTGTTTGGGAAGTCTTAGTTTGGTTTCCCCAGTGCATCTTGGCTGCCATTCTTCCCATGGCATCCTTTGTCTTCCCCTTTTCCATGTTCGGTGTGGTGTTTCGTTTTTCCTCCCGTTTTGTCATCCTCCATTCCTTTGAAGTGCGATATACACGCGGATCTTTTTATGGCCGGCACAGTCTAGCGGGAGCCCGTTCACCTCGCAACAAAACGGCTGAGGTTCAATTCATCAGAGATGTGTGCTGAGTCTTCTATTATATTCCCTCTTCACACATGACTGCAAACCCCTCCACAAGTCTGCTAGTTTGCATATAGTATGGTAACTGTCATAGGACTGACTTCAGAGATTAGTCTACAAAGAGAAGGTCAGGAACCTGGAGACTTAGGGTCATGACAAGAGCCAACCTCTAAACTCCAAGAAAACTGATACTGGATGTAAAGAAACGAAAACACAGTTATTTTATCAGTATCGACAGTGAAATATTTGAGGTAGTCAAAAGCTTCAGATTTTGACATTCATACATGAACGGGAATTGATAAAGGTTTGGAGAGCCTTTGTTCTCCTAAGCAGACTCAGGAGGTCTCGTGAGAGAAACGCATTCGCCCGATCATCAGGAGACTGTGAGTTTGATCCTGGATGATGTCACAGCCATCTGGGGCCAGGAGCCTGAGATTGACAGGGGCGATCGATCATGCCGTCCCTCCCTAGTTCACTCTAACCGACTGGGAGGGAGGGACGGCATGATCGATCTCCCCTGCCAATCACACTGACACTGGCCAATCACAGGCCTCTGTGAGCTCATGCATCAGATGGGGTTGGATAGCACTGTTCCCATAGTTGTTATATTTCGCTTGATGTGGCCAATATCTTGCTTTACCTGCTCATCTGGCAGGACTACAGGAGCTCTCAAAAGAGGAACCAGAGAAGGATTTGTTCTGTATAACTCCTTTCAGAGGGTCAGCTCTGTCTCACACCTACTCATCATTCTTGTAATGCACGCTCACAACAGCCCCACCGCGGCCCTGACGATAAGACAGTATTTGTGCTGCTTTTGCCCTGTCCACTGAGAACTGGACACTGCACACCAACATGTCAGCAGTGTAGCAGATGGATAAGTGCTTGGCCCAGCTGGAGGAGCAAGGATTTGGCGGGTAGGTGGTGAGATAGTGGGTTTGTTGAGGACGGTGTGGAGTGAGTGGGCTGGGCCCTTTTTGTGAAGCCCTAATAGTCTGGTGCAGGGTATCTGACATCTCATCCTGTGTATAATTGGATTTATATTTATATATACATTTATTAAATATATAATTATATTTAAAGTTCTGCAAATAAGGGTGTCTCTTTACCACTTTGAGAGTCACATTTTAGGGTTTTTCACATCACTGATGTACTTTTTCTGCATCTTATGCAGAGTAACTTGAACCAGTTTGACTGATGACCTTTGGGGCTCCTAGCAACACAGCCCACCTGCTTCACCAGGTGAGATCCACCTGACCCTGAAATGACACTCACAGAGGCAGCTAATCTTCGCGCTGTTGCAGCGTTTACCAGCCACGGTTGTTTTCCAACTCATTCTCTTAATTCCCTCCTCTCACGTTCGCCCTCTGTAACTCTGTAACAGGAACTAATGTCATATATTCCTTAAAGTGATAACAACCCAGATTTTCAAATAACGCACTGCAAGTAAGTTAGAACTATAAATCTTTGTGGTAGAAAATACATTAATTTTGAATAACTCGTATGGGTATTACTTTTGTAAAAAAACAAGGGCACAACAGGGCCTTTTGAGGAAACAACACCTCCATTGCAATAATTTACAAGGTGAAACAGAATCAAGCACTTTGTGTCTGCACTAACCCTTCTGGAAGTTGTTCTAACATCTTAAGCTTACTGTTCGGTTGAACTAGACTACGTTAAAGGAAACTGATGGGTTTGATGGGTTTATATTTGAAACCCTCTGAGGAAGTTAGTTGTGGTAGTTGTGGTGAATACATTTATTTAAAGTAATCTTAACAACTATTACGGCCTCTCCCTCCGGCCTCGTGGTTTCCGGTATGTCTGCACCATGTGTTTTTGTTTTAGATTTGTTTTAGTCTCCAACCTTTCGTGTGGTTTGTCTGCTCCACCTTTTATTATCTCCAGATATGTCTTATTTTCTCCCTTAATTAATCTGTTTTTATTACCTGCATATATCTGCATATTTTCACCTCTTTTTCTGTCTTAGTTATTGTTCCTTAGTTTTATATATGTATTTATATATATATATATATATATATATATATATATATATATATATATATATATATGTGTGTGTGTGTGTGTGTGTGTGTGTGTGTGTGTGTGTGTGTGTGTGTGTGTGTGTGTGTGTATTTTATATATATTTTTAAAATATATTTCTATATTGACGATGATGATTCGGGGATCACGTTTAATATTGTTCACTTTTACACTTGCGTCCTATCTCAACGAAAATCTCGGTTTATCATTACAGAATCTCCAACGCTCAGCCAAAGATGCAGTGAGTAAGACTTACCGATGGGGTGAAACTCCAGATTCACCAGATTCACAGGACGTCCCGACGGATTGGTGTGAGCCTTACTGCAGCCTCCACTCATGCAGACCTGTTCCAGTTTGTGCCAGTCCTGAAGCAGCTCCTATGTTTAATAATCTCCTATGTTTAATAATCTCCTATGTTTAATAATCTCCTGTTTATTAATCTCCTATGTTTAATAATCTCCTATGTTTTATAATCTCCTATGTTTTATAATCTCCTATGTTTTATAATCTCTTATGTTTAATAATCTCCTATGTTTAATAATCTCCTATGTTTTATAATCTCCTATGTTTAATGTCATGGAACGCTCGCCTCCCGCGAGTCACGTGGTTTGGCCTGCCACGTGTAGTGGGAGGATCTGTTCGTGGCCACGCCTGCACACACCTGCACACCTGCACCTTGTTTGTCTACATGTATTTAAACCCGTGTCAAAGTGTGCAGAGAGTTGGTCATTGTTGATGTAACACGTTAATGTGGTGTGTTGTCAATGGTAATGTTAAAAGTTATACTCGTCATTGTTAGATGTATACGTGTTTATTGTGTTCATTTAGTGTTAATCGTTTCATGTTCATGTTCTTTGTTTGTAACGTGTGAGTGCCGTTGTCTTTATGTGTTAATAAATGTTCGTCCACGTCGTTGGAGCCTGTGCGTCCTGCCCCTCGCCCTTCGGCACTCGGGCCACCCAGTGTTATGTTTAATAATCTCCTGTTTATTAATCTCCTAAATGTAATAATCTCCTCTCTTTAATTATCTCCTAAAATGAATAATCAGTGTTCACGTTCGTGTTTGTGTATTGTTCTTGCTTATCTTTACAATGACTCACGACCTTTCCAGAGGAGGAAATACTAAGTCAGAATCAAAATGGCAGTGGAATCAAAAAATTATGATCCCAACAGAGTTACTGTGTAGATACTGTGTAGTTACGCGTATGCATTGTGTGGATACAAATATATTCTGCAGATATGACCTGTGACCTGTAACCCTCCCACATCTAACACTCAAGTAGGAGGCTGCCATAGAAGTCATGAGAAAATACATTTAGGTCTAATGACATGTCTCATGGGAAACGTTAAGCTTTTATTTTCTCTATATTAAGAGTCACCTCCAGGTTTGAGAGTTTAGCTGTAATAGCAGACACGCCAGTCCAAGCTGAAGTTGGTAACTACTTCCTTTGCTTTCCTTGTTTTTTTTTTTTTTTAATTCTATGCATTTCCATTTGTAAGTGTAGTTGTCCACATCAGCAGAGGAAGCTGTTACAGATTTGACAGGACTGAGCTTGGTTGCTATGCAGAATTTAGACATGTGCTCAGGGCTCTTCAGGCGAATGCAGAGGCCAGTATCTGGCATACAGAGGAAGAGAGAGAGTCTGTGGTACCTGCTCACAGGGCAGCTGTGGTCCTCTGAGCTAACTCACCTCTGCTTTTTTGCTTCTCTTGCTCTCTTTGCGGAGTAATACAGTTAATTTTGTGTGAAACAGGTTTCCTACAGGAATGTTTCACATAGTCCACAGGGCTAGTGGGAGAATCTCCATTCTGTGCCGACCATGTGTCCAAAACCAACCCCAGCTGTGCGATCGCGGCTTTTATAAGACAGACCTTGAGTCTCTCACCTGCACAGGCCAAATCCTTGCCATATCTGCAGAAATATTGAAGTGTACAAGGAATGACCAATAATCACTTGTGAAATATGCGTTGTTGAAACACTTGGGTTCTACCCTTAGGATATTAGCTGCATTTTTTTGGTAGGTCTTTGCCTGTACTATGTATCTTTATAGGGGCCACTGTTTCCACAGTGAGTCCACCAAGACTGGTTTGGGAAAGATTGAATTCTTGGCATTTAAAGTCCACGTGGCCAGCTGCAGATGTTATTGTTTTCCCATATGTTGCTCACGAAACAGATGACACATTAAATTCTGGAAATTGCTCATGAACAGAAAACTATCTTCACACTATTAAGGATGTCCCGTGTATGTACGCTATGGCCAAAGTGAACACCAAAGTCATGTCAGTAGTTTCATCTGCTGAGTACTGAAGTGTACCTGATGCATCACTTCTGAGAGAGTTCCAAGCTGCTTTGTAAATGGATTTCCTTGGCCTAATCACTACGTGCAATGCCGCGTTCTAAGGTGGGGCAGTGTACAGGACACTGTCACTACGCTATGCAGCAGTGAGGAAGGGTTTGCTAAAATTGTGAAATACCTTTCACTGTCTGACAGTCTGATGGGTGAAACAGGGTTTGGCGGATGCCAGGACAACAACACGTAATGGAATTTACAGTTCCTACAGAACAGTTTAGTGGAGGAGGGATATTGCAGTGGGGCTCTTTCCAGGGGTGGGCAGGCCCCTTAGTTCCAGTGAAGGGTAATATTAATGCTACAGCACACAAACATTATTAACAACTATATGCTTCAAACTGTGGCAAACGTTTGGGCAAGGGCCTTTTTTCCAGGTCCATAAAAACTTTATTTGAGTTGTGTGTAGAGGAACTCCAGAGGTCTGCACAGAGAGCCCTGACCTCAACATCACTAAACATGTCTGAACATGAGTCAGTCTCTCTTGCCCAATATCAGTGCCTGATCTCAAGAAATCTCTTTTGATTCAATAGGCAAAAAATGTCCCACAAAGACTCCGGAGTCTTGCGAAAGGTCTTCCCAGATATGGAGGCTGCTACAGACATAAATCAACTCTATTTTTGAAACCATGTATTTTGCTTGTCCAAAAAGCTCATATCAGTGTGAGGATCAGATGTGCACATAATTTTGGCCATATAAGTTAAAATCACGAGTAGACTGCAGATCTGCGCAGTGAACAGGCATGATGGCAGCTGCTCCTGTGGGTGGTCTGGCAGGGAACAAAGAACAAGGTGCTTGCAGCACACGTTAATGCACATAAGTCACTCTGGACAAGAGGTTCTGCAAATAGTGCAGTTGTAGTTGCTTCAAGATTCTGGATATCTGCAACCATAATAAGAGCTCATTTTGAATGTATTGCAATTGGTTGTTAATAATAAAGTGTCCAAACTTTTTTGCATTTTCTGGCCTTTTTCTACCTGTAGTGCATGCCACACTGGGGTGGCGTAACTGTGAGCCTCTTTGAATTAGAGTGTTAAAAATGTAAATTATTTATAAAGGAAAATGCAGATATGAATTAATAAGTTAGTGTTTTTCCACATAACAGACTTTGCTTTGGCTTGTTGCCATCATCACTTTTGAAAAATGTTTACAGCATTGTTCAGGCATTATTATAATAATTGCTTTACGCTCATTTAACTTATCATTTGTGTTTTAATGAGCTAATAGACAATCAGGTTACATTTTCTTTTTGTAATAAAAAACCAACAACAAATCAGGTCTTACAACATATCTGTGGATTTCTGCCAGTGCTGAAAGCCTTTGTCTTGGTCTTCTGCCAGGTTTAACTGTGTTATCCTCCCCCACACACTCATGCTTTCTCATCCCTCTGTCCAAACCATAAACCACATACACACATAATTACTATTATTATTGTTGTTACTGTGTTATTACTAATACTATTATCGTTACATTACTTGGGGAATATGGAGCTGTAGAGTGAGAATCTAATAAAATTATCTTCAGAATTTCTTCAGTATTATAAGTGTACAAAGTAGAACTAATATACCAATGATTGTGTTTTCTCTCAACACAAGAGCAGGTTCCCATTGCAGAATGAAACAAAACAATGCAAATTTGTCAAAATATCTCCTGTACTCTGTTTTATTTGAGTAAAAAATGAACGGACGTCCTCTAGGTTGTCCAATCTCACAAAAAAATCAGCCTGCTGCACAGAAACACAGATAAATATCACTGGATAAATGGAATCCGCAAAGCTGATGTCTGTTGCTGTGCGTTCCTGTCTACCGGTAGCGATCTCAGTCCAGTCTGTCATTCCCACTTTCACATTACAGTGCTGTTCTTAGACTTTAGTTCAGTATTCAACACCGTCCTAACCAAAGGCCGGTCTGCAGACTTCACTTACGTTCCCATCTGGACACAGGCTATAAAACATCAACAATCCCATCTGGACACAGGCTATGAAACATCAACGTTCTCATCTGGACACAGGCTATGAAACATCAACGTTCTCATCTGGACACAGGCTATGAAACATCAACGTTCTCATCTGGACACAGGCTATGAAACATCAGTGTTCCCATCTGGATACAGGCTGTGAAACATCAACATTCCCATCTTGACACAGGCTATGAAACATCAAAGTTCCCATCCAGACACAGGCTATGAAACATCCAGGCCAAATCCTCTAGACTCATGACCGGTTTGTTCCAGCCGGCAGACAGACTGTTGATCTGGCCAATGAGCACTCAGATATTCACACTGATCTGCTCCCTCAGCTCACGCCTCTCACAGCTGTCTGCAACACCTACTGCACCCAAACATTTCACATCATTCACTTCATTCTGCTGACTGGCAGCAACCAGGTGAATATCTGGCACTGAATGAAGCATGTGGGTCAGCTACAGATCACACGGCGTGGTGGTGGAACTGGCGGTTCTGTACCGATCTACTTACAAGGTCTGCAGTGTGTCCATTCACCCAACAGTTTCCTTTGAATGCCTTGCTCTAAACACAGCGGACTCAAACCCCTTACTTGTTGGTCTACTGCCTGCCTAAATCTAGCTCTGTACCTGTTTTTCTATCTGAGCTGTCTGAATTGCTAGTTGTACTTTGTCCAGTATTCCCTTCAGTGTTAGTGCTAGGTGACTTTAACATTCATACTGACTGTGTTCACTCTGCCGATGTTCTCAGCCTGTTGCACTGCTTTGATCTCACCCAACATGTAGCCTCTGCCACCCCCACTACGGGTCATATCCTCGATCCTGTGTGTACGACTCCTGGTGTCTCACCTTCTAACGTGCACATTGCTGATATTTACATACCTGACCACGGAGCAGTCCTATTTGATCTGTCCCTGTCTCTCACTCGTCGTAGTGTCTTCTTTAGGAATATTAAACATGTTAGACCTTTGGTTTTTATGAACACCCTCGAGCAGTTTCCCATCCCACACTGAGGTGGTGGCGAATCATTACACCAATGTCTCAGTTGCACTCAACCAGCATGCTCCTCTTTGGACACAAGTTTGGACTGTTCATCACCCTGCACCGTGGTGTACCTCTGAGCTCGGTTAATGAAAGCAAGAGGCTGTCAACTGGAGCACCTTAGTAACGTTGTTCCTAAATCCACAGTCAGCTAGTCTTAAAGATAAACATTCAAATATAAAATAAACATGCAGACTTCAGAATTAGTAGGAGAGAATAGTTGGTCCTGTCCTTTATTCCAGGCTAACGTTAACAAGCCTGTTATTAATATGTCTAATGCAATCCAAGAGCCATCTTTTCTCTTTTTGATAATTAAAATAATCTGCTGCAGCCTGCTTTTAATGACCTCTTGGCT